>NC_092048.1:110259263-110564356 GCF_003086295.3 Arachis hypogaea
CCTCAGTTGCCGGGAACCAGCACTGGAGCTGCCCAGAATCACTACTGCTGCTCTCATGGGAGCTGGTATTGGAACCACTGATGGAGTTGCTGTGTTTAGTGATTTTCACGAGTTGTGACATCGAGGTAGGGAATATTTTATTAAATTAAATATTTTAAACTTTGAATGCCTGAAAAGTTTACTGGGTTATTACGAATAGTTGAATGCTTCATATGTAATGGATTTTGGTTGTAGATTAAATGTGTGACTGGTTGTGCCTCTTGTTGATTTTACGATAGTAAGGTAGAACATGTTGATATGTGTATGCTGTAGTCTGCAAGAGTGTGTTGAGAAGATACATGTCTAATGTTGTTCTGATTTTGATTTGGAAACTGGTTCTCTGAAAATGAAAAATTCCTATAGTTGTTTAGATGCTCTCTTTACTAACTTTGTTTCTTATATTCTGATTCACAGTTTAAGATAGCCCTTTCTTCTACGTTTCATTTTCTTCAGGATTGAAATTGTAGATAAATGCTTTTGCCATGACACAATGGAACAGATTGTTGATTCTTTAGTGAGCTTTACATCTTCCATTAAATTTAAGTACCTCCAGCACAACTTTATCTTAGAATTTCATTTATTCTGCTGCTAAAATGTCTTTAGTGTTTCTCTTAGTTGTAGTCTCTTATCTCGTTAACTCTATTTGTACCAGCTAGTCTTGATTAACATCTATCTATTGTGAGTGGCTTAACTTTCTGGTAACAGTTTACGGTTTCTTTTTCCATCTAATTACTTAAATTTCCATTAAGAAAGAGTGGCAAGTGAAACAAATGATGCATGGTGCATTTCTACCCTAAATAGACTTAAAGAAGCTTTGCCATTGAGCTTGACGGTTTCCCTGAGATCAGTGAGTTTCTTTTTCTTGTCAAAACTCATTTGAGTTATTGATTACTATGCTTTCTTCCTTCCATACGAGAAGCTACTTACTATAATGTAAACCGTCTAACTTTTTCTTGTCAAAACTCATTTGAGTTCTTGATTACTATGCTTTCTTCCTTCCATACGAAAAGCTGCTTACTATAATGTAAACCGTCTAACTGATGCAGATACGAGAGGGTAGATTTTAAACTCTTGACCAGTGCTTGTTGCGTGAGTACCATACGACTTTACAAGCAAAATCTAAGCAGATTTCTGGTGATGGCCTTATTATGCTAATTTTTATATTGCTGCTGATTACCATTCATTCTCCCTCCCCTTGCCTTATTATGTCGACGCTGCTCTGCCTCCGTTCACCCTCCCCTTGCCATTTTCTGTTTCTGCTTCTTCTGCAGGTTGTCAATTTTTTTTCCTAATTACATTTTCTTAGTTTAATTAGTTTGTTCAGTTTTGTTAGATTAGCCAGTTTAGTTATGCATGCTTAGTGGATTATAGGTGGTTAGGAAGTTATATCTGATTTGTAGTGGATTTAGGTTGAACTTTTTGGTTGCTGCTGATGCCTGGAATGAATGATTTTCTGAGCTGTTTTAATTGATAAATGATGGTTGTTGCAGTTTTGTTTCAAATTGTATGGTACTGCTTTATCCTTGTTAATGGCTGATGTCATGCCTTGCTTTATCCTTGCTACTGATTGCCATTTTTGTCTGTTAAATTCATATAAATTGATCCTGATTAGTGCTGATTTGATTTTAGTGAGTTTATATGGGTTGATTCTGCTGTTTGTTTAAATTTAGAAATGTCCTATTTACTGTCAGAATGCTGCCAAAATTTCTAAAAATTTGTGTTAATTGAATTCCAATTTGTGAATTGAATTTGGTAATTTGTTACTTTAGTTTTGTTTCGTGACCAAATTTAACTCAATAGGTTACTTTAATTTGTTCTTTTTTTTTTCAATTAAATATCTTATAAATCAATAAGAGGGATGGTATATAATTAGTATCTTTGTATAGAGACAACAGTGAAGAAAACACGAGGACCTACACAATGCTTGAAGATTCATGCAAGACAGTTGGAAGATAGAGAAGAAATTACTCTAGATATTGAAGGAGAGGCAATTGGTCCTACTGATGAAGCTGTAAACAACTTGAGCAAATTTTTGGGCACAGTGGCAAGGAATTCAAATTTTTGTCCATTCATTTACACAAATTGGAAGGGGATTAAAGATAAAGAAGCCATTTGGGAATATGTTCAAGTGAGAACTTTAGTCTTGTTTCTTTTAGAAAGTATCTGGAAATGTACACATGTATTTTATTCTTACTAGCAAATAATATTTGTGGACATGATGACTATTTGCTACTTAGCTATTTCAACTGTCTTTTGTTATTATATTTTTTGCAAACTTAGATGATATTGTAGATCTTACAACAATTTTTATAAGTTAAATTTGATGGAAAATGTTCAATTATTTTTCTTTAGTAACTAGATTCAAATAGTTTAGATTATTTATTGACACTAAATAATTAAAAAAAAAAACTGAAATCAAAGATAACCACATAATAAAACCGTTGCCAAAATACGACTCCAACGGTAACGCTTTAAAATCGTTATCTTAGATGACTATTAAATGGCAATAGCATCAAAACCGTTACCGAAAAACGACATCAACGGTAACGCTTTAAAACCGTTGTCCTAGATGTCTATAAACTGGCAATGGTTTTAAAACCGTTGCCGAAACTTGGCACCAACGGTAACGGTTTAAAATCGTTGGCTATTGAATAATAAAATCACAACAGTTTAAAACCGTTGCCTATCTAGTTACGGTATTAAACCGTTGTCATATTAACAGGAACGGTTTGAAACCGTTGCTTATTGAGTAACGGATGAAAACCGTTGTTTAAAATTTTCTGTTAAAACTGTTGTCTATGCTACTAACTGTGGCAACGGTTTTTCTGTTACCGTTGTCTTAGGTAAAAAACCGTTGCCTTTGAGCATTGGTAACGGCCGCATATACCACAGGTCAAAAACCATTGCCAAATTGCCTAAAGTTTTGGGAACGGTTTTTCAATCTACGGCAACGATTTTTGACCGTTGCGAAAAGCCTTATTTGTTGTAGTGTGATCCTCTCTTCTTTCTCTACATGATCATATGACTTATCAAGGCTGGAATCAAGGTGAGTTGGCTGCACCATCTCTCTTTTGATTCGGTTTCAAGGAAACATGGTTAAATATGTGTTTTCTTGATGTGATTTAGGAGGAAAAATGCTTAAGGACCACCTGAAAGTTTAATTGAATTAGGAGCAGCAAAACCAGGTAGGGTGTCACGAAATTAATCTTGATTATTTGTGTTTGAGTTGTGTGAATGTTGTATAAATTGGCTGTGCTAAAAATTGGTTGCATATATGATTGATTCTTGGTGAAAATTTGGTGAAATTTTGATGAAATTTGATGAAATTCAAGCTTTAAAGTTCATGTTCTTGGGCAGCTGGAAAAACGAAACCCTAAGCTTAAATTCAGGTTCAATTTGTTTTAAAATCATGTAGAAAAGATGGGGTTTTAGTGGCTGGGAATTTATTTTGAATTTTGGTAAAAATCGGTTGCTGAAAAGACTGAAAAACGGGTAAAAACAGAGAAAGAATTTGAAGAATATACGAAGAACATGAAGAACACTTTGAGTGTGGTGAAGAACAATGAAGAACACCTTTTTGATTCATAAAAGGGCAAGGAAGTAATTAATTTGGTGTTTGGGGGTTATTTGGTAATTTCTGAAAGTTAGGGTGGTAAAAGTAGAAATATTAAAAGTTACGGGTGGTAAAAAGTAAATTTTAAAGGTTAAAAGTAAAAGTAAGTTAATTTTCGAAAATTTAATGATAAAATAATAAATAATAATAAAATATTAAATAATAATATTTAATTAAAAATAATATTTTAATAAAAATAATAAAATAATGCGAAAAAGGCAGTTTTCTGTAAAAGGTTTAGAAAGACAACTTTAAGCGTAGAATCTCATAATTACCTTCATAAAACACTTAGGGAGTGGTAATAACATGATAGTGAGGCAAAGATAAAGAAAAGATAAAAAGTTAAAGAAAAGATAAAAACCAAAGAAAAAGTCTGTAAAATTTTAATGACAGAAAAACAGACAGAGACTAGTGAACGAACTAGGGCAATTTAGTTAGTACTTGAGTTGCGACTAGGGTTAGGTGTTATATGAAAAGTTAAACTATTTCAGTATAGACTTAATGAACCTATACTTGGGACATGCTAACTATTCATACCGAAATTTACATAAGCTTTAAATACATATGTTAAACAGAGAAATCAGAGCAGAGTAAAGAAACACAGAGAACAGAGTAACCAGAGAAGAATAAAGGGATACAGAGAAAAGAGTAATTAGAGGAAAGTAAAAAGACAAAGAGAAAAGAGTAATGTGATAAAGAGAAATGGTTTGAGTTAAGATGTTATAAAAGTAAAAGCTGTAGAGTTTGTATAGCATGATTGAACAGAGAAAGAAAGAGGTACTACATAAGAATGTGAAAGTGATGATGAATAATGAGAATGTTAATGAATGATGATAATGAGAATGATTATGTAAGAATCTAATGCAGAGAGGCAATCAGATAGATGGTGGTACGACCACTGAGAACGCTTTCCTGGGATACCTTGCTATAATGCTTTGCTGTAAGACAGAGGTTGCTTACAGAGGTATCGAGATGAGTGTGCTCCTGTAAGACAGAGGTTGCTTACAGTGAGTGTGTTGTTGCTCCTGTAAGACAGAAGTTGCTTACAGTGAGTATGTTGTTGCTCCTGTAAGACAGAGCTTGCTTACAGTGAGTCTGTTGGGCGTATATCGGCTAATA
Organism: Arachis hypogaea; assembly: GCF_003086295.3. Taxonomy (NCBI): domain Eukaryota; kingdom Viridiplantae; phylum Streptophyta; class Magnoliopsida; order Fabales; family Fabaceae; genus Arachis; species Arachis hypogaea. The sequence continues at coordinate 110,264,035 of NC_092048.1, forward strand.
AGTGCCGCCCTGCAAGACAAATGTTGCTTGCAGTGGATACCCTGCAAGACAAAGGTTGCTTGCAGTAGATATTGCCAACAGGAAAGCCTTATCCAGACAAAGGTTGCTGGGTAACGTCGGGAGCGGGTATGTAACCGACAGATGAGCTCATTACCTGCACTAGGGCTAGACATGCATCATACTTGGCTGTGCATTTTCCTCTGTTATGATTGTTGTATGAATGTATGCTTTCCTTGTTTGTATTCTATTCTCTGTGTCTGTGTTGTATTTTCTTGTATTTTTCTGTTTGTGTTCTGTTTTCTATTTTCTCTATTTCCTCTATTTATATGTATCTTCTATTTACTGCTTCTTGTATCCTGCTATTTGTCTACTAAACAACACAGAATTAATGAACTTAACTAATAACTCCGACCCTACTAAGAACTCCCCAGTTCTTACCCCTTCTCTCTCCCTTCCCCCTTTAGATGGAAGCATGAGTACCCTTCGGTAATTCGCTGACGATCGTTCCCAAAAAGGATTCTGCTCTAGATAGTCTTCTGAGTCTAGGGTGAATATCGTTCTCTGATTATATGTATATACTGTGAGACCAGCCAACGTCTGCACCCCGTTCATATGCGCACTTTAACCTAAATCCTATGTACAAGACTCCTGTTGTGTGGCTACTTGATGAGGTACTAGAGAGACGTCATATGGCAATGACTGATCGTGCAGAGGAGTAGCAGATGATGTTCTACCTTTTGATGACGTTCCACCTGACTTGAGTTTTGAAGACTTAGAACATACTTTCCCTCGCTTTAGTAGTTTAGAGGGACTAGGTGAGTATAGATTCTAGGCTAGCCTGGGCGCCAGCTTAGGGACTTCTTGAATAGGTCACGACCTGGGATATACAATATATATATATATTTATTATTTAGCTATATCTAGGGGTGAGTATAGATTCTAGGCTAGCCTGGGCGCCAGCTTAGGGACTTCTTGAACAGGTCACGACCTGGGATGTTGTATGTATATGTATATATATATATATATATATATATATATATATATATATATTATTTAGCTATATCTAGGGGTGTTCTAACTAAAAGGCTATACTCTAATAAAGCTGGATCACGGAATGTTATCAACTGCTTGAGATGTGTATTTATGTGTGGTTGTTTATAATTGTTTTATGTATTATCAGTTGTGAATTGATTATGAATGATACTGTTTGTTTTAAAAAAAAGTATCTCGCAAACTAATTACGCTTTTAACAATGACTCAGGCTCATATAATAAATAATAGATAATAATTAGGAAGACAAGTTGGTAGCGCTCAGTTTCTAGTATGATCATGACGTACCAGAAATTGGGTCGTTACACACTGGGCGTTTTTCTAAACGCCCAGGATGCTACAATTCTGGCGTTAAACGCCTATAATGGTACCCATTCTGGCATTTAACGCCCAAAAAGGTATCTTTGCTGGTGTTAAACGCCTAGTTGATGCTTCTTTTCGGCATTAAACGCCCAAAAACACCTCTTACTGGCGTTTTCATGACAGTGAGCTCCTTTTCTCTGTGAATCCTCTATATCTTTCTGTAACTCTGTGAACTCCTATAATTGAAAATTAATCTTGAAGATAATTTATATCAAACTCATATAATTATTATTTGAATAAGAAATAAACCTTGCTAATGGCTGGGTTGCCTCCCAACAAGCGCTTCTTTATTGTCTTTAGCTGGACCTTACTGAGCTTTTAATCTAGTCTCAGCCTTGAGCATTCTTGCTCAACATTACCTTCAAGATAATGCTTGACTCTCTATCTATTAATAATGAACTTCTTATTAGAATCAATGTCTTGAAGCTCCACATAGCCATATGGTGACACACTTGTAATCACATATGGTCCTCTCCACCGGGATTTCAGTTTCCCGGGGAAGAATCTGAGCCTAGAGTTAAACAGCAGAACCTTTAGTCCTGGTTCAAAGACTCTGGATGACAGTTTCTTATCATGCCACCTTTTTGCTTTCTCCTTGTAAATTTTTGCATTTTCGAAAGCATTGAGTCTGAATTCCTCTAGCTCGTTTAACTAGAGTAATCTCTTCTCTCCAGCTAACTTAGCATCTAGGTTTAGGAATCTGGTTGCCCAGTAGGCCTTATGCTCCAGTTCCACGGGCAGATGACAAGCCTTGCCATACACAAGCTGCTATGGAGAGGTTCCTATAAGAGTCTTGAATGCTGTTCTGTATGCCCACTGATGAGCGGATAATTTATACGCTTTTTGGCATTGTTTTTAGTATGTTTTCAGTAGAATCTAGTTACTTTTAGGGATGTTTTCCTTAGTTTTTATGTTAAATTCACATTTCTGGACTTTACTATGAGTTTGTGTGTTTTTCTGTGATTTCAGGTATTTTCTGGCTGAAATTGAGGAACTTGAGCAAAAATCAGATTCAGAGGTTGAAGAAGGACTACTGATGCTGTTGGATTCTGATCTCCCTGCACTCAAAATGAGTTTTATGGAGCTACAGAACTCAAAATGGCGCGCTACCAATTGCGTTGGAAAGTAGACATCCAGGGCTTTCCAGAAATATATAATAGTCCATACTTTGGAAAGAATAGATGATGCAAACTGGCGTTCAACACCAGCTCTCTGCCCAATTCTGGCGTCCAGCGCCAGAAAAGGATCCAAAACCAGAGTTGAATGCCCAAACTAGCACAAATGCTGGCGTTCAACTCCAAGAAGGACCTCTACACGTGCAACACTCAAGCTCAGCCCAAGCACACACCAAGTGGGCCCCGGAAGTGGATTTATGCATCAATTACTTATTTCTGTAAACCCTAGTGACTAGTTTATTATATATAGGACCTTTTACTATTGTATTAGACATCCTGGATTGTATTCTGATCCTGTGATCACGTTTTAGAGGGCTGGCCATTCGGCCAAGCCTGGACCTTTCACTTATGTATTTTCAACGGTAGAGTTTCTACACTCCATAGATTAAGGTGTGGAGTTCTGCTGTTCCTCAAAGATTAATGCAAAGTACTACTGTTTTTCTATTCAATTCAACTTATTCCGCTTCTAAGATATCCATTCGCACCCAAGAACATGATGAAGGTGATGATTATGTGACGCTCATCATCATTCTCCCTTATGAACACGTGCCTGACAAACACTTCCATTCTACATGCAACAAGCTAGAATGAATATCTCTTGGATTCCTTAATCAGGATCTTCGTGGTATAAGTTAGAACCCATGGATGGCCATTCATGAGGATCCGGAAGGTCTAAACCTTGTCTGTGGTATTCCGAGTAGGATTCAGGGATTGAATGACTGTGACGAGCTTCAAACTCGCGATTGCTGGGCGTAGTGACAGACGCAAAAGGATAGTAAATCCTATTCCAGCATGATCGAGAACCGACAGATGAATAGCCGTGCCGTGACAGGGTGCGTTGACCATTTTCACTGAGAGGATAGGATGTAACCATTGACAAGGGTGATGCCTCCAGACGATTAGCCATGCCGTGACAGGGCATTTGGATCATTTTCCCGAGAGAAGACCGAAAGTAGCCATTGACAATGGTGATGCATTACATAAAGCTTGCCATGGAAAGGAGTAAGACTGATTGGATGAAGATAGCAGGAAAGCAGAGGTTCAGAGGAACGAAAGCATCTCTATTCGCTTATCTGAAATTCTCACCAATGATTTACATAAGTATTTCTATCCCTATTTTATTATTTAATTTCGAAAATCCCATTACTATTTTATATCCGCCTGACTGAGATTTTCAAGGTGACCATAGCTTGCTTCATACCAACAATCTCCGTGGGATTCGACCCTTACTCACATAAGGTATTACTTGGACGACCCAGTGCACTTGCTGGTTAGTTGTGCGAAGTTGTGAACCATGGTATTGGCATCATGTTTTTGGTGCCATTACCAGGGAAAGAAAGAGCGATGAATTTTACATAATCAAAGTGTAATCACAATTTCTGCACACGAAGTTTTTGGCGCCGTTGCCGGGGATTGTTTGAGTTTGGACAACTGATGGTTCATCTTGTTGCTCAGATTAGGTAATTTTCTTTTTGTTTTCTCTTCAAAATTTTCAAAAATCTTTCAAAATTTTTTCCTTTGTTTTCAAAAAAAAAAAAAAAGAAAATTTTTTAAAATAAAAATGTTTTCAAAAATAAATTATTCTATGGCTTCAAAACTTTCAAGAATGAATTCTAGAGTTTCATGGTAACATGTTGAATCCTATCTGGCTGAAAAGCCATACCCAAACCCCTTTGGGATTGGTCTTCAACTAATCACCTCAATGGATGTAAATCCTTTCTAAAGCTTGAATGGCTATTAAGCCATGTCTGACCCTTTGATTGGAGCTTTAGACTAAAGAGCACAAGATTCCTGGAATTCATATTAAAGATTTTGAAATCCTTATTTTTGTTTTCCAAATAATTTTCGAAAAAAATACAAAAAAAAATTAGAAAATCATAAAAATCAAAAATATTTTTTGTGTTCTTGTTTGAGTCTTGAGTCATGTTATAAGTTTGGTGTCAATTGCATGTGCATCTTGCATTTTTCAAAAAAATCATGCATTCATAGTGCTCTTCATGATCTTCAAGTTGTTCTTGGTAAGTCTTCTTGTTTGATCTTTGCATTTGCATGTTTTGTGTCTTTTCTTGTTTTTCATATGCATTCTTGGATTCTTAGTGTCTAAGCATTAAAGAATTCTAAGTTTGGTGTCTTGCATGTTTTCTTTGCATTAAAAATTTTTCAAAAATGTGTTCTTGATGTTCATCATGATCTTCATAGTGTTCTTGGTGTTCATCTTGACATTCATAGCATTCTTGCATGCATTCATTGTTTTGATCCATAACTTTCATGCATTGCATCATTTTTCTTGTTTTTCTCTCTCTTCATTAAAAATTCAAAAATAAAAAAAAATATCTTTCCCTTTTTCTCTCATCAATTTCGAAAATTGGATTGACTTTTTCAAAAATTTTTAAAATCAAGTTGTTTCTTATGAGTCAAATCAAATTTTCAATTTGAAAGTCTTATCTTTTTCAAAATCTTTTTCAAAAATCAAATCTTTTTCAAATTTCTTAGTTATTTTCAAAAATTCCAAAAATATTTTTCAAAAATCTTTTTCTTATTTTTATATCAAATTTTCGAAAATAACAATAACAATTAATGTTTTGATTCAAAAATTTCAAGTTTGTTACTTGCTTGTTAAGAAAGATTCAAACTTTAAGTTTCAGAATCATATCTTGTAATTTCTTGTGAATCAAGTCATTAATTGTACTTTTAAAATCAAATCTTTTTTTCAAAAACTAATTTCTATCATATCTTTTCAAAAATATCTTCTTATCTCACCTTTTCCAAAAATTTGATTTCAAAATATCTTTTCTAATTTCCTAACTTCTTATCTTTTCAAAATTTGTTTCAACTAACTAACTAACTTTTTGTTCGTTTCTCATCTTTTTCAAAACCACCTAACTAACTCTCTCTCTATTTTCGAAAATATCTTCCCCCTTTCTCAAAAAGTTCTTTTTAATTAACTAATTATTTTAATTTTCGAAAGACTACTAACCTTTTTCAAAACTATTTTTCGAAAATTACTAACTCTTTTTCAAATATTATTTTCGAAAATCCTCTCCCTCTCTCATCTTATTCTATTTATTTATTCATCTACTAACATCTCTTCCTCACATCACAACACCAAATTCAAACCCCCTCTTCTATTTGTGTTCGAATTTTTTTCTTCTTCCTCTCTTCTTCTACTAACAATAAGGAACCTCTTTACTGTGACATAGAGGATTCCTCTTCTTTTCTTTTTCTCTTCTCTTTCTTATGAGCAGGGACAAAGAAAAAGGCATTCTTGTTAAAGCTGATCTAGAACCTGAAAGGACTCTGAAGAGGAAACTAAGAGAAGCTAAATTACAACAATCCAGAGAAAACCTTATTGAAAATTTCGAACAAGTAAAGGAGATGGCAGCCAAACCCAACAACAATAATGCAAGGAGAATGCTTGGTGACTTTACTGCACCTAATTCCAATTTACATGGAAGAAGCATCTCCATTCCTGCCATTGGAGCAAACAACTTTGAGCTGAAACCTCAATTAGTTTCTCTAATGCAGCAGAACTGCAAGTTTCATGGACTTCCATCTGAAGATCCTTTTCAGTTCTTAACTGAATTCTTGCAGATATGTGATACTGTTAAGACTAATAGAGTAGATCCTGAAGTCTACAGGCTCATGCTTTTCCCTTTTGCTGTAAGAGACAGAGCTAGAGTGTGGTTGGACTCTCAACCCAAAGACAGCCTGAACTCTTGGGATAAGCTGGTCACAGCTTTCTTAGCCAAGTTCTTTCTTCCTCAAAAGCTGAGCAAGCTTAGAGTGGATGTTCAAACCTTCAGACAGAAAGAAGGTGAATCCCTCTATGAAGCTTGGGAAAGATACAAACAGTTGACCAAAAAGTGTCCTTCTGACATGCTTTCAGAATGGACCATCCTGGATATATTCTATGATGGTCTGTCTGAGTTATCTAAGATGTCATTGGATACCTCTGCAGGTGGATCCATTCACCTAAAGAAAATGCCTGCAGAAGCTTAAGAACTCATTGACATGGTTGCAAATAACCAGTTCATGTACACTTCTGAAAGGAATCCTGTGAATAATGGGACGCCTATGAAGAAGGGAGTTCTTGAGGTTGATACTCTGAATGCCATATTGGCTCAGAACAAAATATTGACTCAGCAAGTCAATATGATTTCTCAGAGTCTGAATGGAATGCAAGCTGCATCCAACAGCACTCAAGAGGCATCTTCTGAAGAAGAAGCTTATGATCCTGAGAACCCTGCAATAGCAGAGGTGAATTACTTAGGTGAACCTTATGGAAACACCTATAACTCATCATGGAGAAATCATCCAAATTTCTCATGGAAGGATCAAAAGCCTCAACAAGGCTTTAATAATGGTGGAAGAAACAGGTTTAGCAATAGCAAGCCTTTTCCATCATCCACTCAGCAACAGACAGAGAATTCTGAGCAGAACCCATCTAGCTTAGCAAACTTAGTCTCTGATCTATCTAAGGCCACTGTGAGTTTCATGAATGAAACAAGGTCTTCCATTAGAAATTTGGAAGCACAAGTGGGCCAGCTGAGTAAAAGGATCACTGAAATCCCTCCTAGTACTCTCCCAAGCAATACAGAAGAGAATCCAAAAGGAGAGTGCAAGGCCATTAACATAACCAAAATGGCCGAACCCAATGAGGGAGAGGAGGACGTGAATCCCAAGGAGGAAGACCTCCTGGGACGTCCAGTGATCAATAAGGAGCTTCCCTCTGAGGAACCAAAGGACTCTGAGGCTCATCTAGAGACCATAGAGATTCCATTGAACCTCCTTATGCCATTCATGAGCTCTGATGAGTATTCCTCTTCTGAAGAGAATGAGGATGTTACTGAAGAGCAAACTGCCAAGTTTCTTGGTGCAATCATGAAGCTAAATGCCAAATTATTTGGCATTGATACTTGGGAAGTTTAACCTCCCTTGTTCATCAATGAACTAAGTGATCTGGATCAACTAACATTGCCTCAGAAGAGACAAGATCCTGGAAAGTTCATAATACCTTGTACTATAGGCACCATGATCTTTAAGGCTCTGTGTGACCTTGGTTCAGGGATAAACCTCATGCCCCTCTCTGTAATAGAGAAACTGGGAATCTATGGGGTGCAAGCTGCTAGAATCTCATTAGAGATGGCAGATAATTCAAGAAAACAGGCTTATGGACAAGTAGAGGACGTGTTAGTAAAGGTTAAAGGCCTTTACATCCCTGCTGATTTCATAGTCCTGGATACTGGAAAGGAAGAGGATGAATCCATCATCCTAGGAAGACCTTTCCTAGCCATAGCAAGAGCTGTGATTAATGTGGACATAGGAGAATTGATCCTTCAATTAAATGAGGACAACCTTGTGTTTACAACTCAAGGATCTCTCTCTGCATCCATGGAAAGGAAGCATAAAAAGCTTCTCTCAAAACAGAGTCAACCAGAGCCCCCACAATCAAACTCTAAGTTTGGTGTTGGGAGGCCACAACCAAACTCTAAGTTTGGTGTTGAACTCCCATATCCAAACTCTAAGTTTGGTGTTGGAGAGTCTCAACAATGCTCTGAACATCTGTGAAGCTCCATGAGAGCCCACTGTCAAGCTATTGACATTAAAGAAGCGCTTGTTGGGAGGCAACCCAATTTTTATCTAACTATATTTTTCTTAGTTATATGTCTTTATAGGTTCATGATCATGTGGAGTCACAAAATAAATATAAAAATTGAAAACGGAATCAAAAACAGCAGAAGAAAAATCACACCCTGGAGGAAGCATCTGCCTGGCGTTCAACGCCAGAACAGAGCATGGTTCTGGCACTGAACGCCCAAAATGGGCAGTATCTGGGCGCTGAACGCCCAAAATGGGCATCATCTGGGCGCTGAACGCCAGAAATGCACCCTGGAGAAGAGCTGGCACTGAACGCCCAGAACAAGCATGGTTCTGGCGTTCAATGCCAGAAATGGCCAGTAAATGGGCGTTGAACACCCAAAATGGGCACCAACCTGGCGCTGAACGCCCAGAGTTGCGTGCAAGGGCATTTTGCATGCCTAATTTGGTGCAAGGGTGTAAATCCTTGAACACCTCAGGATCTGTGGACCCCACAGGATCATCTCAGGATCTGTGGACCCCACAGGATCCCCACCTACCTCACATCCATCCACTCTTCCCCATAAACCTACCTCATAAACTCCACCTACCTTCAAAATTCAAAATCAATTTCCCACCCAAATCCACCCTAAATGGCCGAACATTCACCCCCCTTCCTTCCCTATATATAGCCCTCCATTCTTCCTCATTTTCACACAACATAACCCTCTCTTCTCTTCTTGGCCGAAACACAACCCCTTCTCCCTCTCCTCCATTTCTTCTTCTTCTTCATCTATTCTTTCTTCTCTTGCTCGAGGGCGAGCAAAATTCTAAGTTTGGTGTGGTAAAAGCATAAGCTTTTTGTTTTTCCATTACCATTGATGGCACCTAAGACCGGAAAATCCTCTAGAAAAGGAAAAGGGAAGACAAAAGCTTCCACCTCTGAGTCATGGGAGATGGAAAGGTTCATCTCCAAAGCCCATCAAGACCACTTCTATGATGTTGTGGCCAAGAAGAAGGTGATCCCTGAGGTCCCTTTCAAACTCAAAAGAAATGAGTATCCGGAGATCCGACATGAAATTCAAAGAAGAGGTTGGGAAGTTCTAACAAATCCCATCCAACAAGTCGTCATCCTAATGGTTCAAGAGTTCTATGCAAATGCATGGATCACCAAGAACCATGATCAAAGTAAGAACCCGAATCCAAAGAACTATGTTACAATGGTTCGGGGGAAATACTTAGATTTTAGTCCGAAGAATGTGAGGTTGGCGTTCAACTTGCCAAACATGGAAGAGAACGCACACCCCTACACAAGGAGAGTCAACTTTGATCAAAGGTTGGACCAAGTCCTCATGGACATATGTGTAGAAGGAGCTCAATGGAAGATTGACTCAAAAGGCAAGCCGGGTTCAACTAAGAAGATTGGACCTCAAGCCTGTGGCTAGAGGATGGTTGGAATTCATCCAATACTCCATCATCCCCACTAGCAACCGATCTGAAGTTATTGTGGATCGGGCCATCATGATTCATAGCATCATGATTAGAGAGGAAATAGAAGTTCATGAAGTCATCTCTAATGAACTCTACAAAATAGCCGAAAAGTCATCCCCCATGGCAAGGCTAGCTTTTCCTCATCTTATTTGCCATCTATGTTACCCAGTTGGAGCTTTCATAGAAGGAGACATTCCTATTAAGGAAGAGAAGCCCATCACTAAGAAAAAGATGGAGCAAGCAAGAGAGCCCATTCATGGAGCTCAAGAGGCACAGGAAGCTCATCACCATGAGATCCCGGAGATGCCTCAAATGCATTTTTCTCCACAAAACTATTGGGAGCAAATCAACACCTCCCTAGGAGAATTGAGTTCCAACATGGGACAACTAAGGATGGAACATCAAGAGCACTCCATCATCCTTCATGAAATAAGAGAAGATCAAAAAGCAATGAGGGAGGAGCAGCAAAGACAAGGAAGAGACATAGAAGAGCGCAAGGACATCATTGGTTCCTCAAGAAGGAAACGCCACCATCACTAAGGTGGATTCATTCCTTGTTCTTACTTTCTCTGTTTTTCGTTTTCTATGTTAAGTGCTTATCCATGTTTGTGTCTTATTACATGATCATTAGTAGTTAGTAACGTTGTCTTAAAGTTATGAATGTCCTATGAATCCATCACCTCTCTTAAATAAAAATTATTTTAATTCAAAAGAACAAGAAGTACATGAGTTTTGAATTTATCCTTGAACTTAGTTTAATTATATTGATGCGGTGACAATGCTTCTTGTTTTCTGAATGTATGCTTGAACAGTGCATATGTCTTTTGAAGTTGTTGTTTAAGAATGTTAAATATGTTGGCTCTTGAAAGAATAATGACTAGGAGACATGTTATTTGATAATCTAAAAAATCATAAAAATGATTCTTGAAGCAAGAAAAAGCAGCAAAGAACAAAGCTTGTAGAAAAAAAAATAGGCGAAAAAAATAGAAAGAAAAAGAAAAAGCAAGCAGAAAAAGCCAAAGCTCTTAAAACCAAGAGGCAAGAGCAAAAAGCCAATAACCCTTAAAACCAAAAGGCAAGGGCAAATAAAAAGGATCCCAAGGCTTTGAGCATCAGTGGATAGGAGGGCCTAAAGGAATAAAATCCTGGTCTAAGCGGCTAAACCAAGCTGTCCCTAACCATGTGCTTGTGGCGTGTAGGTGTCAAGTGAAAACTTGAGACTGAGCGGTTAAAGTCAAGGTCCAAAGCAAAAAAAAAAAAGAGTGTGCTTAAGAACCCTGGACACCTCTAATTGGGGACTTTAGCAAAGCTGAGTCACAATCTGAAAAGGTTCACCCAGTTATGTGTCTGTGGCATTTATGTATCCGGTGGTAATACTGGAAAACAAAGTGCTTAGGGCCACGGCCAAGACTCATAAAGAAGCTGTGTTCAAGAATCATCATACTGAACTAGGAGAATCAATAACACTATCTGAACTCTGAGTTCCTATAGAAGCCAATCATTCTGAACCTCAATGGATAGAGTGAGATGCCAAAACTATTCAAGAGGCAAAAAGCTATAAGTCCCGCTCATCTGATTGGAGCTATGTTTCATTGATAGTTTGGAATTTATAGTATATTCTCTTCTTTTTATCCTATTTGATTTTCAGTTGCTTGGGGACAAGCAACAATTTAAGTTTGGTGTTGTGATGAGCGGATAATTTATACGCTTTTTGGCATTGTTTTTAGTATGTTTTCAGTAGAATCTAGTTACTTTTAGGGATGTTTTCCTTAGTTTTTATGTTAAATTCACATTTCTAGACTTTACTATGAGTTTGTGTATTTTTCTGTGATTTCAGGTATTTTCTGGCTGAAATTGAGGGACTTGAGCAAAAATCAGATTCAGAAGTTGAAGAAGGACTGCTGATGCTGTTGGATTCTGACCTCCCTGCACTCAAAATGGATTTTCTGGAGCTACATAACTCAAAATGGCAAGCTACCAATTGCGTTGGAAAGTAGACATCCAGGGATTTCCAGCAATATATAATAGTCCATACTTTGGCTAAGAATAGATGATGCAAACTGGCGTTCAACGCCAGCTCTCTGCCCAATTCTGGCGTCCAGCGCCAGAAAAGGATCCAAAACCAGAGTTGAACGCCCAAACTGGCACAAATGCTGGCGTTCAACTCCAAGAAGGACCTCTGCACGTGCAACACTCAAGCTCAGCCCAAGCACACACCAAGTGGGCCCCGGAAGTGGATTTATGCATCAATTACTTATTTCTGTAAACCCTAGTGACTAGTTTATTATAAATAGGACCTTTTACTATTGTATTAGACATCCTGGATTGTATTCTGATCCTGTGATCACGTTTTAGGGGGCTGGCCATTCGGCCAAGCCTGGACCTTTCACTTATGTATTTTCAACGGTAGAGTTTCTACACTCCAGAGATTAAGGTGTGGAGCTCTGCTGTTCCTCAAAGATTAATGCAAAGTACTACTGTTTTTCTATTCAATTCAACTTATTCCGCTTCTAAGATATCCATTCGCACCCAAGAACATGATGAAGGTGATGATTATGTGACGCTCATCATCATTCTCCCTTATGAACACGTGCCTGACAAACACTTCCGTTCTACATGCAACAAGCTAGAATGAATATCTCTTGGATCCCTTAATCAGGATCTTCGTGGTATAAGTTAGAACCCATGGATGGCTATTCATGAGGATCCGGAAGGTCTAAACCTTCTCTGTGGTATTCCGAGTAGGATTCAGGGATTGAATGACTGTGACGAGCTTCAAACTCACGATTGCTGGGCGTAGTGACAGACGCAAAAGGATAGTAAATCCTATTCCAGTATGATCGAGAACCGACAGATGAATAGCCGTGCCGTGACAGGGTGCGTTGACCATTTTCACTGAGAGGATAGGATGTAACCATTGACAAGGGTGATGCCTCCAGACGATTAGCCATGCCGTGACAGGGCATTTGGATCATTTTCCCGAGAGAAGACCGAAAGTAGCCATTGACAATGGTGATGCATTACATAAAGCTTGCCATGGAAAGGAGTAAGACTGATTGGATGAAGATAGCATGAAAGCAGAGGTTCAGAGGAACGAAAGCATCTCTATTCCCTTATCTGAAATTCTCACCAATGATTTACATAAGTATTTCTATCCCTATTTTATTATTTAATTTCGAAAACACCATTACTATTTTATATCCGCCTAACTGAGATTTACAAGGTGACCATAGCTTGCTTCATACCAACAATCTCTGTGGGATTCGACCCTTACTCACGTAAGGTATTACTTGGACGACCCAGTGCACTTGCTGGTTAGTTGTGCGAAGTTGTGAACCATGGTATTGGCATCATGTTTTTGGCTCCATTACCAGGGAAAGAAAGAGCGATGAATTTTACATAATCAAAGTGTAATCACAATTTCTGCGCACCACCCACAGAGCATCATCCAAGCTTTTTGCCCAATCCCTTCTACGGGAAATTACAGTCCATTCTAGGATTCTTTTTAGTTCTCTATTAGAGACTTCAGCCTGCCCATTTGTCTGTGGATGATATGGAGTTGCTACTTTGTGGCTAATTCCATATCAGACTATAGCAGAGTAAAGCTGTTTATTGCAGAAATGAGTGCCCCCATCACTGATTAGTACTCTAGGGACACCAAACCTGTTGAAGATATATTTCTGGAGGAACTTCAGCACTATTTTAGTATCATTAATGGGTGTTGCAATTGCCTCTACCCATTTAGATACATAGTCTACTACCACAAGAATATACGTGTTTGAGTATGATAGCGGGAAAGGCCCATGAAGTCAATACTCCATACATCAAACAACTCAATCTCCAAGATCCTTTGTTGAGGCATGGCATAACCATGAGGCAGATTACCAGCTCTCTGGTAACTGTCACAGTTACGTACAAACTCTCGGGAGTCTCTATAGAGAGTAGGCCAGTAGAAGCCACATTGGAGAACCTTGGTGGCTGTTCGCTCACCTCTGAAATGGCCTCCATATTGTGATCCATGAAAATGCCATAAGATCTTCTGTGCCTTTTCCTTGGGCACACATCTACGGATTATTCCGTCTGCACATCTCTTAAAGAGATATGGTTCATCCTATAAGTAGTACTTTGCATAAGAAATCAATTTCTTTATTTGCTGCCTGCTGTACTCTTTGGGTATGAATCTTACAGCTTTATAGTTTGCAATGTCTGCAAACCATGGTATTTCCTGAATGGCAAATAATTGCTCATCCGGAAAGGTTTCAAAGATCTCAATAAAGGGGGAGGATGCCCCTTCTACTGGTTCTATCCGGGACAGATGATTAGCCACTTAGTTCTCTGTCCCTTTTCTGTCTCTTATTTCTATATTAAACTCTTGCAGAAGCAATACCCATCTTATGAGCCTGGGTTTTGAATCCTGCTTTATAAGTAGATATTTAAGAGCAGCATGGTCAGTGTACACAATCAATTTTGATCCTACTAAGTATGATCTAAACTTGTCAATGGCATAAACCACTGAAAGCAACTCTTTTTCTGTGGTTGTGTAATTTTTTTGTGCATCATTTAAAACACAGCTAGCATAATAAATGACATGCAGAAGCTTGTTATGCCTCTGTCCCAATAATACACCAATGGCATAGTCACTGGCATCACACATTAGTTCGAATGGTAATGTCTAGTCTGGTGCAGAAATAACTGGTGCTGTGACCAGCTTAGCTTTCAGAGTTTCAAATGCCTGCAGACACTCTGTGTCAAATACGAATGGCGTGTCAGTAGCTAGCAGATTGCTCAGAGGTTTTGCAATTTTTGAAAAATCCTTTGTAGACCTCCTATAGAATCCTGCATGCCCTAGAAAGCTTCTGATTGCCTTAACATTGGCAGGTGGTGGTAATTTTTCAATTACTTTCACTTTAGCTTGATCCACCTCTATTCCCTTGTTTGAAATTTTATGCCCAAGGACAATTCCTTCAGTCACCATAAAGTGACATTTTTCCCAGTTTAAAACTAGGTTGGTCTCTTGGTATCTTTTCAGAACAAGTGCTGAATGGTCAAGGCAGGAGTTGAATGAGTCTCCAAATACTGAAAAGTCATCCATGAAGACTTCTAGAAATTTCTCTACTATATCAGAGAAGATAGAGAGCATGCACCTATGAAAGGTTGCAGGTGCATTGCACAGACCAAAAGGCATCTTTCTGTAGGCAAACACTCCAGAAGGACATGTGAATGCTATTTTCTCTTGGTCCTGAGGATCTACTGTAATTTGGATGTAACCTGAATAGCTGTCCAAAAAGCAATAATATTCATGACCTACTAGTCTCTCTAGCATATGGTCTATGAATGGTAAAGAAAAGTGATCCTTCCTGGTGGCTGTATTGAGCTTTCTGTAATCAATACACATACGCCACCCTGTAACTGTTCTTGTAGGGACCAGTTCATTCTTTTTATTATGAACCATTGTCATGCCTCCCTTCTTGGGGACAACTTGGACAGGGCTCACCCAGGGGCTATAAGAAATAGGATAAATAATCCCAGCCTCCAGTAACTTGGTGACCTCTTTCTGCACCACCTCCTTCATGGCTGGATTTAGCCGCCTCTGTGGTTGAACCACTGGCTTAGCATCGTCCTCCAATAGGATCTTGTCCATGCATCTTGCTGGGCTGATGCCCTTAAGATCACTTATGGACCACCCAAGAGCCGTCTTGTGTGTCCTTAGCACTTGAAGTAGTGCTTTCTCTTCCTGTGGATTTAAAGCAGAGCTTATGATCACCGAAAAAGTGTCACCTTCTCCCAGAAATACATATTTCAGGGATGGTGGTAGTGGTTTGAGCTCAGGTTTAGGAGGTTTCTCTTCTTTCAGAAGAATTTTCAGAGGCTCTTTTATTTCCTCTGATTCCTCCAGATCAGGCTGAACATCTTTAAAGATGTCTTCTAGCTCTAATTCGAGACTCTTAGCCATGTTGATCTCCTCCAACAGGGAGTCAATAATATCAACACTCATGCAGTCTTTTGATGTGTTTGGATGCTTCATTGCCTCAACAACATTCAGCCTGAACTAATCCTCATTGACTCTCAAGGTCACTTTCCCTTTTTGGACATCAATGAGGGTTCGTCCAGTTGCTAGGAAAGGTCTTCCTAGAATGAGAGTTGTACTCTTGTGCTCCTCCATTTCCAGCACTACAGAGTCAGTGGAAAAGGCAAATGGCCCAACCTTGACAATCATGTCCTCAATTATGCTTGATGGATATTTAATGGAGCCATCAGCAAGTTGAAGACATATCCGGGTTGGTTTGACCTCTTCAGTCAAGCCAAGCTTTCTGATAGTGGATGCAGGGATTAGATTGATACTTGCCCCAAGGTCACATAGAGCTGTCTTGGTACAAGTACCCTCTAATGTGCATGGTATCATAAAGCTTCCGGGATCCTTAAGCTTTTCTGGTAAGCTTGTTAGGATGACTGCACTGAATTTTTCAGTGAGAAAAACTTTTTCTGTTTCTCTCCAATCCTTCTTATGACTTAAGATCTCTTTCATGAACTTAGTATAAGAGGGTATTTGCTCAAGTGCCTCTGCAAATAGAATCTTTATTTCAAGAGTCCTGAGATAGTCTGTAAAGCGGGCAAATTGTTTATCCTTTTCCGCTTGGCGGAGTTTATGAGGATAAGGCATTTTGGCTTTATATTCTTCAACCTTAGTTGCTGCAGGTTTATTTCCTACAGAGGCAGGTTGAGAAGCCTTCTTGAGGGAGTTATTATCAGCACTTGCAGGTGTCTGATCCCTCATTGGCGTTTGAACGCCAAGATTGGACATGGATTGGGCGTTTAACGCCAGACTCCTACCATTTTCTGGCATTCAACTGGACATGGATTGGGTGTTTAACGCCAGTTTTTCACCCTTTTCTGGCGTTTGAACGCCAGACTTATTCCTCTCTGGGCTCTTACTATCCTCAGAGGGATTTTGGGTAGCAGGTTGCTCATCCTCTGTCAGCTGTTCCTTTCTTGGCTTTTTGCTGCTTTGAGTTGAGATATTTAATATTTTTCCACTTCTTAATTGAACTGCTTGGCACTCCTCTGTTATCTGTTTTGATAACTGCTGTTTTGTCTGATTCAATTGTGATTCCATATCCTTGTTAGCATTTTTGGTTTCTTATAGCATCTCCTTAAATTTTGCTAACTGCCTTGTTATAGAAGATAGTTGCTGATTGAGTTCAGCAACTTGTTCCTGAGGATTAAAGTCAGTTGATACTGCCTTAGCTTCTTCTTTCATGGAGGACTTATTACTTATGTACAGATGCTGATTTCTAGCAACTAGATCGATAAGCTCTTGAGCCTCTTCAATAGTCTTTCTCATGTGTATAGATCTACCAGCGGAGTGGTTTAGAGATATCTGAGCCTTTTTTGTAAGCCCGTAGTAGAAGATGTCTAATTGCACCCACTCTGAAAATATTTCAAAGGGGCATTTCCTTAGCATCCCTCTGTACCTCTCCCAGGCATTATAAAGGGATTCATCATCCTCTTGTTTAAAGTCTTGGATGTCCAGCCTCAGCTGTGTCATCCTTTTTAGAGGGAAATATTGATTCAGGAATTTGTTTGATAATTGTTTCCATGTTCTTATGCTTGCTGTAGGTTGGTTATTTAACCACCTCTTAGCTTGATCTTTTACAGCAAATGGAAACAGTAATAATCTGTAGACATCCTGATCTACTACCTTGTCACGTACTGTGTCAGCAATTTACAAGAACTGTGCCAGAAACTCAGTAGGTTCTTCCTGTGGAAGACCGGAATACTGGCAATTTTGCTGCACCATGATAATGAGCTGAGGATTTAGCTCAAAACTGCTTGCTTTGATGGGAGGTATACAGATACTGCTCCCATATGCAGTAGTAATGGGGTTAGCATATGACCCCAGAGTCCTTCTGGACTGTTCATTTCCATTTAGGTCCATGATGGATAAAAGGGAATTGATATGAATTGCAAATAAAATATATTTTTATTTTTATTTTATTTAAGTAGAAACGAACTGAATAATTAAAAATAAATAAAAATAATAAGATAAAATAAAATAATATAAATTTCAAAAACTAAGAGAAAAATAAATTTGAAAACTAAAATAATTACTTAATTAAGAAGATTTGAAAAATTTTGGATATGATTTTTGAAAAAGATTTTGAATTTTAAATTTCAAAACTAAGATAAGATAGAAAAAAGTTTTAAAATAGAAATCTGAATTTTTAAAGGAAAATTTGAAAATTAATTAAAATAAAGAGAAAATATATTTTTGAGTTTAATGAAGAAAGAGAAAAACTGTAAAAATGACACCAAACTTAAATTTTTAGATCAAAACAAAGGAAACAAATAGGGAAACTTTGAATATCACGATGAACGCTAAGAATAACTTTTGAAAAATTTTTAAGAAAATAGAAACACAAAGGACCCAAAACATAAAATATTTTTATATTCTGAGCACTAATAATTGAAAAAAATTGAAAGAAAAATAAAATCATGCAATTGACACCAAACTTAAAATATGAAACTAAACTCAAACAGAAAAACTCAATTATTAGTTTATAAAAATTTTCGAAAAAAAATTGAAAAAGAAAATAAGGATTTAAAAAAAAAGTTTCAACCAAAAACAATAATAGAAGACACAATTTTAGTGATTCTAAACTAAAAAGATAAATTTTTCCTAATCTAAGCAACAAAATAAACCGTCAGTTGTCCAAACTCGAACAATCCCCAGCAACGGCGCCAAAAACTTGGTGCACGAATTGTAAATCACACTTTTCACAACTCGTACCACTAACCAGCAAGTGCACTGGGTCGTCCAAGTAATACCTTACGTGAGTAAGGGTCGATCCCACGGAGATTGTCGGCTTGAAGCAAGCTATGGTTATTTTGTAATTCTTAGTCAGAAAATTAATAATAAAAATGGTTGGGTTTATGAAGAGTAATTAACATAAAATAAATAATACTTGTTATGCAGTAATGGAGAACAGGTTGAGGTTCTGGAGATACTCTGTCTTTTGAATCTCTACTTTCCTACTGTCTTCTTCTTCACGCACGCAGGTCTCCTTCCATGGCAAGCTATATGTTGGCGGATCACCGTTGTCAATGGCTACCAGCCATCCTCTCAGTGAAAAGGGTCTATGTACATGGCTAATCATCTGTCGGTTCTCACTAATGTTGGAATAGGATCCATTGATCCTTTTGCACACTGTCACTGCGCCCAGCATTCATGAGTTTGAAGCTCGTCACAGTCATCTCTTCCCGGATCCTACTCGGAATACCACACACAAGGGTTAGACTTTCTGGATCTCAGGAATGCTACCAATTGATTCTAGCTTATACCTCAAAGACTCTGACCTCACAGATTTGAATGCTCTGTTGTCAGGAGATGCAATCAAACGTATGAGCCAGGAACACAAGAGATGCACACTCAATCTAAGGTAGAACGGAGGTGGTTGTCAGGCACGCGTTCATAGGTTGAGAATGGTGATGAGTGTCACGGATCATCACATTCATCATGTTCAAGTGCGAGTGAATATCTTAGAATAGAAACACGCGTGATTGAATGAAAAACAGTAGTAATTGCATTAATTCATCGAAACACAGCAGAGCTCCTCACCCCAACCATGGAGTTTAGAGACTCATGCTGTAAAAGATACAATTTCAAATGTAAAATGTCATGAGGTACATAGTAAGTCTCTAAAAGTAGTTTTTATACTAAACTAGTGACCTAGGTTTACAGAAAATGAGTAAACTAAGATAGATAGTACAGAAATCCACTTTCGGAGCCCACTTGGTGTGTGCTTAGGGTGAGCATTGAGCTTTATACGTGTAGAGGCTTCTCTTGGAGTTAAACGCCAGGTTGCAGCCTGTTTGTGGCGTTTAACTCTGGTTTGTAACCTGTTTCTGGCGTTTAACTTCAGAATAGGGTAGGAAGTTGGCGTTTAAACATCAGTTTATGTCGTCAAAACTCGGGCAAAGTATGAACTATTATATATTGCTGGAAAGCCCTAGATGTCTACTTTCCAACACAATTGAGAGCGCGTCGATTGGGTTTCTGTAGCTGCAGAAAATTTATTTCGAGTGCAGGGAGGTCAGAATCTAACAACATCTGCAGTCCTTTTTCAGCCTCTGAATAAGATTTTTGCTCAGGTCCCTCAATTCCAGCTAGAAAATACCTGAAATCACAGAAAAATATACAAACTCATAGTAAAGTCCAGAAATGTGATTTTTGCATGAAAACTAATAAAACTACACTAAAAAGTAGCTAAATCCTACTAAAAACTATATGAAAATACTTGGTGTGCGAAATCGTGATCATTCCTTCTTTGGTAACGGTGCTAAAAACTCAATACGCACGTTCATGTTCTTAATTCTATTTCACAACTTCATACAACTAACCAGCAAGTACACTGGGTCGTCTAAGTAATAAACCTTACGTAAGTAAGGGTCGATCCCACGGAGATTGTCGGCTTGAAGCAAGCTATGGTCACCTTGTAAATCTCAGTCAGGCGGATTCAAATGTATTAAGAGATTATAGTGTACTAAAAGATAATTAAAATAGAATAGAGATACTTATGTAATTCATAGGTGAGAATTTCAGATAAGCGTATAGAGATGCTTTTCGTTCCTCTGAACTTCTACTTTCCTGCTGTCTTCATCCAACCATTCCTACTCCTTTCCATGGCAAGCTTTATGTAGGGCATCACCGTTGTCAATGGCTACATCCCAGATCCTACTCGGAATACCACAGACAAGGTTTAGACTTTCCGGATCTCGGGAATGGCCATCCATGGGTTCTAACTTATACCACGAAGACTCTAATAGCTCGGACTCGGTCCCCTGTATTAGATATCTAAGAGATACTCATTCTAGCTTGTTTGCATGTAGAACAGAAGTGTTTGTCAGGCATGCGTTCATAGGTGAGAATGATGATGAGCGTCACATAATCATCACATTCATCATGTTCTTGGGTGCGAATGGATATCTTAGAATAGCAATAAGTATGAATTGAATAGAAAAACAGTAGTACTTTGTATTAATTCATGAGGAACAGCAGAGCTCCACACCTTAATCTATGGTATGTAGAAACTCTACTGTTGAAAATACATAAGTGAAAGGTTCAGGCATGGCCAAATGGCCAGCCCCCATAAAGGTCTAAGATAGCATAAAATTAATCAAAGATAATCCCAATACAATAGTAAAAAGTCCTATTTAAACTAAACTAGTTACTAGGGTTTACAGAAATGAGTAAATGATTCAGAAATCCACTTTTGGGGCCCACTTGGTGTGTGCTTGGGCTGAGCATTGAGCTTTACACGTGTAGAGGTCTTTCTTGGAGTTGAACGCCAGTTTGTAACCTGTTTCTGGCGTTTAACTCCACTTTGCAACCTGTTTCTGGCGTTTGACTCCAGAATGCAGCATGGAACTGGCGTTCAATGCCAGTTTATATCGTCTATCCTTAATCAAAGTATGGACTATTATATATTACTGGAAAGTCCTGGATGTCTACTTTCCAACGTAATTGAGAGCGCGCCATTTGGAGTTTTGTAGCTCCATAAAATCCACTTTGAGTGCAGGGAGGTCAGAATCCAACAGCATCTGCAGTCCTTCTTCAACCTCTAAATCTGATTTTTGCTCAAGTCCCTCAATTTCAGCCAGAAATTACCTGAAATCACAGAAAAACACACAAACTCATAGTAAAGTCCAGAAATGTGAATTTTAATTAACAACTAATAAAAATATACTAAAAACTAACAAAATTATACTGAAAACTATGTAAAAACAATGCCAAAAAGCGTATAAATTATCCGCTCATCACAACACCAAACTTAAATTGTTGCTTGTCCCCAAGAAACTGAAAATTAAATAGGATAAAAAGAAGAGAATATACTATAAATTCCAAAATATCAATGAAACTTAGCTCCAATCAGATGAGCGGGACTTGTAGCTTTTTGCCTCTTGAATAGTTTTGGCATCTCACTTTATCCATTGAAGTTCAGAATGATTGGCATCTATAGGAACTTAGAATTCAGATAGTGTTATTGATTCTTCTAGTTCAGTATGTTGATTCTTGAACACAACTACTTTATGAGTCTTGGCCGTGGCCCTAAGCACTTTGTTTTCCAGTATTACCACCGGATACATAAATGCCACAGACACATAACTGGGTGAACCTTTTCAGATTGTGACTCAGCTTTGCTAAAGTCTCCAATTAGAGGTGTCCAGGGTTCTTAAGCACACTCTTTTTTGCTTTGGACCTTGACTTTAACCGCTCAGTCTCAAGTTTTCACTTGACACCTTCACGCCACAAGCACATGGTTAGGGACAGCTTGGTTTAGCCGCTTAGGCCAGGATTTTATTCCTTTAGGCCCTCTTATCCACTGATGCTCAAAGCCTTGGATCCTTTTTATTACCCTTGTCTTTTGGTTTTAAGGGCTATTGGCTTTTTGCTCTTGCCTTTTGGTTTAAAGAGCTTTTGGCTTTTTCTGCTTGCTTTTTCTTTCTCTTTCTCTTTCTCTTTTTTTTTCGCTTTTTTTTCTGTAAGATTTTTTATTCACTGCTTTTTCTTGCTTCAAGAATCATTTTTATGATTTTTCAGATTATCAAATAACATTTCTCCTTTTTCCTTATTCTTCAAGAGCCAACATATTTAATATTCATAAACATCAACTTCAAAAGACATATGCACTGTTCAAGCATTCATTCAGAAAACAAAAAGTATTGTCACCACATCAAAGTAATTAAACTAGTTTCAAGGATGAATTCGAAATCATGTACTTCTTATTCTTTTGTAATTAAAATAATTTTCATTTAAGAGAGGTGATGGATTCATATTCATAACTTTAAGGTATAGACACTTAGACACTAATGATCATGTAATAAGACACAAATATAAATAAACATAAAGCTCAGAAATTGAAAAACAGGAAATAAATAGACAAGGAGATTAAGGAATGAGTCCACCTTAGTGAGGGTGGCGTCTTCCTCTCCTTGAAGAACCAATGGTGCTCTTGAGCTCCTCTATGTCTCTTCCTTGCCTTTGTTGCTCCTCCCTCATAGCTTTTTGATCTTCTCTAATCTCATGGAGGATGATGGAGTGCTCTTGATGCTCCACCCTTAGTTGTCCCATGTTAGAACTTAATTCTCCTAGGAAAGTGTTGATTTGCTCCCAATAATTCTGTGGAGGAAAGTGCATCCCCTGAGGCATCTCAGGGATTTCATGGTGGAGAATCTCCTCATGCTCATGTGGAGGTCCATGATCTCTTGTTTGCTCCATCCTTTTCTTAGTGATGGGCTTATCCTTTTCAATGAGGATGTCTCCCTCTATGTTAATTCCAGCTGAATTGCAGAGGTGGCATTACCATTAAAATACAATAGATGAATAGTCATTCGAAGAAAAATCATTAAACATAAATATAGAATATTCAAAATATTCTATCACATTTTTTTACTAATATATATAAATCCAATCACTAGGATTGGTAACTAGTAATAAGTTAATAAGGAGCGAGTGGATATAAAAAAAAAATCTTCGACGTAGGTGGGCTTTTCTCAGTATTTTATTGTTAGGTATAGTTATGCTTTTTTCCGTCGCGCTGTCGATCGATCAAATAAATAACAATTGTCGAATAAAAAAAATGGGGCGTCGCCAAGCGGTAAGGCATCGGGTTTTGGTCCCGCCATTCGGAGGTTCGAATCCTTCCGTCCCAGAGCATATCCATTCATGATGTATATCCTATTTGAATAAAATTGTCACTGTTACCGATGTACGGGGTCGGGTAATTTCGTGGTCCTCCGCAGGTACTTGTGGATTCAAAGGTACGCGAAGGGGAACACCATTTGCCGCCCAAACCGCAGCAGGAAATGTTATTCGAACAGTAGCGAATCAAGGCATGCAACGAGCAGAAGTCATGATAAAGGGTCCCGGTCTCGGAAGAGATGCGGCATGAAGAGATCAAATAGAACCAAGATAGATCTTTTTGATCAGAGGTTGAATCGATCATCAGAAGAAGAATTAGGCCAAAAATTACCGAATGCCCACGTCGGTGTTGCTGAGCCCTTTCGCTCCTTGAATAACTGAGAACACACTTTCTACGATCCTATAGTGGCTTATCGTAGCTCTTTCTGGAGAATTAGACGGTCTTCCCGAGCAAGCCTTTTATTTGGTGGGTAATATCGATGAAGCAACTGCGAAGGCTACGAACTTAGAAATGGAGGGGAAATTGAAGAAATGACTTTAAATCTTTGTGTACTGACCCCCAATCGAATTGTTTGGGATTCAGAAGTGAAGGAAATTATTTTGTCCACTAATAGTGGACAAATTGGAGTATTACCAAATCATGCACCTATTGCTACAGCTGTAGATATAGGTATCTTGATTCCTGTTGAAGCATATCTCGGGGGGGTGCAGGGCAGACGATTTCAAAACGGACTCCCCATTCATTAGATAGAGAAGATCACCAAGATTTCGTGATGCGCTGCCGAACTTATTCCAATTCAATAAGAGATCTCAATATTATGCCTTGAAGAGGACTCGAACCTCCACGCTCTTTAGCACGAGACCTATTAATTTCTTCATTATTTGTAACAGTTCTTTACTTGGGCGGTTCAAATATCTCTATTCCGTACCTATTCATTTCTGAGTCTTTTGAAATAACTAAAGCATATGGAGTTTTTGGAACTACAATTGATATCTTTATCACATTAGCTAAAACTTAAGAGCGAATGCGTTCATTAGATTTAATAACATTATTTTGTTGTGGGCGAGGAGGGATTCGAACCCCCGACACCGTGGTTCGTAGCCACGTGCTCTAATCCTCTGAGCTACAGGCCCCATCCCGTCTCCACTGGATCTGTTTCCCGGAGTACCCTAAAACTAAAAAAAGGGAACCTTCCCTCTCCCCAGCCATTTCATTTCGGCTTAAGAAGATGTGAAAGCGCCTCTCTCTCTCTATAAGAACGGTGCGTTCCGAGGTGTGAAGTGGGCGAGAAGGGATTTCATAATTGGGGTTTTGAATCGGGGGGGGCCAATTCAAAGCCCTCCGGTAAAATAAGAACAGCCCCGACATTCAAAGCCCCCTTTTTACCATTAGCAAGAACTTGTTTGATTTGCATATCATAAGGAATTCGAACAACCGCTTCAAATACAGTATCGGGAAGTACCGTTTGTGGAACTTCAATATCCACGGGCTTATTAGCCAAATGGCAATTGGCACATACAATACGACCTGTCGCTTCTCGCGGATTTTCATATCCCTGTTGTGCAAAAATGGGATATTAATGACTGGGAGAAAGAGACTTTTCACTTACAGTCTCTTCTCTTATTATTTCTATTATTTTATTTAATATTAATTAAAATATTTTAATTCAATTAATATTAATTACTCGGATAGATAGATAGATAGATAAAAATATCGAAAAAGTAAATAGAAAAAATATTAGAAATTTCTCTTTCTCTTACCGTGATCTACAAAAAAGTAGACTTTGGAGTTTTTTTTAACTGAAAGAAAGGAAAATAGAACAAAAACGACTTTTTGATGAATAAATGGAGATACTATCTCATTTATTTCTGGCAATGTTATTTTGATATTTGGTCTCAACCCCGAATGATCCATATAAAGGAATTATTTGAGAATTCATTTCATTTTTTTTGGGGGGGCTATCTTTCAAATGTACGGCTAAACTTTTCAGTGGTACGGAGTCAAATGCTGCCTTGATCCACTTGGCTACATCCGCCCAAAGGAGAAATTTCCTAGACTACTCTTTTTGTAGTCTTTTGTTATCATTTTTCTGTTTTTTCTAATTCTATTTATGTTTCCATTCTTTTTTTATCTGCTAATATGTATAAAAAAAGTAAAGGAGCAATAGAAACTGCGTTGATATTGCTCCTTTACTTTCAAAAGAGAAACCCAATCCTGAGTGAAATAAATCCCACGGCTTCGATCTTTTTCAATAAAATCATCACGTAATAAATCAACAAAACCTAAAGTAATATCTCTTTCCCCTTCAAGTTTACCTACTACGGTACCGGCGTGAATATGATCTCCACCAGACAAACGTAACGCTTTAGCTAGTACACGAAAGTGCATACCATGATTAGAAAAGGCTAACCTTGCCAAATTAGAGGACTTGTCAGCCACCTTGTAGAGTTCTTGAGGTATGATCTCATGAACTTCCACTTCCTCCCCAATCATGATGCTATGGATCATGATGGCCCGGTCTACAGTAACTTCAGACCGGTTGCTAGTAGGAATGATTGAGCGTTGAATGAACTCCAACCATCTTCTAGCTACTGGTTTGAGGTCAAGCCTTCTTAGTTGAACCGGCTTGCCTTTTGAGTCAATTTTCCATTGAGCTCCTTCCACACATATGTCCATGAAGACTTGGTCCAACCTTTGATCAAAGTTGACTCTTCTAGTATAGAGGCGTGTGTTTTCTTCCATCATTGGCAAGTTGAACGCCAACCTTACATTTTCCGAACTGAAATCTAAGTAATTCCCCCGAACCATGGTGAGCCAATTCTTTGGATTCGGGTTCACACTTTGATTATGGTTCCTAGTGATCCATGCATTTACATAGAACTCTTGAACCTTTAAGATCCCGACTTGTTGAATGGGGTTGGTGAGAACTTCCCAACCTCTTCTTTGAATCTCAAGTTGGATCTCTGGATACTCATTCCTTTTGAGTTTGAAAGGAACCTCAGGGATCACTTTTTTCTTGGCCACAACTTCATAGAAGTAGTCTTGATGGACCTTAGAGATGAATCTCTCCATCTCCCATGACTTAGAAGTGGAACCAATTGCCTTCCCTTTCCTCTTTCTAGAGGTTTCTCTGGCCTTAGGTGCCATGAATGGTTATGGAAAAACAAAAAGCTATGCTTTTACCACACCAAACTTAAAATGGTTGCTCGTCCCCGAGAAAAAGAAGAAAGAAAGAAGTAGAAGAAGAAGAGAATGGAGGAGATGGAGGGAAAAGTGGTTTCGGCCAAGGGGTGAAGAGAGGGTTGTGTTGTGTGAAAATGAAGAAGGAATGAGGGGTTTATATAGGAGTGGGGAGGGGTTTAAGGTTCGGCCATTTAGGGTTGGGTTTGGGAGGGAAATTATTTTGAATTTAAAGGTAGGTGGGGTTTTTGGGGAAGAGAGGATGGATGTGAGTGGTGAATAGGTGATGGGGAAGGGTGATTTAGTTGATTGGTAAGGGGTATTTGGGGAAGAGTGTTATGAAAAGGTGTGAAGAGGAGAGAAGAAGTAGGTGGGGATCCTGTGGGGTCCACAGATCCTGAGGTGTTTGAGGATTTCTCATCCCTTCACCTTTTAGGCGTGTAAAATGCCCTATATATGCAATCCTGGCGTTTAACGCCAGACTGCAGCATGTTTCTGGCGTTAAACGCCACTTCCATGCATGTTTTGGGCGTTCAACGCCAGTCCATAGCATGTTTCTGGCGTTGAACGTCAATATGGTGCATGTTTCTGGCATTAAACGCCAGTCTGATGCTTGTTTCTGGCGTTTAACGCCAGCTTTTCTCTGGGTGCAATCCTGGCGTTTAAATGCCAGACTGCTGCTTACTGGCGTTTAAACGCCAGTAAGTCCTTCCTCCAGGGTGTGCTGTTTTTAATGCTATTTTTCATTCTGTTTTTAATTTTTTTGTAGTTTTTGTGACTCCACATGATCATCAACCTAATAAAACACGAAATAATAAAATAGATATAATTTAAATAACATTGGGTTGCCTCCCAACAAGCGCTTCTTTAATGTCAATAGCTTGACAGTGGGCTCTCACGGAGCCACACAAGTGATCAGGTCAATTTTGTAGACTCCCAACACCAAATTTAGAGTTTCGATGTGGGGATCCAACACCAAACTTAGAGTTTGGCTGAGGCCTCCCAACACCAAACTTAGAGTTTGATTGTGGGGGCTTTGGTTGACTCTGCACTGAGAGAAGCTTTTCATGCTTCCTCTCCATGGTTACAAAAGGAGATTCTTGAGTTTTAAACACAAGGTAGTCCTCATTCAGTTGAAGGACCAACTCTCCTCTATCCATATCAATCACAGCTCTTGCTGTGGCTAGGAAGGGTCTTCCAAGGATGATGGATTCATCCATATCCTTCCCAGTGTCTAGGATTATGAAATCAGTAGGGATGTAAAGGCCTTCGACATTTACTAACACGTCCTCTACTTGTCCATAAGCCTATTTTCTTGAGTTGTCTGCCATCTCTACTGAGATTCTGGCAGCTTGTACCTCAAAGATTCCCAATTTCTCCATTACAGAGAGTGGCATGAGGTTTATCCCTGACCCAAGGTCACATAGAGCTTTCTCAAAGGCCATGGTGCCTATGGTACAAGGTATTAAGAACTTTCCAGGATCCTGTTTCTTCTGAGGCAATGTCAGTTGATCCAGATCACTCAGTTCATTGATGAGCAAGGGAGGTTCATCTTCCCAAGTCTCATTACCAAATAATTTGGCATTCAGCTTCATGATTGAACCAAGGTACTTGGCAACTTGCTCTTCAGTAACATCTTCATTCTCTTCAGAAGAAGAATATTCATCAGAGCTCATGAATGGCATAAGGAGGTTTAATGGAATCTCTATGGTCTCCAGATGAGCCTCAGAGTCCTTTGGTTCCTCAGAGGGAAGCTCCTTATTGATCTCTGGATGTCCTAGGAGGTCTTCCTCACTGGGATTCACGTCCTCTCCCTCCCTTGCAGGTTCGGCCATGATGGTCAATTCAATGGCCTTGCACTCTCCTTTTGGGTTTTCTTCTGTATTGCTTGGGAGAGTACTAGGAGGGGTTTCAGTGATCCTTTTACTCAGCTGGCCCACTTATGCTTCCAAATTTCCAATGGAGGACCTTGTTTCATTCATGAAACTTAGAGTGGCCTTAGATAGATCAGAGACTATATTTGCCAAGCTAGACGGGGTCTGCTTAGAACTCTCTGTCTTTTGCTGAGTGGATGATGGAAAAGGCTTGCTATTGCTAAACTTGTTTCTTCCACCATTGTTAAAGTTTTGTTGAGGCTTTTGTTGATCCTTCCATGAGAGATTTGGGTGATTTCTCCATGAAGGATTATAGATGTTTCCATAGGGTTCACCCATGTAATTCACCTCTGCTATTGCAGGGTTCTCAGGATCATAAGCTTCTTCCTCAGAAGATGCCTCTTGAGTACTGTTGGATGCAGCTTGCATTCCATTCAGACTCTGAGAAATCATATTGACTTGCTGAGTCAATATTTTGTTCTGAGCCAGTATGGCATTCAGAGTATCAATTTCAAGAACTCCCTTCTTCTGAGGCGTCTCATTACTCACAGGATTTCTCTCAGAAGTGTACATGAACTGGTTATTAGCAACCATGTCAATGAGTTCTTGAGCTTCTGTAGGCGTTTTCTTTAGGTGAATGGATCCACCTGCAGAAGTATCCAACGACATCTTAGCTAATTCAGACAGACCATCATAGAATATATCCAGGATGGTCCATTCTGAAAGCATGTCAGAAAGACACTTTTTGGTCAGTTGCTTGTATCTCTCCCAAGCTTCATATAGGGATTCACCTTCTTTCTGTCTAAAGGTTTGAACATCCATTCTAAGCTTACTAAGCTTTTGAGGAGGAAAGAACTTGGCTAAGAAAGCCGTGACCAGCTTATCCCAAGAGTTCAGGCTATCTTTAGGTTGAGAGTCCAACCACACTCTAGCTATGTCTCTTACAGCAAACGGGAAAAGCATAAGCTTGTAGACCTCGGGATCAACCTCATTGGTCTTAACAGTATCACAGATCTGCAAAAATTCAGTCAAGAACTGAAAATGATCTTCAGATGGAAGTCCATGAAACTTGCAGTTCTGTTGCATCAGAGAAACTAATTGAGGTTTAAGCTCAAAATTGTTTGCTCCAATGGCAGGGATTGAGATGCTTCTTCCATGTAGATTGGAATTAGGTGCAGTAAAGTCACCAAGCATTTTCCTTGCATTATTATTATTTTCGGCTACCATCTCCTCTTCCTTTTCAAAAATTTCTGTAAGGTTGTCTCTGGATTGTTGTAATTTAGCTTCTCTTAGTTTCCTCTTCAGAGTCCTTTCAGGTTCTGGATCAGCTTCAACAAGAATGTTCTTGTCCTTGCTTCTGCTCATATGAAAAAGAAGGGAACATAAAATAATAATAGGGATCCTTTTTACCACAGTATAGAGGTCCCCTTGTGTGAGTAGAAGAAAAGAGGAAAAAGAATGAAGAAGAGAAGAATTCGAACTCAGAGGAGAAGAAGGGGTTCGAATTTTTGGGTGAGGAGAAGTGTTAGTAGATGAATAAATAAATAGAAGGAGATGAGAGATAAGAAAGGAATTCAAAAATTAAACAAAATAAAATAAAAATATTTTAAAATTAAATTTAAAATTCGAAAATTAGTAATTAAAATTAAAACAATTAGTTAATTAAAATGAAATTTTGAAAAAGAGGGAAGGAATTTTCGAAAATTAAAGGTAGAGAGTTAGTTAGGCAGTTTTGAAAAAGATAAGAATCAAACAAAAAGTTAAGTGGTTAATTGAAAAAGATTTGAAAATCAAATTTTGAAAAAGATAAGAAGTTAAAAAAAAGATTTTGAAATCAAATTTTGAAAAAGATGTGATTGAAATTTAAAAAGATGTGATTGAAACAAAAAGATAGGATTGATTGAAAAATATTTGAAAATTAAATTTTGAAAAGATAGGAAGTTAGAAAAGAAGTTAGAAAAGATTTTGAAATTAATTTTGAAAAAGATATGATTGAAACTTAATTTGAAAAAGATTTGAAAATCAAATTTGAAAAGATTTGATTTTGAAAATTAAAGTTGATTACTTGACTAACAAGAAACTTAAAAAGATATGATTCTAGAGTTTAAGATTGAACCTTTCTTAATAGGCAAGTAACAACTTTGAAAAATTTTGAATCAAAACATTAAATGCTAATAAAATTTTCGAAAATTAAGAAATAAAATAAGAAAAAGATTTTGAAAAATTTTAAAAAGGGAATTCGAAAATATGAAAAGAAAATTGAAAAGGATTTGATTTTGAAAAAGATTTTGAAAAAGATAAGATTTTTAAATTGAAAATTTGATTTGACCCATAAAAACAACTAGATTTTTAAAAAAATTTGAAAAAGTCAACTCAAATTTTCGAATTTGATGAGTGAAAAAGGGAAAGATATTTTTTTTTTATTTTTGAATTTTAATGATGAGAGAGAAAAACATAAAAAAGACTCAATGCATGAAAATTTTGGATCAAAACATGTGATGCATGCAAGAACACTATGAATGTCAAGATGAACACCAAGAACACTTTGAATGTCAAGATGAACACCAAGAACTTATTTTTGAAAAATTTTCAAGAAAAGAAAACATGCAAGACACCAAACATAAAAATTTTTATTCTTTAGACATTAATAATTCAAGAATGTATATGAAAAACTAGAAAAGACACAAAACAAGAAAATATGAAGATCAAACAAGAAGACTAGCCAAGAACAACTTGAAGATCATGAAGAATACAATGCATGAAATTTTCAAAAATAATTTTTAGAAAATTAAAAAGATGCAATTGACACCAAACTTAAAAGTTGACTCTAGACTCAAGCAAGAAACATCAAATTATTTTTAGTTTTTATGATTTTAAAATTTTTTTTGGATTTTTCGAAAATTAATTTTGGAAAAACGAAAAAGAAGAAATTTTTTTTGTATTTTTCGAAAATAAGAAATAAAAAGCTTAAAATTAAAATAAAATTACCTAATCTGAGCAACAAGATGAACCGTCAGTTGTCCAAACTCGAACAATCCCCGGCAACGGCGCCAAAAACTTGGTGTGCGAAATCGTGATCATTCCTTCTTTGGTAACGGCGCTAAAAACTCAATACGCACGTTCATGTTCTTAATTCTATTTCACAACTTCGTACAACTAACCAGCAAGTGCACTGGGTCATCCAAGTAATAAACCTTACGTGAGTAAGGGTCGATCCCACGGAGATTGTTGGCTTGAAGCAAGCTATGGTCACCTTGTAAATCTCAGTCAGGCGGATTCAAATGTATTAAGAGATTATAGTGTACTAAAAGATAATTAAAATAGGATAGAGATATTTATGTAATTCATAGGTGAGAATTTCAGATAAGCGTATAGAGATGCTTTTCGTTCCTCTGAACCTCTGCTTTCCTGCTGTCTTCATCCAACCATTCCTACTCCTTTCCATGGCAAGCTTTATGTAGGGCATCACCGTTGTCAATGGCTGCATCCCATCCTCACTTTGGAAATGGTCCAATGCGCTGTCACTGCATGGCTAATCATCTGTCGATTCTCGATCATACTGGAATAGGATATACTATCCTTTTGCGTCTGTCACTACGCCCAGCACTCGCGAGTTTGAAGCTCGTCACAGCCATCCCTTCCCAGATCCTACTCGGAATACTACAGACAAGGTTTAGACTTTCTGGATCTTAGGAATGGCCATCCATTGGTTCTAACTTATACCACGAAGACTCTAATAGCTCGGACTCGGTCCCCTGTATTAGATATCTAAGAGATACTCATTCTAGCTTGTTTGCATGTAGAACGGAAGTGTTTGTCAGGCACGGGTTCATAGGTTTGAATGATGATGAGCGTCACATAATCATCACATTCATCATGTTCTTGGGTGCAAATGGATATCTTAGAATAGGAATAAGTATGAATTGAATAGAAAAACAGTAGTACTTTGTATTAATTCATGAGGAACAGCAGAGCTCCACACCTTAATCTATGGTGTGTAGAAACTCTACCGTTGAAAATATATAAGTGAAAGGTTCAGGCATGGTCGAATGGCCAGCCCCCATAAAGGTCTAAGATAGCATAAAATTAATCAAAGATAATCCCAATACAATAGTAAAAAGTTCTATTTAAACTAAACTAGTTACTAGGGTTTACAGAAATGAGTAAATGATTCAGAAATCTACTTCCGGGGCCCACTTGGTGTGTGCTTGGGCTGAGCATTGAGCTTTACACGTGTAGAGGTCTTTCTTGGAGTTGAACGCCAGTTTGTAACCTGTTTCTGGCGTTTAACTCCACTTTGCAACCTGTTTCTGGCGTTTGACTCCAGAATGCAGCATGGAACTGGCATTCAACGCCAGTTTACGTCATCTATCCTTAATCAAAGTATAGACTATTATATATTTCTGGAAAGCTCTGGATGTCTACTTTTTAACGCAATTGAGAGCGCGCCATTTGGAGTTCTGTAGCTCTAGAAAATCCACTTTGAGTGCAGGGAGGTCAGAATCCAACAGCATCTGCAGTCCTTCTTCAACCTCTGAATCTGATTTTTGCTCAAGTCCCTCAATTTCAGCCAGAAATTACCTAAAATCATAGAAAAACACACAAACTCATAGTAATGTCCAGAAATGTGAATTTAATTAAAAACTAAGAAAAATATACTAAAAACTAACTAAATTATACTGAAAACTATGTAAAAATAATGCCAAAAAGCGTATAAATTATCCGCTCATCAATACTCCCAAAAAGCGTATAAAATATCCGCTCATCAGTACCTCTTTAGACTCGCCCTCCTTCACCCCGTGATGCTGCAACTGAGAAATCTTTGGATCCTCTATGATTATTCCTTGATGTTTTTGTGTATAGCCCGGCTTGTGGACTTTGAACCTTTTATATTTTGTAATTTGTGGTTTCTAACTGCTGGATACTTTTAGTTGCTTTTCTATTAGCAACTTTATTTGTTGAAAAACAAAGTAGCTTCCCAGGCTCTTGGGTTCGACTTTAGGTGGCCTCTTGAGTCTTGTTATTATGGTAACTTTGCTCTTGCTTGTTTATTGCTTTGCTTAATATTTTCTGGCATCTTTAGGGTGTTGGGATCTTGTTGTCCGACCTCTTTTGATTGCCTTTGTGCTTTTAAACTTTGTAGTTCGGTTCTGTTGTGGATTTCTGGGTCCAACTTGCGTGCCTTCTATCGGCCTAAAGTTATTTCTAGTAATCCATTTTGTTTGGACCTTGGTTAGGTCTCTTTTTATGGATTACTTTTATAACTTTTTGTGGTTGCTGGGAGGCCGATTTCATCATGTTGGTCCCTTCTAAGTTATTTCTAGTAATCCATTTTGGATCTTTTGTCAGATCTCTTTTAGAGATTAATTTTTATAACTTTTTGGTTTTGGGCCGACTTTATCACGTCGGTCCCTTCTAAGTTATTTCTAGCAATCTATTTTGGATCTTTTGTCAGATCTCTTTTTATGGATTACTTTTTATAACTTTTTGTTTTTGGGCCGACTTCATCACGTCGGTCCCTTCTAAGTTATTTCTAGTAATCCTCTTTTTTGGACCTCTGTCAGGTCTCTTTTAGGGATTACTTTTTATAACTTTTTGGTTTTGAGCCGACTTCATCACGTCGGTCCCTTCTAAGTTATTTCTAGCAATCCTCTTTTTTAGGGCTGGCCAGGCCTCTTTCCAGGGATTTACTTTTTATAACTTTGGTTATTGTGGTCGACTGGTTCGACTTCTTCTACGTCGGCCGGTCTTTAAGTTATTTTTAGCAACACATTTTTATTAAGACCTCGTCAGGTCCTTTCTATGGATCACTTTCTATAACTTCATGCATTATTCTATTTTTGTCACTTTTTCATCTTTGCTAATTTTGTAGAAATTGGGTTTGATCCCCGTTGGTCGACCTTCTGATGAATTTGGTTTTCATCTTTGTTGGTCTTTACCGTGATCGTACAGTGAATTTAATTTTCACTTTCTGCCGATCTGTAGCTTTATAATCGGGCGATAAATTTTTTGTGTTTCAGATTAATGCGTCTTGATAAAGGATTTATAGGAAATCTGAAAAACTTTATCAAAATAGAAAATATGCAAATATATACATGTGGGAGTTTTACTCCTCTAAGTTAGGTATTTTATGAATCTTAGCTTGGTGCCTCGTTAAAAAACCTTTCCAGGAAAAAGAGTGCACCTTATCCTAAGATCCTTATTACTTCTAACTATAATACCTTCGTAGGTTGCAAGCGTGCCATGACCTGGGAAGCTCTTGCCCTTCGAGTTCGGATAGTCTGTAGTAGCCCTTTCCATGAACTTTTATGACTTGGTAGGGTCCTTTCCAGTTTGCTGCCAGTTTTTCTTCTCCAAGTCGAGTTGTTCTGATATCATTTCGGATTAGGATGAGGTCGTTCTCGACAAAACTTCGCAGCACTACCTTTTAATTGTATCTTGAAGCCATTCGACGTTTTAATGCCTCTTCCCTGATCCGAGCTCTTTCTCGAATTTCTGGAAGTAGGTCGAGTTCTTCCCTTTGAAGTTGGGAGTTGGCCTCTTCATTGTAGTGGATCACTCTGGGCGACCCTTCTTCGACCTCCACTGGGATCATTGCCTCCATTCTGTAAGCTAACCGGAAGGGTGATTCCTTTGTGGTGGAGTGTGGAGTTGTTCGATATGCCCATAGGACTTGTGGGAGCTCTTCAGCCCAGGCTCCCTTTACATCCTGTAATCTCCATTTTAGCCCGGCTAATATGACTTTGTTAGCAGTTTCTGCTTGTTCGTTAGCCTGGGGGTGTTCTACGGATGTAAATTGGTGTTTTATGTTTAAATCGGTCACCAATTTTCTGAAACCTGCATCTGTAAATTGAGTGCCATTGTCTATGGTGATGGAGTATGGAACCCCAAACCTTGTGACAATGTTTTTATATAGGAATTTTTGACTTCTCTGAGCAGTGGCGTTAGCTAGGGGTTCCGCCTCGATCCATTTTATGAAATAGTCTACCCCCACTATGAGGAATTTGACTTGTCTTGATCCTTGAGGGAAGGGTCCGAGAAGATCGAGTCCCCATTTTGCGAATGGCCAGGGTGAGGTTACGCTGACGAGCTCCTCTGGCGGAGCAATATGAAAGTTGGCATGTTTCTGACATGGTGGACATGTCTTTACGAATTATGTTGCCTCTTTTTGTAAAGTCGGCCAATAAAATCCGGCTCGGAGTACTTTTTTGGTAAGTGCCTGTGCTCCGAGATGGTTGCCACAGATGCCGCTGTGTACTTCTTCTAAAACTTCTTTTGTGTTGGAAGTCAGCATGCATTTTAATAGTGGTGTCGAAATCCCTCTCTTGTATAGAGTATTATTTATGATGGTGTAGTATTGTGCCTCCCGTTTTAACCTCTTTGCCTCCTTCTTATCTGTAGGGAGTGTTTCTGTTTTAAGGTAATTAATTATGGGAGTCATCCATCCTTGATCCAGACCTGTTATGGCTAGGATCTTTTCTTCTTCAAAGATTGACGGGTTCTGCAGCATCTCTTGGATGAGGCTTCTATTGTTGCCCCCTGGTTTGGTGCTGGCCAATTTTGAGAGTGCATCAGCTCGAGCATTCTGTTCTCGGGGTATGTGGCAGACCTCATATTCCCCGAGTTATCCGAGCTGTTCCTTGGTTTTGTCCAAGTACTTTTTCATGGTGGGATCCTTGGTTTAGTAACTCCCTGCTATTTGTGAAGTGACCACCTGTGAGTCGCTGAAGATGATAAGCTTTTGAGCTCCAACCTCCTTAGCTAGCTTTAAACCAGCTAGTAGTGCCTCATACTCAGCCTGGTTGTTTGAGTCAGGGAACCCAAATTTGAGGGAAAGTTCGATTTGGGTTCCCTGGTCGCTTTCAATTATCACACCCGCGCCACTTCCAGTTTTGTTTGAGGAACCGTCTACATAGAGATTCCATTCTATAGGGATTTCTGGGGTGTCTGTAAATTCTGCAATGAAGTCGGCCAAATATTGCGATTTGATGGCTGTCCGAGCTTTATATTGAAGGTCGAATTTGGACAACTCGACTGCCCATTGTAAGATTCTTCCTACTAAATCTGTTTTCTGCAGAATGTCTTTTATGGGCTGGTTGGTCCGAACCCTGATAATGTGGGCTTGGAAATATGGACGGAGTCGTCGAGATGTTAATATGAGAGTATAGGCGAATTTTTCTATTTTTTGGTAGTTTAATTCGGATCCTTGTAGTGCTTTGCTAATGAAGTATATAGGTTGTTACCCACTGTCGTTTTCTCAGACCAGTGCTGAGGCTACTGCCCGACTTCCTACTGCAAGGTACAATATAAGTGGTTCTCCTTCCCGTGGCCGAGTTAGGATAGGTGGTTGTCCCAGGAACCTTTTGAAATCTTGGAAGGCCTGCTCGCACTCCATTGTCCATTCGAACCTCTTTTCCTTCCTTAGAGTGGCATAGAAGGGTATATATCTTATTGCTGATTCGGCTAGAAATCTGGACAAGGCTGCCAATCTTCCATTGAGTTGTTGTACATCTTTGACACAAGTCGGGCTTTTCATGTCGAGTATGGCCCGGCATTTATCTGGATTCTCCTCGATTCCTCTTTGTGTGAGCATAAAACCCAAGAATTTTCTAGCTTCTACTGCGAAGGTGCATTTTGTAGGGTTAAGTCGCATGACATGCCTTCTTATAGTGTCGAATACTTGGGTGAGGTCGGACAGTAACGTCTCTTCACTTTGTGTCTTTATTAACATGTCATCCACGTAGACTTCCATGATTTTCATGGTGTGGTCTGCAAAGACCTTATTCATTAATCTTTGATAAGTAGCTCCTGCGTTTTTGAGTCCGAAAGGCATGATGATGTAACAATAGTTTGCTTTTGGGGTTAAGAATGAAGTTTTTTCTTGATCAGGTGGGTACATCGGAATTTGATTGTATCCCAAATAGGCATCCATAAACGAGAGGCATTTGTATCTGGAGGAGGCATCCACCAGTGCGTCGATACTTGGGAGTGGATAAGGATCCTTTGGGCAGGCTTTGTTGAGATCAGTATAGTCGGTGCACATCCGCCATTTCCCGTTTGATTTTTTCACCAAGACGACGTTAGCTAGCCATAGCGGGTACTTGACTTCTCTTATGAATCCTGCCTCCAGTAGAGCTTGTACCTGCTCTTCCACAGCTTGGGATCGTTCTGGTCCAAGCTTTCTACGTTTCTGCTATACTAGCCGAGATCCTGGGTAAACTGCCAGCTTGTGGCACATCAATTTAGGGTCTATGCCCGGCATGTCTGCGGCTTTCCATGCAAAGAGATCGACATTGTCTCTTAAGAACTGTATGAGCGAGTCTTTTATGTCTCCTTTTAAGATTGTGCCAATATTGGTTTTTTTGTCTGGGACATCCCCGATCTGGACTTTTTCTAATTCGCCTTTGGGTTGTGGATGGAGTTCTTCCCGCCCTCGAACTCCACCAAGTTTGATGGTGTGGAATTCTTCTCCTCTGCCTTTGAGGTTTAGACTTCCGTTATAACAGTGGCGCACCGTTTTCTGGTCTGCTTTTATTGTAGCTATTCCTTCTGTAGTTGGGAACTTCATGCACAGATGTGGAGTCGAGACTACTGCGCCGAGCTGATTTAACGTTGTCCGACCTATTAAGGCATTGTAGGCTGAATTCACGTCGACCACGATGT
This sequence comes from Arachis hypogaea, assembly GCF_003086295.3. Taxonomy (NCBI): domain Eukaryota; kingdom Viridiplantae; phylum Streptophyta; class Magnoliopsida; order Fabales; family Fabaceae; genus Arachis; species Arachis hypogaea. The sequence goes on from NC_092048.1 coordinate 110,302,108, forward strand.
AGTCTATATTGAGTGTCCTTGACCGGTTTCCTTTTCCAAAGGTTGTGTGTAGTGAGATGTACCCAAGTGGTTGGATTGGAGTGTCTCCTAGCCCGAACAGGCTGTTCGGGTATGCTCTGAGTTCTTTTTCTTCTAGGCCGAGTTTGTCGAAGGCAGTTTTGAACAAGATGTCGGCCGAGCTTCCTTGGTTTACCAGTGTGCGGTGGAGATTTGCGTTGGCCAATGTGATAGTGATGACCATGGGATCCTCATGTCCCGAGATGATGCCGGCTGCGTCCTCTTTAGTAAAAGTGATTGTGGGGATGTCGGGTGCTTCCTCTCTTCCCTCGACATGATATACATCTTTAAGATGTCTTTTGCGAGATGATTTGGAGATCCCTCCTCCTGCAAATCCGCCGTGTATCATGTGGACATGTCTCTCAGGTGTACGAGGTGGTCGTTCAGCCCGTTCGACATCTTCCTCCCTTCTTCTTTTTCTTGGTTTGTCTGCTCGGCTGGCTAAGTACCGATCTAACTTTCCCTCTCTCACCAGTTTTTCTATGACATTTTTTAAGTCGAAACATTCGTTGGTGGAATGTCCATAGATTCGATGGTATTCACAATATTCAGCCCGATTTTCTCCTCTTTTTTTGCTTTTGAGTGGTCGAGCTGGGGGTATCTTTTCAGTATGGCATACTTCTCGGTAAACATCTACCAGAGATACCCGAAGAGGGGTGTAATTATGGTATTTCTTGATCTTTTCTCCATGCTGATATTCTTTTTTCTTGGACTCTTTATCCTTATCTCGGGAGGAATAGGAGAATCCGGATTTTGAGGTCTCTCCTTGATACCAGGGCATTTTGGCCAGTTTCACTGACCTTTTCTTTATGGTTTTAGGGTAGTTTCATGCACTTTCTTAAGAAATAAGCAAGTTTTGGGTAAATAATCACTTACATCTTGATTCAAGCAAACATTGTGAATTTTACATGATTTCATGAGAATTATGCATGAATTAAATGACAAAATTGAATGATGGATGTCTCATAACTTGGATTAGAGCTTTGATGCACTTTATTGCTTGATTTCAGGACAAAGGAAGCAAGGAAGAACCACGATTAGTAGCCACGTTAGTCTAGCTAACGTGACCACTAACGTGGAATAGAGGCTAGCTTGCAACATTAATGAGAAAAGTGATCGCCATTAACGCCTTCGTGAGCCATCATAGCCCACGTTAATTGCCACGTTAACTATGTTAATGTGGAAGCTAACATGGAAGAGAAGTAGAACTCCAACGTTAGTGGTAAAAGTAAGTGCCACTAACATTCCAAAGTGGCAGCGGGCCACATTAAGAGTCACGTTAACTCAGTTAACGTGAACTCTAACGTGGATGAGGAAGATAATGCCAACGTTAGTGACACTCACCTTTGTCACTAACGTTGGAATAAGCTCATACTTGCCACGTTAAGAGTCACGTTAACCTAGTTAACGTGGACTTTAACGTGGAGGGAGCAAGGAATTACCAACGTTAGTGGCACTCACCTTTGTCACTAACGTTGGATTAAGCCACTATGAGCCACGTTAGTTGCCACATTAATTACATTAACGTGGAAGCTAACGTGGAGAAGAGGGATGATGAGCCAATGTTAGTGACACTCACCTTTGTCACTAACGTTGGAGATGGCTATCAATACCACGTTAGAAGTCACGTTAACCTAGTTAACGTGAACTCTAACGTGGAAAGTAGGGGCGCTTTGAAGCGTTAGTGACAAAGGTAAGTGTCACTAACACTCTCGAAGATTTAGCAAGCCTACGTTAAAGGCCACATTAACTATACTAACGTGCACTCTAACGTAGGAAGAAAGGGGTACTCTCAACGTTATTGGAAAAGGTAAACCCCAGTAACATTTACAAAGGACCAAGAAGCAACGTTAGTGGTCACGTTAGTGCCACTAACGTTGAAGTTAACGTGGACCATTTTTGGGTTAGGAACGTTAGTGAAAAAGGTGATTGTCACTAACATTCTCGACCCCATAGTTTCACTTAACGTTAACGCCACTAACGCCCCAAGCTAAAGTCCATACCTACTGCACATTTTCTCTGCAAGTAAAGCTGAGCCCACTAAAGAAGATAACTGCTTCAACTTAAGATCCAAAAGCCCATATCCAAGAGTTGAAGAAGCAACTAGAAGATCAGAAGGATAGTATAAATAGGGAGAACTTTGAACTAGAAAAGGAGCTTTTGGGCATTATTAGAATTACTCTCTGTATTTTTACTTTCTCTGCAACTTCTAGTTTAACTTTTCAGAATGTATTCTCCATCTTTGTTTTCTATTCCCAGAGCTATGAACAACTAAACCCCTTTCATTGGGTTAGGGAGCTCTATTGTAATTTGATGGATCAATAATAGTTTTCATTATTCTTCTTCTTTCTTTTCTCTTGATTTTACTAGAAAGCTTTCAATCTTCATCCAATTGAGTAGTTATCTTGGAAAAGAAGCTATTCATACTTGGATCTCTTCGGAACCTTGGAAGAGGAATGAAGAGATCATGCTAGAAATGCTTTCTCATGTTGGACCAAATTGGGGTTTGGACGGATATAGTGATATATAATCCTACCAACACTTTGATTTGGAAATACATGTGGTATAATCAGTGACCATACCTCATATCTTCTCATGAGCAATTGGACCAAGGAATTGGCTATTGATCAAGATTTGAGAGATTGAATTACCAAGGAATTGTAATTCAATCACTTAAGATTGCCAAGGAGATTAATGAATGCATTGATTGAGGAAGAGATGAAAATGAACTTGATCCGGAGGATGCAACATCTCCTAAGCCCAATGAACTCCCCATTTATGATCTTACCCATTCTCTTTAATTTCTGCCAATTACCTTTATGATCATCTTCCCCATTCCCATTTAAGATTCTGTAATTTATTTTCCGTCATCTATTTTCAGCTCTTTATTTCCAGCATTTACATTTTCTGCTATTTATTTTTCCGTCATTTAATTTCCTGCAACTCTCAAACCAAATTCTGCTTAGCTCAACTAGAGCATTCCTCCAATTAAAGTTGCTTGACCAATCAATCCCTGTGGGATTCGACCTCACTCTATTGTGAGTTTTTACTTGACGACAATTCGGTATACTTGCCGAGGGAGATTTGTTGAGAGACAAGTTTCCGTGCATCAAGTTTATGGCGCCGTTGCCGGGGATTGATTTTGTATCAACAATGATTAAATTGGTGGATAACTAGATTGAGCATTTTCTTTTTGTTTGATTTAGTTTCATCTGAGTAATTTACTTTCAGTTTTAGTTATTTCATTTCCTTTACCTTTCACCCATTAGTGGTGTTACCTGCATTTTGTTTTAATATTTGGTTCACTGACCCACTAACTGTTTGATATATTGCATCACTCACACTAACAGCATTTCTGCAGAAAATATTGTCTGCATCTATCTTTCTTGCTTGTACCTTATTGGGTGTATGACAGGTAGAAGAAGCAGGGCTTCAACTTCCTTTGAATCTGAACCTGAGAGGACCTTCCTTAGATTAAGGAGGGAAGCAAGAGGGAAGAGAGTAGTTGGTGCTGAGGAAGAGGAGGAGTACTGATAAACCCATATTTTATGATATATTTTGTGCTTAATTTGAGTGATTTATTCAATCCTTCACCCACTTATTCATATTAATTGCATGGTTTTACTTCTCCTTCCTTATTATATGATGTATGTGAAAAACATGTTCCCTATGCTTTAAAATTAATTATTTTAATTACCTTTATTTCTATTCGATGCCGTGATTAGTGTGTCGAGTAGTTTCAGATCTTCTAAGGCAGGAATGACTCAAAGGATGGAAAGGAAACATACAAAAATGGAAGGAAAGCACAAAACGGAGTCCTTAAAGAAACTGGCATCCACGCGATCGCATGGATGACGCGATCGCAAGCCAACCGCGAATCAACAGCGACGCGGCCGCATGACTGACGCGACCGCATGACAAGAAAAGCTCCGAACTGACACGACCGCGTGACCCATGCAGACGCGTGACAGAGGCCACGCACCAGAAATTGTAGAAAACGCTCATAGCAAATTCTGAGGCCCTTTTTGGCCCAAATCCAAGTCCAGAAGGCATAGACCAGAGGTTATGAAGTGAGGGAATGCATCCATCCAAGGAGAGCTCGCCAATTTTTACTTTCCATGAATTAGATTTAGTTTTGAAAGAGGTTCTCTCCTCTCTCTTTAGGATTAGGATTTAGATTTAGGATTTTCATTCGCTTTCAGGATTATCTCTTTTGATCAGGTTCAATATTCCTTTTATTTACTTTTGCAAGCTACTTTATGAATCCTTTCATGTTACAGATTACTCTTTTATTAATGTTATTTGAGGTATTTCAGTTTAATATTGATTTCTCTTATTTATGCTATTGTTGCTTTTACTCTGAAGACATTTTTATTCCAAGTACATTTATTTTTCTCCTTTTGGTCTTGGTTAAGAAATCAGTAATTCAAGAGTTATCAAACTCAAACGTGATTGATAATTGTTATCTTTGTTAATTGAATTGAACTTCAATAATCCCAATCTTTTCTTAGGAATTAAAATAGGATCCAAAGATCAAACCAATTAATCCCTTGACCCTCCTTTATCTTAGTAAAGGTTAACAAAGTGGAATTAAGATTCAATTCTCATCATTATTGATAAGAATAGCCAAGATAGGACCTCTAATTTCTCATACCATTCCCAAAGTTTATTTATAGTCATTTATTTATTTCACTTGCTATTTAAATTACTTGTTCTTCGTTTACTTTAATTGCTAATTAAACTATTCGTTATTCATTCTTGAAACCCCCATTTACAATCTCCATAGCCAATAATAAGAACATACTTCCTTGCAGTTCCTTGAGAAGACGACCCGAGGTTTGAATACTCGGTTATCAATTATAAAAGGGGTTTGTTACTTGTGACAACCAAAAGGTTTGTACGAAGGGATTTTTGTTAGTTTAGAAACTATATCTACAACGCGACTGTTTTATTAAAATTCTTTACTGGCAAAAATCCTAAGGTCAAAATGGCGCCGTTGCCGGGGAACTGCTAACGTGTGCCTTATTATTGGTTATTGTAAATATTTTTCTTTTACTTGTTTATTTATTTCTGTTTTTCCTTTTTAATTTTATTTGCTACTATGAACTCTCACCCCTCTCGCTTTGAGTTTGGTTCTAACTTTGTTGAAGGAAATAGAAGTTACAGCAGGAATCTGCATCAAGGTCAGACCAATCAAAGATGGATGGAGCCAAGAGGATCTAATCAACCCTTCAGGCAACAACACCCCTCCAAGATATCATGGACAACGACCATTCTACAATGCACTAGCCATATATGACCCTACCTTGACCCTAACCCCATTACAACCTAAGGAAAAGACCTCATGATAATTGTATGCATGCATTGAATAATTGTTGATTGTTAGATGAAAAACAATTCTTGGAAAGCATGATTAGGGGAGAATTGAGAGAATAAACCCCAAACACCGAGTGATTAGAGTGCAAACACTTCCGCCGAGGGTTCGATGCTCAATCCTTTGATTCCCGGCTCTCGCGAGCATTCCTCATGCAAGGTTTCACATATTGCATTTGATGCTTAGAAAGTGGCAAGTCCTATGCTTTGACCATCGTTGTACCCCATGTGCTTGCATATGTCCTAAGAAGGTTAATTTGCTCCCAACCAATTGGATAGTGGCACTAGTCATAGTTGCATGCATATAAGTAGGTTGCACTTCATGAGTCTTATACTTTTGCAATCCCTCGGTCTTCTGTGTTTCTTTGCATTTCTCTAAGCATGAGGACATGCTAGGATCTAAGTGTGAGGAGGTTGACAAACCCCAACTTGAGGGTTTATCTTGTGCTGATTTCAGGGGTTTTATCAATGATTCCACACACTTTCTATATGAAAATACAAGATTTTGCATTCCTTTCCTAGTTTCGCCTCATGAATGAAAACATGCTTATTTCGCACTAAAATAGATACATTTCCAATCTTCTCTTGATGCCATTCGATGCCGTGACTTGTGTGTTAAGTGGTTTCAGGATATAGAGTAGGAATGGACCGAAAGAGAGAAGGAAGACGGGTACAAAGGAAGGAAGCATGAGGATTAAGCTTTGGAGATTTCCACATGGGCGCGTGCGCGCACCTTGCGCGCCCGCGCGGATAGGGCAACGTGGAGCCGAAGCCAAGAGCCGGCTTGAGAAGCGGCTAAGCCAGGATCTTCATGGGCGCGCACGCGTACATCACGCCTCCGCGCACATTACAAGACGTCTCAACGGCGCGTGCGCGCCGATTTGCAAATATGATTTTTTAAGAAGTCACGTGACTTAGGCATGGAGGCAGTTAAGGATTTCACTCTTGGAGAAACACCTTGGCGGGAAAAGCTTAAGAAGACCAAAGGAACAAGGGTTAAGGACACTTTTAGTTCATTTTCTAGATCTAGATTTTTTGGGGAGAGAGGAAAGTTAGTTACACTTTTGGGAGGAAGAAGAGGGAGATTCCAAGCTTCACTAGGGTTCATCCTCTTCTAATTTCTGAATTTTCAATGACTTTTTGGGTGAGATCCATTACAATTCTCACTCCACTTTGTTCATGTCATAGATTTTCTTCTCCAATTTCAAGTAGTAGATACAATTGATCAATTCTCATAGATCTAGAATTCAACTTTGTAATTTTGGATTTCATCTCTATTTTAGATTTTCATTGCTACTCTTTGAGACTTGTTGTTAGATCTTTGTGTTGCAATACTTTCAATTCAACTTTTCTTCTTATTTTACTATGACTTTCCTTCTTGCTCACCACATGTTTGATAAAATGACAACACTAGATATAGAGTAGAATTTTCACACTTGGCATAGGGTTTGGTCCTTGGAAGAAGTTGAATAGTTGTATCGATAGTTGATTTGGAATTAGGGATTGCTAATTGGCTTGGAGTGCACTAAAGCTAGATTCCCATAAGGTGAAGCTAGGACTTGTGACTCAAGTTGATTGCTTTCATTTGACTTCCTTCTATACCTAGGGGATAACTAAATGAAGCAAGGCCTAATTATTGTCAATATTGAATAGACTATAAGGATAGAAATTCTAATGCCAACACTAAGCCAAGTCTTTTGATAATTGATTGTTTGTTTCTCATTACTTGCTAAAACCTTCAAAGAATTCCAACAAAGCTTACTAAATCAATAAGATGCACACTTTGGCAATTCCAAGGGAGAACGACTCGGGGGACTAGTACTCTCGGATACAACAAAGGAATTAGATAACTCAAGTGTCACTAATTACTCTACCTAGGCCAAGAGGAACAAAATCTAACTAATAGCTATAAGAGGCATTTCATCAAAAACATAGAGTGCAATACAAGTAAACACATAAATTTGCAAGAATTAAAGAGAGATCTAACTACAAAGGCAAGAGGTCCACAATAGAAAACTAAATCAATCATGAAACAACAAAGAACTTACCGATTGTATTGAAGGAGAAATGTAGATCTACAAAAGAGAATTCACAAACTACAAACTAGTACTCTCGGATATAGATTGTAGATTTGTTTGATGAATGATTTTGCGTCGGTTTAGACTATACTACGATTGATCATTTGATAATTTCTATACCGGCAAAAATTCATTTGTCAAAATGGCGCCGTTGCCGGGGAGTTTGCTTAGTGTGCCATGTTATTGTTTTGGATTAAGTGTGTATATATGTACATAGTGCACTTCATTGTAAATTGCTTAATTGATTAACTCCTCATCGTTACAATGAATTCCATTTCCCCTTCATTGCATGACGCGTTCACAACCGAATCCGAGCTTAGCCCCTTTTGATCCGGAAATAGAACGAACTTTGTTTCATATTAGGCAAGCTCGGAGGCAGCTAAGATTTGGAAGGGTGAAGAGGTTTTCACCACCTCAACCACCTTACTACAAGTGAACATTGAACCGTCACTCAAAGAAGGCATTAATCATACTCCCACCAATCTCACTAACAACACTTCTTTTGTTTTAGGTACTAATACCATGGACGCTCCAAGGAGAGTTACTATCAAGGAAGCGGGTGCACCGGATTATGTCCTTCAACCCCTTCATGTAACTCACCCCAATTTGAATGCGAACTTTGAATTGAAGACCGCTTTGATCAATCTCCTACCCAAGTTTCACGGACTTCCCGCACAAGACCCTATTCGACATCTCAAGGACTTTCATCGCATATGCTCAACTACTAGACGAGAAGGTTCCGATGAAGTTGCTATATGGTTGTTTGCTTTCCCTTTCTCTCTTGAGGACAAGGCCAAAGAATGGTTCTACACTCTCTCTAGTGAAGTTACCTCCGATTGGGACCTACTTAGAAGGGGATTCTTGGATAAATTCTTGCCCCCGGAAAAGATGGATAGGCTAAGGAAAGAAATGTCTTGTATTGTGCAAGGTGAGACGGAACCACTATATGAGTATTGGGAACGGTTTCGCAAACTACTAGATGCGTGCCCTAATCACATGCTCGACACTCAAGTATTGCTTGGATACATATGTCAAGGGATGTGAGAGCAAGATAGAACCCTCTTGGACACTTCTAGCAATGGTTCTTTGTCCAAATATAAAACCGCGGAGGAGGCATGGCAACTTATTATTGACTTAGCCGAATCCAATCAACATATGAGGCGAAGAGTCAACCGTCCAAGGACCGTGAACGAGGTATCAACTAGTAGTGAAGCCACCGCTCTAACTCAATCCTTGAATGAGATGACATCCGTCTTGAGGCAACTCCAATTGAATCAACAACAACCACAACAACCTCAATCATATCAACAACACCCTCCACCATCTCAACAACACAACCAACAACAATTGGTCCCTCAACGAGTATGTGGCATTTGCTCTTGCTACTCTCACTACACGGATGAGTGCCCAAACCTTCAAGAAGACAACACTTTGGCGGCCACCCATAATTTCTATGACCGCCCCAATCAAGGGTACTACCAAGGAGGTAATCCTAACCAAGGGCACCCTTATCAAGGAGGAGGCTACAACCAAGGTAGTGGACACAATAATCAAAATTGGAAAGACAATCATCAACAAGGGAATAGGGATAACAACAACAATGGAGGAGGTCAAAGATGGAACAACAACTCATAAAATTTCTCACAAAACCGACCATACAACTTACAAAATCAACCATACAATCAACAAAACCCACAAAGAAACTACCAAACATATCAACCACCACATCAAAGACCACCGCCCAATCAATCACAAGCTCCTCAACTCACATATGCAACCACCCCCTCCAACCAAGACGAAACACTCCGGACCGTCATCCAAGGCCAAAAGGAATTACAGAACACACTTGCTTCCGGCCTCACCGGCCTCACCTCTACACTACAAGCTCTTCTTGCATGCATGGACACACCATCAACCCCCACTCCTCAACCCCCAATCCAAAGTGTCATTCCCTCTCAACCTCAACCAAACCCAAAGGGGGGCATCAATGCCATCACCCTTAGATCCGGTACACAACTAAAAGAGAAGGAAGCAAAGGACCCAAGTCCTATCACAACCGCCCAAGGGGAAGAGAGAATAGATATAGAAGAGGTAGTGGAAGAGGAGACACCACAAGCCACAGTTGAAGATGAAGCCCAACCAACAAGGGAGACAACCAAGGCCAAAAGAACCTTGGAAGAAGAAATTGCTCAACCACTTACATTTCCAACACTTGCAAAGAAAGCAAAAAAGCGCATAGAACTCGACCCCAAAATGGTAGAAATGTTCAAGAAAGTTGAGGTAACCATCCCCCTCTTCGATGCCATCCATCAAGTTCCTAGATATGCTAAATTCCTCAAAGATTTATGCATAAACAAGGATAGAATTCTTGAATTGGAAACCATCCCATTGGGGAGTTCTATTTCCGCTTTGATGGGAACATTACCGGAGAAGTGTGATGACCCGGGCCCTTGTATGGTCACTTGCACCGTCAATGGAGTTCAATTTAGAGATTGTATGTGTGACCTCGGAGCATGTGTTAGTATCATGCCGCTCTCCGTTTATCGGGTATTAAACTTGTCCCCACTAAAAAGGTCGACGGCAAGATTTGTCCTAGCGGATAAAAGCATAATAACCGTAGCGGGTGTTGCGGAAGATGTATTGGTGAATATAAAGGGGTTGGTGTTTCCGATTGACTTCTATGTCCTTGAAATGCCGTCAAGCGAAACCGAGAGAGCATCCTCTATCCTACTTGGAAGGCCCTTCTTGAGAACTTCTAGATTTAAGCTTGATGCTTACTCGGGGAACTACTCATTTGAAATTGATGGAAGAATTGTAAGCTTTAGCCTAGAGGAAGCAATGAAGCATCCACCGGAGAACCATTCTCTATTTCGGTGTGACCCAATCGATAACATAGTAGCCGAAGTGCATCTTGCAAGATTAGATGAGAAGTACATGGTCAAAGAGGCAAATGAAGAGTCAAGCGAACTAAATACCACACATCATACAAGCCATCCGGAGACTCAAACTTCAAGGAATGACAAGAAGATGGAATTGAAGCCACTACCACCTCACTTAAGGTATTCATACCTTGATGAAGCCGAAAAGCTACCCGTGATAATTGCACAAGAGTTAACTCCTCAACAAGAAGAAAAATTGCTGAATGTATTGAGGAAAAACAAAAGGGCAATTGGGTGGAGTTTGGCGGATCTAGTGGGAATAAGCCCCCAAGTATGCGAGCACCGCATATTTCTTGAAGAAGGAGCAAGACCGGTCCGATAACCTCAAAGGAGACTCAACCCAACTATTCTTGAGGTGGTAAAGAAAGAAGTCACTAAGCTACTTGAGGCGGACATCATCTATCCTATCTCGGATAGTGAATGGGTAAGCCCGGTCCAAGTAGTGCCAAAGAAGTCCGGAGTGACAACAATCAAAAATGAAAGTGGTGAACTTATAGCAACAAGAGTGCAGAATTCTTGGAGAGTATGCATAGACTACCGAAGATTGAATGCGGCCACAAGAAAAGACCATTTTCCACTACCATTTATCGATCAAATGCTTGATCGGTTAGCCGGTAAATCATACTATTGTTTTCTTGATGGCTACTCCGGATACTTCCAAATTCATATTGCTCTAGAAGACCAAGAAAAAACCACATTTACTTGCCCCTTTGGAACGTATGCTTACAAGCGTATGCCATTTGGCCTATGCAATGCACCGGCAACGTTCCAAAGATGCATGATGAGCCTATTTGCGGACTTCCTAGAGCAATCAATGGAAGTTTTCATGGATGATTTTAGCGTGTATGGTGAGTCATTTGAGCATTGCTTAGGTAACCTTGAAAAAGTCTTAGAAAGATGCACCAAAACAAACCTTGTCTTAAATTTTGAAAAATGTCATTTCATGGTCAAACAAGGCATTGTTTTGGGACACATAGTATCAAAGGAAGGCATCTCCGTAGATCCGGCAAAGATAAATGTCATATCTAGTTTACCTTACCCCTCCTCCGAGAGGGAAGTCCGTTCTTTTCTTGGACATGCAGGATTCTACCGGAGATTCATCAAGGACTTTAGCAAGGTGGCCCTACCTCTTTCTCGATTACTACAAAAAGACACCGAATTTGAGATGAGCAAGGAATGTATGGAAGCATATGACAAACTCAAGGTAGCATTGACACAAGCCCCTATTGTACGAGGACCCAATTGGACTCAATCCTTTGAAATCATGTGTGACGCTTCGAATTATGCGATAGGAGCCGCGTTAGCACAACGCGAAGGTAAGATTCCCTATGTCATAGCTTATGCTTCCAAAACATTAGACGGAGCCCAATCCAACTACACCACTACCGAAAAGGAACTTCTAGCTATTGTTTTTGCTTTGGACAAGTTCCGAGCCTATCTTCTTGGTTCCAAGGTAGTAGTGTACTCGGATCACGCGGCACTAAAGTACTTGTTGGCAAAAAAGGAATCCAAACCGAGATTAATTCGTTGGGTGCTCTTATTACAAGAATTTGATTTGGAAATCAAAGATAGGAGCGGTGCCCAAAACCTAGTGGCGGACCATTTAAGTCGCCTCGAACACACAAAAGGCGACACCACTCCTATCAATGATTCCTTTCCTTTAGATGCTTTGCATGCAATCTCGGAAGTGGTTCCTTGGTATGCCCCAATAGCAAACTATTTGGTTTCACGCACTTTCCCTCCCAATCTCAACAAACACCAAAAGGATAAGCTGAAAAGCGAATCCAAATACTATATTTGGGATGATCCCTATTTGTGGAGGTGTGGAGCGGACCAAATAGTGCGACGGTGCATACCTCAAACCAAATTCTAAGCAATCTTGGACACTTGCCATGCTTCCGAAGGAGGTGGTCACTACGGACCCCAAAGAACGGCAAGAAAAATCCTTGATTGCGGATTTTGGTGGCCAACTCTTCTCAAAGATGCTTCTCTCTATTGCAAATCTTGTCCCCAATGTATTAGGTTTGGAGATATTTCCAAGAAGGACGAAATTCCCCAACAAAATATGCTATTTTGCGAAATCTTTGACGTATGGGGAATCGACTTCATGGGACCATTTCCAAATTCCAATGGCTTCCTCTACATCTTGCTAGCCGTCGATTATGTGTCAAAATTGGTTGAGGCAATCCCCACCCGAACGGATGACGCTAATGTTGTGTATTCTTTTGTGAGGAACAACATCATTTGTCGCTTTGGCGCCCCAAGAGCAATCATAAGTGACCAAGGATCCCACTTTTGCAACAAAAGAATAGACGGCCTCATGAGAAAATATGGCATCATCCACAAAGTCGCCACGGCTTACCACCCTCAGACAAACGGCCAAGCCGAAGTCTCTAACCGGGAAATCAAGCATGTATTGGAAAGGATTGTAAAGCCGAATAGGAAAGATTGGAGCATTAAACTCTCCGATGCATTGTGGGCCTATCGAACGGCTTACAAGACACCCATTGGCATGAGCCCCTTCCGGCTTGTATATGGCAAAGCATGTCACCTACCGGTAGAGATCGAACATAAAGCTTATTGGGCCGTAAAGGAGTGTAATATGAGCTTGGGTGGGGCCGGAGTAGAGAGAAAGCTTCAATTGGCTGAATTAGAATGTATGAGATTGGAAGCTTACGACAACTCCAGACTTTATAAGGAAAAGTTGAAAGCCATCCATGACAAGGACATTAGGAGAAGAGAATTCCGACCCGGTGACCTAGTCCTTCTCTACAATTCAAGGTTGAGATTACTACCCGGAAAGCTTAGATCAAGGTGGGATGGGCCCTACCAAGTGGAGAAAGTAGAACCTTATGGAGTCTATCACTTGCGCCACCCATCAAACCCGGACATCTTCAAGGTAAACGGGCACCATCTCAAATTGTATCATGGTGAGCAAAGAAAGAACGCCAAGGAATTTGAAGTGTTCCTCTTGAGGGATGCAACTCTTGAATAAACACTATAAGCTGTTGAAAGTCCAACTTAAGGACATTAAACAAAAGTGCTAGGTGGGAGACACCCCACCATGGTAAGATCTTCCTTTGAGACTTGTACATAGACACTTGACTTCATGTTTGTTAGCTAGATTTTAATGACAACTCCCCTTCATTTGTTGACTTCATTTGCTATAGTGCTTAAGTGGCTGTATGGAAAGGGGGGTTTGAAATGTTGAAAAGGGGTAACCACTTGCAAATTTAGAAAAAACCCACCCCTCTGCGCGTGCGCGCACATGGCGCGTCCGCGCACATGAGCGAAATCCGTCAATCGAAGCGCAAGCGCATGGCGCGCGTCCGCGCCGATTGCTTTGCTGCCCCCCTAGTACATTTTACAGAGAGTTAAGCCGCTCTCAAGCCTACACTAAGCCACCAGCCCAGCACCCTTGCCGCGTGCGCGCACCTGGCGCGCACGCGTCCATACAAAGCGAGCACAGAATGCGCGCGTGCGCCACAGCCGCGCACGCGCCCTTTCACTCTGCACTCCTCTCTGGGCCATTTCACAGAGAGTTGAGCCCCCTCCAGGCCCCTCTCATGCCTGGGGCACAACCACGAGGACGCGCGCGCGCCAAAACGCGCTGAAGCCATCTCTGGTACTTCTTCCAGAGAGTTAGGCCACCCCTATGCCTCTCCTGTGTCCCCAGCCCAAGCGCATGGGTGCGCACGCGACCTGCGCGCGCGCGCGCCCCTAGCCCACCTCGCTCCCTGCGCGAGCGCGCACCGCGCGCGCACGCGCCGGTGATCGACGCCTTAAAAATAAAAGGGACACACTCACCCCTTCATTCTCATTCCACCTCTCTTCTTTTTCCATATCTTTCTACATCTCACAAGGTATTATACTAGGCCCCCTCTTAGTCCATTAATCTGTCATTTAATTGCACCATCTTTTAGGTAGCTTCCTTCTTCTTTTTCTTCTCTCTTCCCTCTTTCTCTAGTTCCTCCCTTGGGATGTCTTTGCTCCCTCTTCTCTCTCAATCCAATTCTTCATGAGCATTTGGGTCTCAAACTAACTTACATGCATAGATGAATGGTGTTACTTACTTTTCTTGCACTCAATATGCATTACATCCATTAATAATGGATTGTGGAAAGTTACATTGCTCTCATTTTCACATAATCACATACTACTTGAGGGATGCACACCAAGTGTTCGATGAAAGGCACACTTGAATTTTGGACTTATTGTGACTACCTTGCCTCTCAACCAAGCACTTTTGAGTGCATCCCCACTTTCCACAAACCATTCATCCCCATTTTCTTAGCTTGCCTTCTACTTATGGCCCCTAAGGGTATGTGCCTCTCATGCCTCTTCCTTGCATGCTTAAACTACCCTTGCACCACATGAAAATTATTTGCCTTGCTCTTCACACATTATCCTAGTTACATGTTGCAGCTGTCATGTAACAAAGATACCCATATTCTATGGCATAACTTTCATTACATAGAGCTCATGTACCTCCATTTCTTTGGGTTTGATATTTTCCTTTCTTGCTTCTACAGGATGGTCATCAAAAGGGACAACGGGAAAGGCCCCAAGAAGCCGGCCTCCAATAAAGCGCGCCAAGAACTAACGGCCAAGCCCCTCCTGAAGAAGACTAAGGGCCCCGTTGACGTTCTAGAGAAGGACAACCCTCCTAAGGATTCAAACAAGTTTCCCAACCGTTACTGCGAACTTGTTTACTCCAGAATGATTGAAAGGAATTACCATCCGGAACCCCTCCTAGTCTTACCGGCTCACCTCAGTCCGATTGTGATGCCACATATTGACCGGAGGCATTGGAGATTCCTCTTGAGGCAACCAACGGAGGCCAATCTCTCATGGGTGGTGGAATTCTACTCCAACTTCCACTCACCTCATCTCACATCAATATTTGTGCGCCGGAAACAAGTGTCGGTCACAGTGGAAACCATCCGTGAAGTCCTTGGAATTGCACCGTCAACGGATGCATATGACGCCTACCAAGAAGTCTTGGCTACATGCGTTGACCGCGCATTCGATTGGAGCGCAATCCTCCGCGTCATTGCTTTACCCGACGCATATTGGATTCGGGGGACCATAAAACGAAGACCCAAGGGTTTAGATGTCCGCCACCTCACTCAAGAAGCCACGGCATGGGCCCAAATTCTAGCTCATTACGTGCTCCCAAGCACGCATGGGTCATCCATCACCGCCAAGCTTGCCTTATTGATATGGTGCATCTTGACCGAGAAACCGGTCGACGCTCCGCGTGCCATCCGCCAATCCATGGGGTGCATTCATGCCAAGGGAAATCTACCATTCCCCGCTTTAGTGACGGCTTTAGTTGCGAAAGCCGGCGTCATCCGGGAGACTAAAGACAGGCGAACCTCAATACCGGTCGATGGTGATATCATTCCAACCAAGAGATGCCTCAAGCCTCCGGAAGTCACCAAGGACATTGAACTACCCACACCAACTGGCCACGCTACCACTTCATCTACATCACAAAAACCGGCCGCCCAACGCCTTGAAGACCTTCACAACAAATTAGACCGTTATGAGAGGCGTAACTAACGCCGCTATGCTCATGTGAAGAGGCTTCTAAGCATGATCACCCCACCAATGGAGGAACCCGATATCTCCACCTCCACCGCAACTTCAAGCGGAGATAGCAATGGCATTGGAGATGTGGCACGCTCGGAGCTCAATCAACCAGCGCGCCTAACCTCTAGCACGGAGGACCGTGCTAAGTTTTAAGTGTGGGGAGGTCGGCCGACCGATCTCCGTAGGTAACATCTGAATAAATCTGAATAAATTAGGATAGGTTGCATGATTAGGTCTTAGTTGGCACCATTCGCATGATAAGCCTGCCTGGTTGGAACAATGAAATTCTCTCTTAGGAAACCAACATTTTGGGGCAACCATGGCATTGCAAATTTTAAATGCTTTGATGCAAAAGTTGCATGAAGAATTATATTTTGGAACATGGTTTTGAGCTAAGAACACAAGCTTGTGAGATTTGAGCCTAATGGTGTGGTTACATCTTATAACCACTTATCTTTCCTTCTTGTGCGCATTATTCTCCTTCCATGACTGTGATCTTTGATTTGTTTGACTCTTTATGTCCATTATTTGGTGTATTCATGCATTTATATGATTGAGGCCATCATTTCATTAGCTCACTCAACCAAACGGCCATACCTTCTACTTCCTTTGTTAGCCAAACTTGAGCCTACGATTAACCCACTTTGTTCTTAATTTAGCACATTACAAGCCTTAAAGCGGAAAACAATAAAAGTCCTTATTTGGATCTTTGATTAGCTTAGGCTAGTGTGTGTGAGTATCATTCAAGTGTGGGAACCTTGGGGCATTGGGTGAATAGAAGGGTATTTTGTATTATTATTGGAATATTGGGAATTGGGTACATACTCATGAATTGATCAAATGTAAAACCTTATGCATTGACGCTCTTGTATATAAAAAAAATTGAGAAAAACAAAAGAACAAAAGAAAAAGAAGAACAATATGGAAAAGAAAAAGAAAAATAGAAAAAGAAAGAAAAAACAAAGAAAAAAAATATAATAAATAAGGGACAAAATGCCCCAAAGCGAAGCTCAAGAGGAATCAATGCATAAGTATTGTGAAACGAAAAGAAAATGCATGAGTATGTGGAAAAGTGAGGAATGGGTAGTTAGGCTAGTACTTAATTGTATAGGTCATTATATGGGTTAGGTGGGAAAGTTTAAGTTAATCAAAGATTCAAATCCTAAGTCCACTAGCCATATATGACCCTACCTTGACCCTAACCCCATTACAACCTAAGGAAAAGACCTCATGATAATTGTATGCATGCATTGAATAATTGTTGATTGTTAGATGAAAAACAATTCTTGGAAAGCATGATTAGGGGAGAATTGAGAGAATAAACCCCAAACACCGAGTGATTAGAGTGCAAACACTTCCGCCGAGGGTTCGATGCTCAATCCTTTGATTTCCGGCTCTCGCGAGCATTCCTCATGCAAGGTTTCACATATTGCATTTGATGCTTAGAAAGTGGCAAGTCCTATGCTTTGACCATCGTTGTACCCCATGTGCTTGCATATGTCCTAAGAAGGTTAATTTGCTCCCAACCAATTGGATAGTGGCACTAGTCATAGTTGCATGCATATAAGTAGGTTGCACTTCATGAGTCTTATACTTTTGCAATCCCTCGGTCTTCTGTGTTTCTTTGCATTTCTCTAAGCATGAGGACATGCTAGGATCTAAGTGTGAGGAGGTTGACAAACCCCAACTTGAGGGTTTATCTTGTGCTGATTTCAGGGGTTTTATCAATGATTCCACACACTTTCTATATGAAAATACAAGATTTTGCATTCCTTTCCTAGTTTCGCCTCATGAATGAAAACATGCTTATTTCGCACTAAAATAGATACATTTCCAATCTTCTCTTGATGCCATTCGATGCCGTGACTTGTGTGTTAAGTGGTTTCAGGATATAGAGTAGGAATGGACCGAAAGAGAGAAGGAAGACGGGTACAAAGGAAGGAAGCATGAGGATTAAGCTTTGGAGATTTCCACATGGGCGCGTGCGCGCACCTTGCGCGCCCGCACGGATAGGGCAACGTGGAGCCGAAGCCAAGAGCCGGCTTGAGAAGCGGCTAAGCCAGGATCTTCATGGGCGCGCACGCGTACATTACGCCTCCGCGCACATTACAAGACGTCTCAACGGCGCGTGCGCGTGCCTTGCGCGTGCGCGCCGATTTGCGAATATGATTTTTTAAGAAGTCACGTGACTTAGGTGTGGAGGCAGTTAAGGATTCCACTCTTGGAGAAACACCTTGGCGGGAAAAGCTTAAGAAGACCAAAGGAACAAGGGTTAAGGACACTTTTAGTTCATTTTCTAGATCTAGATTTTTTGGGGAGAGAGGAAAGTTAGTTACACTTTTGGGAGGAAGAAGAGGGAGATTCCAAGCTTCACTAGGGTTCATCCTCTTCTAATTTCTGAATTTTCAATGACTTTTTGGGTGAGATCCATTACAATTCTCACTCCACTTTGTTCATGTCATAGATTTTCTTCTCCAATTTCAAGTAGTAGATACAATTGATCAATTCTCATAGATCTAGAATTCAACTTTGTAATTTTGGATTTCATCTCTATTTTAGATTTTCATTGCTACTCTTTGAGACTTGTTGTTAGATCTTTGTGTTGCAATACTTTCAATTCAACTTTTTTTCTCATTTTACTATGACTTTCCTTCTTGCTCACCACATGTTTGATAAAATGACAACACTAGATATGGAGTAGAATTTTCACACTTGGCATAGGGTTTGGTCCTTGGAAGAAGTTGAATAGTTGTATCGATAGTTGATTTGGAATTAGGGATTGCTAATTGGCTTGGAGTGCACTAAAGCTAGATTCCCATAAGGTGAAGCTAGGACTTGTGACTCAAGTTGATTGCTTTCATTTGACTTCCTTCTATACCTAGGGGATAACTAAATGAAGCAAGGCCTAATTATTGTCAATATTGAATAGACTATAAGGATAGAAATTCTAATGCCAACACTAAGCCAAGTCTTTTGATAATTGATTGTTTGTTTCTCATTACTTGCTAAAACCTTCAAAGAATTCCAACAAAGCTTACTAAATCAATAAGATGCACACTTTGGCAATTCCAAGGGAGAACGACTCGGGGGACTAGTACTCTCGGATATAGATTGTAGATTTGTTTGATGAATGATTTTGCGTCGGTTTAGACTATACTACGATTGATCATTTGATAATTTCTATACCGGCAAAAATTCATTTGTCACCTATAGACCAACCTCTCAACATAACCTCGAACCACCACACTCACAAGCTTCTCTTCACCATTCGCCACCGTATGATCCTTTCCTACCCCAGTTCCAATCCAATCACCCCCAAGCACCACCACTTCCCTATGTTTCATGTCCAAATCCATCACCCCAAGAATCAGAGGTTCGCCTCAAGACAACAGTAAATAAACTTCAAACAACCATTCGACAACTAGAGCAAGCAGTAATTCAATTAGCTTCTAGACGCGTGAACATTCAAGGACCAACCACAGCCCCATGTGGACAATCTAATGAAGAGCGTAGCATAAAGGAGACACTAAAAACTCCAGTGGATAAGACAGAGCATGAATTCGTACTAGAACAAGTAGAAGAAGCTGTCATTGTACAAGAAGAAGAGTTGGTTGAAGATCTAGGAGACGCTGAACCTCCATGGGAATCCAGAGTTGAGGAGAACTCCGTCAAGGACGTTACAGTTGATGCTAAGGAGGATATTGCACAATCCCCAAGGCAAGTTATTTATGAAGAACTAGACGGAATAACCCAGGACACAAATTCCCTTGATGATGATAGTCACAAGTCTAGCTCTCTTAGTAATGAACTTGCATCCGCAAGTGAATTCTCTGAGTTCGAAGAATCTTCCCCAAGTGAATACGAAGATGATGCGGAGGTAGATTTCTCTCAACCTCTAATCTATGACTCAAGTGATGAGGAAGACATAGAAGACTTTGACCAGGACTCAGATGCATTTGAAGAACCTTGCAAGGAAGTGGAGGAATTCACAGAAGAGCACAAGGGAGAAGAACTTACAGAACCACCAGAAACACCTACCCCAAGGCCATTACCACCTAATACAAGCTTCAAGTGGGTACAATCCTTAACCTTTAACTTTACTTATTCACTTGAATATGGTTTACATAAAACAGATGGCCAGCTTAGAGCTCTCTGCGGCTTTAAGAGTAAGAGGAAAATGGCTCGCACTCAAAGCTGGTGCACAAGGTTCAATAATGCTCCACGCTTCAACTCGAAGTGCACGGATTGGTATCATGCTCAATTGAATGGATCTCGGAAAATGTTTGGTCACTATGGTGAGAATCTACTTTCTAAACCGCCCGGATGGAAAAATATAGATCAAGACAGAGGCGGATTTAAACGCAAGGCTTGGGATCATGGATTCTATTCTGACATTCGTCACCCCGGGAGCTTGACAATCTGTTTGAAGCTGCTCAGAAGCTTTACATGCCTAGTTTGGGACCACGGAGGCTATTGGCATTCCAAGCATTGGTGGAGATTTCTGGATGAATTTAAGCATAAGCCGCCATAGCAGAAAGCTCCTCCAATGTCCAACTTAAGGACTTTAACAAAAAGTGCTAGGTGGGAGACAACCCACCATGGTATGATCGTTTCTTTTTAATTTTTATTTAGTTTTATTTGCTTTCAAGTTTTATTTTATTTTATTATATTGAACCTGGAATTTTGCATCTCACTCATATTAATCATTGCATTCTGCACTTTTCATGCATATGTATAATAAAAAAAAGGGTGCGCGACACGACCGCATCACTCATACGATCGCGTCATATTGTGAAAAACACTACCCACGCGATCGCGTCACCCACGCGGCCGCGTGATATGGAAATCGGTGTAAGGATCCAACGTCCAGAAAGTTGGGCTGGAATTGTGCGGCCATTGTGCGTCTAGCACAAAATGGCCCACGCGATCGCATGCCCCATGCGATCGCGTCACATGCACACAACCAATCCCACGTAACCGCGTAAGCGACGCGATCGTGTCACATGGATTGCACAAATCCCAAAGGGAGACAGAGAGTTGCGCTGAAACGATGCTGGAATCGTGCGTTTAGCATAATTTCCAGTGATGCGTTCGCATGCCCCATGTGATCGCGTCATCCCCTCTCTTACCCCTCCATGCGATCGCGCGACCCACGCGATCGCGTCAACCCCATTTTCACCACAACCACGCGATCGCGTGCCCCATGCGATCGCGTGGATTTAAAATTATAACCCCCCTATTCACGCGAACCCTACCAGTCGCGCAGCCCCCCCCTCCCCCCAAACCCTCTCCTCCCTCTCTTCCTCTCCCACCACCAACCACCGCCAGCCACCGTCCGACCACCGACCACCCAGACCCCGCCGACCACCCAGAACCGAACCCCGCCGACCACCCAACCCCCCCTTCTTTTTTTCCCCCCTCTTCCTTCTTCCTCCACCCAAAACCACCCCTGCCTCCCTCCTCCGCGAGCACCACCCACTGCGCTGCCATCAACCGCTGCGCCCCCACACCACCCACAACCACCCTTCCTTCCCCCAAAACCCCATTACCCCCCTCTTCCCCTACCTACCTCCAAACAGCACCACCACCACCAGCCACCGCGCCGGACGCCACTGCCCCGTCATCCCCAGCCACCTCTCTACCCCAACTTCCTTCATTCGTCTCCCAGGTTCCGCAAAACGTCACCCTTTTTTTCATTCATAGTTAGTTCTTAATTTTTTTCTGTTTATGTTCATATTTAGGCTAGTTAGATATGCATGTTGTAGTGGATTTTAGGTTGTTAGGTAGCCTAGGATATGGTTAGTGGATTTAGGTCTGTTTAATTGCACCGTTCGTGTTTATTGCTTTATGTTTTGCTATCCTGCTGCTGCTGTGATGTTAGTTCATATGCTGTAATTCCTTATTTCATGCTGCTCTTTACTCTGTTTTTCATGATTCTTATTCCTTATATGTAATTGCAGCTTTATTCATAATTCATATGAACTATTTGATTGCTGTTTATTTTTCGGGACAATCCAATTTTAGCCGGAATGCTGCCCAAATTTCTATAAAATATTTTCATTCATGTTTTGGTTTTGGCATTTTGAACTCTATTTTCCTCTGCTTTAACCAAACCATTTCATGAATGTCAGGGCATGCTTTCTATCCTTTTTGATTTCCTGGTTCATAAACTGCATTTGTGATGTTTTGATTCCAATTTTTGCTTTCTCTATATCTATTTGAATCAGCATCAACCTATTTTCCTTATGTGGTTATGAGTTACCTATAGTTTCTAACTGTGAATACTTGTTACTTGGAATATTTTTATTATGCCACTTACTTTAACCCACTTTCTACTAACTCACTAATGTTAACTTCCTAAACTCTTTTTCACTTCTAACCAAACTAACCTTTTAAAATCTTTCTTCTGGTTTTTCACTTTCTTTTAACCTTCTAACCATGGCATAATGTTAATTTTTCTATTTCACATGAATTCAATTACATTTTGGATTGTAAATTCTTCTTTTCAAACTTCTAACTCCTATACAATCCTTAATGCACATTTACTTAACTCATTTACCTCATTCTAATTCTCCTTTGCCATTTTGTGTTTCTTTTGACTATTTGCCTATTTATTTTTCTATTTTTATTATATCCTGGTTTTCTGTTTTTCAGGATGTTTGATTCCCAGAGAAAGGGAAAAGGAAAGGCTACCACTGGCAAACGTAAAAGAGGAGATTCATCTATGTCCATCATAGATCTAATGCATGATGCCTCCTGGCGGGAGAAACACTTTACCCCGCAGGAGAAGGCTGACCAACTGCTTCCTGCCACTGATCCAATAAAATTTACAAACCGATACTGTGAGCTGAAGTATCCAGTGTTTGCAACATCCAGGAACCTATAACTGGAGAGAACTCTGAAGATCCCAGAAGAACTCCAGCAGTACACCTCTGACCAAATCAAACAAAGAGGCTGGTTCTTCCTGGAGAGACATCTGACTGAGGTCAATGCATCTTGGGTTAGAGAATTCTACTGCAATTACTTCAAAACCTCCCTAGATGCAGTGAACCTCAGAGGGAAGCAGATTTTGGTTACTGAGGAGGCAATTGAAGATGTTCTGAAGCTTCTGCCCAAATCTGATCAGCCAGACGGTTATCAGAAAGCTGAGGATATGTGCCTTGGGAGGATGCTGATGAGAGGCCACCTGTTGCAGAATGCGAAAAGATTATCCTGCACAGCAGAAACTTTCTGGCCTTGGGTTACAGACCTCCAACCCTCCCTGGTGACACTGCCACACCATCTGCTGGCCCCTCTTCCTTTACAGCTACACATTCCACCACCACTGCACCTCCACCTGCCCCAGAGCCCATCTATCATCAAGTGCACCGCCTGTTTTGACGGCTTGACCAGATGGAGCGTCGCAACAAGCGACGCTATGAGCACCTGAAGCTGATGATACGCTCTGGCGACATCCCCTCCGAGCCTGACACACCATCCGAGGCATCTGAGGAGGAGGCGGATGATCCCGAAGCTGAGACCCACCCATAGAGAGAGACAGAGCAGGCAGGCACAGAGCAGGCTGCACCACAGGCAGAGGTTCCACATCAGATCCAGGCTGCAGATCCTGAGATCCCTATCCAGACAGCACTTCCTCTACAGCAGCCAGATCATCAGCCCACCACCACAGAGACTTCAGCTACCATTCCTTCCAGTGATGACACCCCTTCACACCCTGCTTGATTGAGCATCAGGGACGATGTTTCATTTTAAGTGTGGGGAGGTCACCATCTTTGGCGTATTATCTTGGTGAACCACTACAGACTCTTTTTCTTTTATTTTGGATATTTTTCTGTATTTTTCTCTCTATTTTTATTTTTATTTTCTGAGTATTTATACATTGCTACTTTTATATATTTTTACTCTATTCCTGCATTCTGCATTAGTTTAGTTTGCAATTCTAACTTATTAGTGGATTAATTAGTATAGTTTACCCTTTTTAGCATAAGATAACTTAGTTTAAATTGGAAAATATAAAAAGGAAGTAAGCTAGGAACTTGAACATAACAGAATCAAATCCATAAACCTTGTATATGTAGCATTACACAATGTAGTTAAACTAACAACATTTCATCAAGGAGAAACATTAAAACCTTAAAGGCCACCCTAAATAATTTTTTTATGAGAATAATGGGAATTTTTAACTAAACCTGCATAACATATATGAATGATATATGATGTTTGAGTTAGAGAACACACAGCCTGTGAGTCTTGAGCTTAATTATATGGTTACATTCAAACCATAATTTCATCCCTGTGTGTTTCGCTTCTTTTTATTCTGATGTTCTTTACTTTGTTTTAATCTATATGTCCAGTTGTAGAATATAGATACATACCAAGAAAGTGATTGATGCCATTATTTGATTTTAACCCACATGTCTCAAAAATAGCCTACCTTTTACATCACCTTTGTTAGTCCCCTTGAGCCTTTAAATCCCCCTTTTTTTTTTTATAATAACCACATTACTAGCCTTAAGCAGAAAAATAAAATAAAAATCCCAAGTTGAATCCTTGGTTAGCTTAAGAAAGAAATTGTTTACTGTTTAAGTGTAGGAAAACCCATTGGGAACATAGATGATAAAAAGAAAGGGTAGGAAGTTGAAAGAAATAAAATTAATCAAAATAAAATTTTTGGGAAACATGCTCATGTGAGATTAAAATAATTAATTTACCATGTGCATTAAAAAAAAAAAAAATATATATATATATATATATATATATATATATATATATAATTTATTATAATATTTTAATTTTCAGCATTTGAATAAAGGGGATACAAAAGAATTCCCCAAAATGCAAAATAAAAACAATGCACATGGGATAAAAATAAAGATCAAGACATGAGCATGTAACATCAAAAGTGAAAAAAAATGGAAAAAGAGGTGAAGAAGCTCTAATTTAGAAAGTATGTATGTTAGGTGAAATCTTAGACTAATCAAGGATTCACTTAATTAGCTCACTTAGCCTTATACATATACCTTTACCTTTACCTTGGCCCCATTACAACCTTACTTAAGACCTCATGATTTTTAGTATGACTATATTCTATAATTGTTGATTGGTTAGATGAAGAACAAAGTTATAGAAAGTAAGAATAAAAAGAAGAATAGAGTGATTAACCAAATAAACACTGAGTGACTAGAGAGTAAACACAAAATCTAGTGAGGGTTCAATAACTCATCAACATATATCTATGCTTAATTTACTAATTGTTTTGCAAGTTTGTAAAATATTTTTCTTTCCCATCTCATTTGCAAAGGTGCTTTATTATTTAAGGGTTGGCTATGTATATATATGATTCCTTGAGAATGTGAATTAATTTAACTACATGCAAGCTTTATATATGAGTGAATAAATTAGAATTGCATGACTCATTTAGGTAGTTGCATTTAGAATAGGTTGCATTGCATAAAATTCCACCACTTTAACCTTACCTTACTCTTTACCTTGGATTTAGCATGAGGACATACTATTGTTTAAGTGTGGGGAGGTTGATAAACCCATATTTTATGATATATTTTGTGCTTAATTTGAGTGATTTATTCAATCCTTCACCCACTTATTCATATTAATTGCATGGTTTTACTTTTCCTTCCTTATTATATGATGTATGTGAAAAACATGTTTCCTATGCTTTAAAATTAATTATTTTAATTACCTTTATTTCCATTCGATGCCGTGATTAGCGTGTTGAGTAGTTTCAAATCTTCTAAGGCAGGAATGACTCAAAGGATGGAAAGAAAACATACAAAAATGGAAGGAAAGCACAAAATGGAGTCCTTGAAGAAACTGGCATCCACGCGATCGCATAGACGATGCGATCACATGCCAAGCGCGAATCAACAGCGACGCGGCCGCATGACTGACGCGACCGCGTGACAAGAAAAGCTCCGAACTGACGCGACCGCGTGACCCACGCGGATGCGTGACAGAGGCCACGCACCAGAAATTGTAGAAAACGCTCATAGCGAATTCTGAGGCCCTTTTTGGCCCAAATCCAAGTCCAGAAGGCATAGACCAGAGGTTATGAAGTGAGGGAATGCATCCATCCAGGGAGAGCTCGCCAATTTTTACTTTCCATGAATTATATTTAGTTTTGAGGGAGGTTCTCTCCTCTCTCTTTAGGATTAGGATTTAGATTTAGGATTTTTATTCGCTTTCAGGATTATCTCTTTTAATCAGGTTCAATATTCCTTTTATTTACTTTTGCAAGCTACTTTATGAATCCTTTCATGTTACAGATTACTCTTTTATTAATGTTATTTGAGGTATTTCAGTTTAATGTTGATTTCTCTTATTTATGCTATTGTTGCTTTTACTTTGAAGACATTTTTATTCTAAGTAGATTTATTTTTCTCCTTTTGGTCTTGGTTAAGAAATCAGTAATTCAGGAGTTATCAAACTCAAACGTGATTGATAATTGTTATCTTTGTTAATTGAATTGAACTTCAATAATCCCAATCTTTTCTTAGGAAATAAATAGGATCCAAAGATCAAACCAATTAATCCCTTGACCCTCCTTTATCTTAGTAAAGGTTAACAAAGTGGAATAAAGATTCAATTCTCATCATCATTGATAAGGATAGCCAGGATAGGACCTCTAATTTTTCATACCTTGCCAAAAGTTTATTTATAGTCATTTATTTATTTCACTTGCTATTTAAATTACTTGTTCTTCATTTACTTTAATTGCTAATTAAACTATTCGTTCTTCATTCTTGAAACCCCCATTTACAATCTCCATAGCCAATAATAAGAACATACTTCCCTGCAGTTCCTTGAGAAGACGACCCGAGGTTTGAATACTCGGTTATCAATTATAAAAGAGGTTTGTTACTTGTGACAACCAAAACGTTTGTACGAAGGGATTTTTGTTGGTTTAGAAAGTATATCTACAACGTGACTGTTTTATTAAAATTCTTTACTGGCAAAAATCCTAACGTCAAGTACTTTGAAACAAACATGGATGAGAATATGGAGAACCATCATGAAGAAGAGGCTTACAACCATGGCAGAGAAGGTCCAGCGCATCAGGCTGGACAAGAGAGAAGAGTTATGGGCTTTTACATCAACCC
This sequence comes from Arachis hypogaea, assembly GCF_003086295.3. Classification (NCBI taxonomy): domain Eukaryota; kingdom Viridiplantae; phylum Streptophyta; class Magnoliopsida; order Fabales; family Fabaceae; genus Arachis; species Arachis hypogaea. The sequence continues at coordinate 110,329,267 of NC_092048.1, forward strand.
AAATCCAGGAAACTATGGAAGTAGCATCCAAAGGCCAACCATACATGCCAACAACTTTGAACTAAAGCCACAGCTCATCACCCTTGTTCAGAACAATTGTTCATTCGGAGGAAGTGTCCAAGAAGACCCCAATCAACATCTAACCACCTTCCTGAGGATATGCGATACTGTGAAATCTAATGGTGTTCACCCTGACACCTATAGACTACTTCTGTTTCCCTTCTCACTCAAGGACAAAGCATCTAAATGGCTGGAATCCTTTCCAAAGGAGAGTTTAGCAACCTGGGAAGACGTGGTGAACAAATTCTTGGCAAGATTCTATCCTCCTCAACGAATCAACAGGTTGAGAACTGAGGTACAAACCTTCAGGCAGCAAGATGGTGAGACTCTATATGAAGCATGGGAGAGGTTTAAGGACCTGACAAGAAGATGCCCGCCAGATATGTTAAATGAATGGGTGTAGTTACATATTTTCTATGAAGGCCTTTCGTATGAATCAAAGAAGGCAGTGGACCACTCATCCGGGGGATCTCTGAACAAGAAGAAGACCATTGAAGAAGCCATAGATGTCATTGAGACTGTAGCAGAGAATGACTACTTCTATGCTTCTGAAAGAGGCAACACTAGAGGAGTGATGGAGCTAAACAATGTGGATGCACTGCTAGCTCAAAACAAGCTTATTACCAAGCAGCTGACTGACCTTACTAAAAAGATGGAGAGGAATCAAGTGGCAGCAATCACCACCTCAGCAGCAGCTCAAGAAGGAGTGAATGAAGAAGCAGAGGGTGATCAGGAACAAGCCAACTACATTGGAAATTCACCTAGGCAGCACCATAACCCATACTCCAAAACATATAATCCCGGTTGGAGGAACCACCCAAAATTTGGTTGGGGAAACCAACAGGATCAAGGCCAAGATCAGAGACGCCACAACCCCAACAACAATGCAGCTCACCAACACTCCAAACAGAGGTCATATCAACACCCACCTAACAACACTTCTTAACATCCATACCAAAGTCAAAATGACCCTTCTCATCCTTCCAATCTCAACTCTCCATCATCGGAAGAAAGACTATCAAGGATTGAGACTCTACTTGAGGGCATATGTAAGGAAATTCAAGATAACAAGGTGTTCAAGGAGGAGGTGCGAGCCAATATCAAGAACCAGGGAGACACCATCAAGAGGCTGGAGTTTCAAGTGGGATACCTTTCTGAGAAGATCCCCAAACCTACTGATAGCTTCCCAAGTGACACAAAAAAAAATCTGAGAGGTGAAGTAGGTCAAATGGGAAGATTGCAAGATGGTTACTATAAGTGATAAGGAGACTGAGGAAGAGCCGAACAAACCATTAGAACAACTTGAAGATACATCAGCAGGAAAGCAGGAAGAGAATCATCAAGAAACCACAATCACACAGAAGGAGCTGCTGATACTCTATGCACCCTTTCCCCAAATACTCAATGGTGGTGTAGAGAAGAGAATATACTCAAGGTTTCTTGACATGTTTGCATCTCTCCATGTAAACATACCATTCATCAAGGCCCTCCAACAAATGCCCTCATACATTAAGTATATATAGGAGCTGCTAACCAGGAAAAGCTCACTCAAGGGAGGACAAACAATAGTGATGAATAAGGAGTGCAGTGCTCTTACTCAAATAGAGTTGCCTACAAAAAGGAAGGACCCAGGGAGTTTTCACATCCCCTGTGCCATAGGAGAAACACTGATTGATAAGGGACTCTGTGACCTCGGAGCAAGCATCAACTTAATGCCTCTATCTCTAATGAAGAAGTTGCAGATCAATGAGCTAATGCCCACAGATGTAGTCATCAGGCTGGCTGACAAAACTCAAAAACAAGCAGTGAGAGTGGTTGAAAATGTGTTGGTGAAAGTGGGAAACTATTTCCTCCCCACAGATTTTGTCATATTGGAAATGGAAGAGAGTCCCATCCATCCAATCATATTGGGAAGACCGTTCCTAGCTACAGCCAGAGCACTCATAGATGTGGAGCGAGGAGAGCTAATACTGAGGATACATGATGCACAACTCGCATTCAATGTCTTCAAACCCTCACAAGAAGCAGACCAGGAAAACAAGGAACCAAGGGAAAATCACAACAAAGCACTGGTGGAAGAAACAAGTACTGAAGCACAAAATGTACACCTGAGAATCCCCTTGGTTGATAAGGAAAACAGCCAGAAGGTGTCACAGCCAAAGAAAACTCAAGTGGAACCAAAACCACCAGAATCAGATAAGACCAGCAACAAAATCTCCCTAGGACAAGAGACCACAAAGAGCAGGATAATAGCAAAAGAAACAAAAAATAAGGCACCAAGGAGATGGAGGAACAAGAAGATCCCTATAGAAGATTTCTCTCCAGGGGATAAAGTGATCTCAGCTTACTTCCCAAATATCCCATCTCATCTCCCCACCATCCCATCTCAGCTACCCAAGGTCTTCACCATCAACAAAGTTCTCTCCCTAGAACATGTAGAGTTCCTTGATAAAGCCAATAGATATAGGTTTACTGCAAGAGGAGAAGATCTGAAGCACTACCAACCACCCTGACAAAAGACAGAACGTCAAGCTAGTGACGCTAAAGAAGCGCTTCATGGGAGGTGTTCATACCCTGGGTCGAGCTACCCGACCTGGGATGATTGGCGACAAAGCGACCGACCTCTTCAGGTCAGGCTACCTGACCTCTTCTCAAAGAGGTCGGGCAAATCAACAGGAGAGCCCAATAAAGGGCCCAAATAGAGGAACACGACTCAAATCCACAGGCCGTCCAAGCCTATAGAGATAAGGGCAGTTCCCTTGAAGATAAGCTGACCTCAACTCAAAAGATAAAGATAAGATAAGATAACTAACTTATCTTATCTAAAAAGGTCACTGTCACACCATTATAAATACACTGGAGCACCCAGGTATAACTCATACTCTGATTCTACTAAAAAACCTGCTTAATACCCGTGCTAACTTAAGCATCGGAGTCTCTTGCAGGTACCCCCCACCCTCCGGTGGCTAAGGATCAGCAGTGCAGCAAGTCCAACAAGTCGGACACAACAGCTCCGGCCGTCACCAGCCAGCCGAACACGCCATCTCTGACCAGTACAGAAGATCTCATCCGAGATCGATCTCCAGTTTCAGGTAACCCTCGGAACATTAGCACCGTTGCCGGGGAACCTGGAAGTCATCCCAACACCATGGCGGACAACCATGACAACGACCACAATTCAGATCTAGAAAATAGAACGCCGCACAAGAACGCGGACACTACACTGAAGGATGCTCCGGAATCTAACAGGGACAAAAACTCATCAAATCCCGGGGTAATAGAAGCACTTCAAGATCGCTTAAAGCAACTCGAAAAAGAAACCCAACAACAACGAGAGGTTGGGAAGGATCTTCAAAGAGAGGTACGGCGACGTCGAGAACTGGAAGACAAACTCCTATAACTTGAAGCCGATCTCAAAGCAAAGGCTACCCGGACCACTCCTGAGGACAACTCTCGCAAGGATCAAGATCCATTCACTAGGTAAATCATGAAGACTAAAATCCCTAAAGACTTTAAACTTCCGGATATGACTTTGTATGATGGCACCATAGATCCCAACCATCATCTCAGCAATTTCAGAAGCAGAATGTACCTCACCGACGCTTCAGATGCCGTTCGCTGCAAAGCTTTTCCAACAACTCTCACGAAGACAGCAATCAGATGGTTCGACAACCTACTTCCAAAGTCCATCTCAAACTTTGAAGACCTGGCCAAAAAATTTCTAGCCAGATTCTCCATCCAGAAAGATAAGGCCAAGCACGCCCACAGTTTACTAGGGATCAAGCAAGGAGATCAGGAGAGCCTCCGCAACTACATGGAAAGATTCAACAAAACATGCATGGACATACAAAGCTTACCAAAAGAGGCCGCCATCATGGGACTCATCAATGGCCTACGAGAGAGACCTTTTAGCCAATCTATATCAAAGAAGTACCCTACCTCCTTAGACGAAGTACAAGAGCGAGCAGAAAAATATATCAACATGGAAAAAAATGCTAGGTTGGGAGAAACCTCAAAATCTGGGACCTCCTACCGAGATAAAGACAAGGAATCCAAGAGGAAAGAAGATCGACAAGGGGAAAAAATCAAAAAATACCATAATTACACTCCTCTCAGGGCATCCCTAGTCGACGTATATAAAGAAGTCTGCCATACAGAGAAAATCCCCCAGCGCGGCCACTCAAAGGCAAAAGGGGAGGAGGAAACGGGAAGGAATACTGTGAATACCATCGAGTCCGAGGGCACTCCACCAACGAGTGCTTTGACTTAAAAAATATTATAGAAAAATTGGTGAGAGAAGGAAAATTATATCGATTTCTGGCCACTCGAGATAATGACCAAAGAAAGAGACGAATGGACGAAGATGCCAGACGAACTGAACGATCACCTCAGACACCAGAGAGACACGTCCACATGATACACAGCGGATTCGCAGGAGGTGGGATCTCTAAATCATCTCGCAAAAGATATCTCAAAGAAGTATATCATGTCGAGGGAAAGGAGGAAGCACCCGACATCCCTGCGATAACATTCACTAAAGAGGACGCATCCGGCATCATCCCGGGACACGACGATCCCATGGTCATCACTATCATACTGGCAAACGCTAATCTACATTGCACATTAATAGACCAAGGGAGCTCTGCCGACATCTTATTCAAAACTGCCTTCGACAAGCTCGGCTTGGAAGAAAGGGAGCTTAAGGCATACCCAAACAGCTTGTTCGGACTGGGAGATACCCCAGTACAACCACTGGGATACGTATCACTGCACACAACCTTCGGAAAAGGGAACCAATCCAAGACGCTCAAGATAGACTACATTGTAGTCGACGTGAGTTCAGCCTACAATGCCCTAATAGGTCGGACCACACTAAATCAACTTGGTGCAATAGTCTCGATCTCGCATCTATGCATGAAATTCCCAACTACTGAAGGGATAGCTACAATAAAAGCAGATCAAAAGATGGTGCGCCGCTGTTATAACGAAAGTCTAAACCTCAGAGGTAGAAGAGAAGAGTTTCATACAATTGAGCTTGGCGGAGTGCAGCAACGAGAGGAACTCCGTCCGCAGCCAGAAGGCGAGATAGAGAAGGTTCAGATCAGAGACACCTCGGACAAAATAACTAATATCGGAACAATCCTAAGAGGAGACTCAAAAGAATTACTGATACAATTCTTATGCGATAATGTCGATCTCTTCGCATGGAAAGCCACAGACATGCCAGGCATAGACCCCAAGCTAATATGCCACAAGTTGGCGGTCTATCCAGGATCTCGGCCGGTGCAGTAGAGACGAAGAAAACTTGGGCCAGAGCGATCCCAAGCTGTGGAAGAGCAGGTACAGGCACTACTGGAGGCAGGATTCATAAGAGATGTCAAGTATCCACTATGGTTAGCTAACGTCGTCTTGGTGAAAAAATCAAATGGGAAGTGGCGAATGTGTACTGATTACACTGATCTCAACAAAGCCTGCCCAAAAGATCCTTACCCACTCCCAAGTATCGACTCTCTGGTATATGCTTCCTCCGGATATAGATACCTCTCGTTTATGGATGCATACTCGGGATACAACCAAATCCCCATGTATCCACCAGATCAAGAAAAGACCTCGTTTTTAATGCCGAAAGCAAATTACTGCTACATCGTGATGCCCTTCGGTCTCAAGAACGCGGGTGCTACTTATCAAAGGCTGATGAACAAAGTCTTCTCAGACCACATCAGAAAAATCATGGAAGTCTATGTGGATGACATGTTGATAAAGACACAAAGCGAAGACACATTACTGTCCGACCTGACTCAAGTGTTCGACACTATAAGGAAGCATGACATGCGACTCAATCCTGCAAAATGCACCTTTGCGATAGAAGCAGGCAAATTCCTAGGTTTCATGCTCACACAAAGAGGAATTGAAGCAAACCCGGATAAATGCCAAGCCATACTCAACATGAAGAGCCTCACCTGTGTCAAAGAAGTGCAGCAACTCAACGGGAGATTGGCCGCCCTATCCAGATTCTTAGCAGGGGCAGCGATAAGATTTCTCCCCTTCTACGCTACTTTAAGGAAGGGAAAGCAGTTCGAATGGACGACAGAATGTGAACAAGCCTTCCAAGACTTCAAGGAGTTCTTAGGACAGCCGGCTATCTTATCTCGACCACGAGAAGGAGAACCGCTCATATTATATCTCGCAGTAGGAAGCCGGACAATAGCCTCAGCACTAGTCAGAAAAGACGAAAGTGGGCAACAACCCGTCTACTTCATTAGCAAAGCGCTACAGGGATCCGAGCTGAACTACCAGAAAATAGAAAAGTTTGCCTATACTCTCATTCTAACATCTCGACGACTTCGCCCGTACTTCCAGGCTCACACCATTAGGGATCGAACCAACCAGCCCATAAAAGGAATATTGCAGAAAATAGATTTAGCAGGCAGAATTTTACAATGGGCAGTCGAGTTATCAGAATTCGATCTCCAATATGAAGCTCGGACGGCCATTAAATCACAGTATCTGGCCGACTTTATCGCAGAATTCACAGATGCCTTGGAAACCCCCACAGAATGGAATCTCTACGTGGACGGTTCTTCAAATAAGACTGGAAGTGGCGCAGGCGTGATAATAGAAAGTAACCAAGGAACCCAAGTTGAGCTCTCCCTCAAGTTCGGGTTCCCGGCTTCAAATAACCAGGCAGAATATGAAGTGTTATTAGCTGGTTTGAAGCTGGCTAAAGAGGTTGGACCTCAAAAACTCAACATCTACAGCGATTCACAAGTAGTCACCTCACAGATAATGGGGAGCTACCAAGCCAAAGATCCCACCATGAAAAAATATTTGGATAAAACCAAAGAACAGCTCGGACTCCTCGGGGAATATAAGATCTGCCACATATACCCCGCGAGCAAAACGCCCGAGCTGACGCACTCTCAAAACTAGCCAACACCAAACCAGGGGGCAACAATAGAAGCCTCATCCAAGAAATACTACAGAACCCGTCAATCTCGGAAGAGGAAAAAGTCCTAGCCATAACAAGTCAGGACCAAGGATGGATGACCCCCATAATTAACTACCTCAAAGTAGAAACACTCCCCACAGAAGAAAAGGAGGCAAAGAGATTAAAAAGGGAGGCACAGTACTACACTATTATAAACAACATCTTGTACAAAAGAGGGATCTCAATACCACTGCTAAAATGTGTGCCGACCAACAACACAAAGGAAGTGCTAGAAGAAGTACACGGCGGCATGTGTGGCAACCATCCCGGAGCACGAGCACTTGCCAAAAAAGTACTCCGAGCGGGATTTTATTGGCCAACCTTACAAAAAGAAGCTATAGAATTTGTAAAGACATGTCCACCATGTCAGAAACATGCCAACTTCCACATCGCCCCGCCAGAAGAGCTCATCAGTGTAACCTCACCCTGGCCATTTGCAAAATGGGGACTTGATCTTCTCGGACCCTTTCCCCAGGGATCAGGACAAGTAAAATTCCTCATAGTCGGAGTAGACTATTTTACAAAATGGATCGAGGAAGATCCCCTAGCCAACACCACCGCTCAAAGAAGCCAGAAATTCCTATACAGGAACATTGTCATGAGGTTCGGGGTTCCATACTCCATCACCACAGACAATGGCACTTAATTCATAGATGCAGGCTTCAGGAGACTAGTTGCCGACTTAAATATAAAGCACCAGTTCACTTCTGTCGAACACCCTCAAGCCAATGGACAAGCCGAAGTTGCCAACAAAGTCATATTGGCTGGGTTAAAACGGAGACTACAAGATGCAAAGGGAGCTTGGGCCGAAGAACTTCCACAAGTCCTATGGGCATATCAAACAACGCCACACTCCACGACAAATGAATCACCCTTTCGACTAGCATATGAAGTGGAGGCAATGATCCCAGTAGAGATCGAGGAAGGGTCATCCAGAGTAGTCCACTACAATGAAGAGGCCAACTCTCAACTTTAGAAGGAAGAACTTGACCTACTACTTGAAATTCAGGAAAGAGCTCGGATTAGGGAAGAAGCACTAAAACGTCGAATGGCTTTCAGATATAATCAAAGGGTAGTGCCGAGAAGTTTCACGGAGAATGATCTCATCCTAATCTGAAATGATATTGGAACAACTCGACCAGGAGAAGGAAAGTTGGCAGCAAACTGGAAAGGACCCTACCGAGTTGTAAAAGTACTTGGGAAGGGCTACTACAGACTGTCCGAACTCGATGGATGAGAGCTTCCCAGATCATGGCATGCCTGCAACCTAAGAAGGTACTATAGCTAGAAAAGTAAAAGATCTCACTATTGAATGCACTCTTTTTCCTGAAAAGGTTTTTTAATGAGAAACCAAGTTGAGACTCAAACACTATTCGACATAAAGGGATAAAAAATTCCCACATGTATATATTTACACTTTCCTTTGAATAAAATATATATTTTAGATATTCTACAAGTATTCAAGACGCATTAATCTGAAGCATTCATCGTCCGATTATAAAGCAACAGATCGGCAGAAAGTGAATAACAATTTCACTATACGATCACGATAAAGACAATCATCCAATAAAGGTGAAAACGCGATTCACCCAAAAGACAATCTAAAGATAGCAACCACCTTCTACAAATCGGCAAACATGAACACAGAATAATGTAAGAAGTTATCGAAAGTGATCCGAAAAAGAACCTGACGAGGTCTTATGGATTGCTAAATAATAACTTAAAGACTGGCCGACGTTAAGAAGTCGGACCAAGTCAACCCAAGTTATAAGTAAACCCTAGAAAGAAGTCTGGCCAACCCTAATAAAGAGGATTACTTTAACTTAGAAGGGCCCGACATGACAAAGTCAGCCCAAAATGAAAAGTTATAAGAAGTAGTCCCTGAAAGAGACCTGACAAAGGTCCAAAAAAGAGGACTACAAAAATAACTTAGAAAGAGGACGACACAAAGAAGTCGACCTCCTACAAACAAGTTATAGAAGTAATCCCTGAAAGAGACTTGACAAAGGTCCAAGAAAGAGGATTACAAAAATAACTTAGAAGAGATCGACCTAACGAAGTCGACCTCCTACAAACAAGTTATAGAATTAATCCCTGAAAGAGACCTGACAAAGGTCCAAGAAAGAGGATTACAAAAATAACTTAGAAGAGATCAACCTAACGAAGTCGACCTCCTACAAACAAGTTATAGAAGTAATCCCTGAAAGAGACCTGACAAAGGTCCAAGAAAGAGGATTACAAAAATAACTTAGAAGAGATCGACCTAACGAAGTCGACCCCCTACAAATAAGTTATAGAAGTAATCCCTGAAAGAGACCTGACAAAGGTCCAAAAAAGAGGACTACAAAAATAACTTAGAAAGAGGACGACGCAAAGAAGTCGACCTCCTACAAAAACCAAGTTATCAAAGTAATCCCTGAAAGAGACCAGACAAAGGTCCAAAAAAAAGAGGATTACAAAAATAACTGGAAAGAGGACCAACGCAAAGAAATCGGTTATGAAGTACTAAAAATACAAGCAAGAGCGAGAAAACCGAAAAAGCAAGTTGGACCCACAACCTCACAGGATCCAAGCTACAAAGTACCAAGCAATCCAAAGAGGTCAAGCCGCAAGATTCCAACACTCTCAGAAAACAGAAGAGATACCAAGTTAAGCGCAAAAAAACATGATAAATCTACAAAGTTATAAAGCCTCAGAGGTCATCAAAATTTACCTAAAAAGGCTAGCAAGCTACTTTTGTTTTTCAAAAGTAAAAGTTGCTATGCAAGCAACTAGAAAATGTCAGCAATTAGCAAAACAAAGTTTAAGAGCCCACAAGCTGGGCCAACTACATAAATATCCAGAGAGAGATCAGCAAACATCAGGAGCCTTCTTGGCAGCATCAGGACAAAGAGAAGGAGGGCGAGTTTGAATAGGCACAGCATCTACAGTCCCATCTTCTCGGTTCAGAATCTGGCAATCCGGATCAGACACAACCGGAGGAGCAGAGGAGGTCGACACCTTGGCAGAGGACACAGGGGGGATCAACGTCATCATCACCCTCGTCATCAGGGACAATCTTGCCATCCCTGACAACATTATCCAGGCTGAAGAGGGAAAGGTCGGCCTCGGGAGCAATGACCCGAACTTGCTCCTTCAGGTTCTTGTACGCAGCAGTCACGCTGCCAACGAGATGACCTTGAAGCTCAGAATAATCTACCCGGGCACTCTCCAGCTCCCCCCTCAGGCGCATCACCTCCCGATAAGACGTAACGTAACTATCCTTATGCATCATAGCCGCATCCTCGGCCAGCCTCACAGAAGCCGCCAGGGAAAGGGAACTCGCCTTCTCAGTCTCCAAATCCTTCTCCAACTTGGCAACTTTTACCTCAAGCTCCTCTTTAAGGCCCTTCATCCGATCGAACTCCTGCTTTGCCTCCTCCATAAATTCTTTGGTGGCATGGAGAGGAAGATTCTGGGCAGTTTGGTACAGAGTAGCTCCCATATACGCCATCTTAATGCTGTTTTGGGTCATGAATTCCAGATGGCGAAGGATGGACACATCATCCATGGGAAGGGCACCGTAGGGACCAATTTGCTGATCCACGAACTCAATTGCATTAAAGTCAGGAGCATCAAGGTTAAAAGGCTCAGCTGTTTTCTATTTCTTATTGGGAGGAATGCCAGAAGAAGCGACAGAAGTCAGGGGAGGATCAGCCAGACGAACTCGGGGAGTGGGGATCACCTTCCTCGCCCCAGGAGAACTCGGCATGGACGGCTTCACACGCACTTCGGAAGATCCCTCCCCAGCCGCTTTGACCAAGATATTTTTGGCAGCAGTTGCCTTCTGTGCTCTTTTAAAAGCCTTCATAGACTCATTATTCTTCATTGCCTCTGCAAATAAAACACAACAGTAAGAAATTAAGCTGCAAGTCGGAAAGGCATTTACAAGCAATATAAATAGATAATAAAGGGAACGCAAAATACCCAGCTCAGTGTGAAGAAGAGAGGGATTGGTTAAAAATTTCTTTGTATCAAGATAGGGAGGTTGACCCCAGTGTTCTTCCAAGACAGTCACAAAAGCCCGCTCAGCCTCATCCAACATTTCCCACGTGTATCTGGACACTCTCACATCTTTCTGCCATTCCAAGGGAAAGGCGGGCTATTCATTCTCATCTAGAAAAAAGGGCCGAGCTCCTTCAACAACCCGGACCTTGAAAAAGTAGTTTTTAAAATCATAAAATGATTCGTCAAATATGGAAAAGACCTTCTTTCCCTGGGAAGATCGAAAGGAGACCCAAGCTGCCTTCTTTTTTACCACTCCAGGCTTCGTCAAGACAAATAGATAGAAGAAGAGAGATTGCGAGGGAGGAATACCAAAACTATGACACAACAATTGAAAAATTTTTATGAAACCCCAGGAATTAGGGTGAAGTTGAGAGGGAGCAACATTACAGGACCATAATAGGTCGGTCTCAAAATCAGTAAAGGGAAGGGTGATACCCAGCTGACCAAAGAAGAAGTCATAAGCATAGAAAAAAGGGCGATCTCTAGCAACCCGAGTAGAGAAACAAACTCTTTCTTCAGAAGAAGGAGGGACAAGTTCATAATTCTTCTCATCACCAGGATTACTACAGACCCTATGAAACTGCCTAAGCTGTGCGCAAAACTCAAAATCAACCAAAGAAACACACATAAGAACCATTGAGTCCACCCAATCGGCCATGCCCTCGGGAACCTGGGAAGACATCTCTACAACGTTATTGCGAGAAGACATGAGGCCAACTAAATCCTACAATAAGAAAAGAAGATTGGATTACTAAAAAACATCCCAGACAAGGGGCGAAACAACTCGACAGACGAACAAACAGAAAAGGAAAAAACCCCAAGACTCAAAACAAAGTCCTGGGGCATCCTTTGGAGGCAGTAACAAAGCAAGGTTTCAGGAAATCTCTACAGTTTACGTCCCGGCACTCATCAAACAAAGAAAATAAAGGTTTCAAATGAAACAAAGGAAGTAAAAACACAAAGTCATCTAAGTCACTACCTTTCTACAGTCTATCAACAAAAAGCATTGTCAAACATCAAAAATGCCAAGCAGAAAAATATCAAAGATGCAACCTTTTTCAGAATCAAGCAAAAACCATCGAAGGCGCAAGCAGAAATGGCGACAACATGCAAAAGCCCTAAAAAAGATTCAGGCAACAAGAAAAGCAAAAGATTCGCACAAAAAACGAAGAAATTCCAGAACATGCAACAATCAGGCACAGTAAAAGCAGAAAGATCCAAACTTTCTCGGAGCAAAAACCAAACTTTCTAAAACCAGACATATAAAGAAACAGAGGAAGAAAAATCAAACCTGGAGAATAGAAGAAAACCTCGAAAGAAAGCTGAAGAGCAGAAGCAACAAAGCCACCCCTCGAAGCGGAAAACTGCGAAGATGGAAGGAGAAATCTGGAAATCGCCCCTCTTCCATAGAAAGCAGTAGCAGAACAGACGTTGTGGAAGGAACTACGAACTCCAGGCAAGAAACAGAAAATGAGAGAGTAAAGGGAGAAGTTACGAAGAAGAGCGAAGAAGAGAAACTGTTTTCGATTGAGAAATTCAAAATAAAAAGCCAAGAGAAAACGGGGCAATTAATACCAATTAATAAAGGTATTAAACTCTCTCACGTTCCCAAGAACAAAGCGCTGATATAAAAGTGCGCGCTTTTAGAGAAAAACGTTCTACATTTAAAATATTCTACAAAAGGAAGAAATCGACAAAATGCTTGAGTTCGGCTTTGTCAGAGAAGGACCGAAGTCAAAGACTGGAACTCAACAAAAAGACCGAGCTCAAGCAGGGACACTGTTCATACCCTGGGTCGAGCTACCCGACTTGGGATGATTGGCGACAAAGCGACCGACCTCTTCAGGTTAGGCTACCCGACCTCTTCTCAAAGAGGTCGGGCAAATCAACAGGAAAGCCCAATAAAGGGCCCAAATAGAGGAACACGACCCAAATCCACAGGCCGTCCAAGCCTATAGAGATAAGGGCGGTTCCCTTGAAGATAAGCTGACCTCAACTCAAAAGAAAAATATAAGATAAGATAACTAACTTATCTTATCTAAAAAGGTCACAGTCACACCATTATAAATACACTGGAGCACCCAGGTATAACTCATACTCTGATTCTACTAAAAAACCTGCTTAATACCCGTGCTAACTTAAGCATCAGAGTCTCTTGCAGGTACTCCCCACCCTCTAGTGGCCAAGGATCAGCAGTGCAGCAAGTCCAACAAGTCAGACACAATAGCTCCGGCGTCACCAGCCAGCCGGACACGCCATCTCCGACCAGTATAGAAGATCTCATCCGAGATCGACCTCCAGTTTTAGGTAACCCTCGGAACAGGAGGCAACCCATGTTTTACATGCTTTTAAAGTAGTTAATAAAATAAGGTTCATGAAATTCAAATCAACTTTGACATATCCTTGAATGCAACATATAGTGAAGAACAAGTTTGGTGTTCAAGGCACACTAAGAGAACATGAATGCAACTCATAGCATGTCACTCTTAACACCTTGAACAAATCTTCTTACACCACAGTGCCACAAACTAAGATTGGTGTCACCAATGTTGCATACATGGACATTTAGTTGGTTAGTTGGTTTGCACTCATGAATAGCAATTAGTAACTAGAAATAAAAAAATTTTAAAAAGTAGTTACTCTTTCTCTTCTTTTTTTTAAATTTTACCGCCACTTTCCACAATTTTATAAATCATATTTCTTTTATTTTGTAGGAGAATTAATGGGACAATTGAAGGAGGATTCGGACACCACAAAAGGAGAGGACTATACACATGTCTTCAAGGGGATTGCATTGGGAATTGTTGCTATGAAACATTGGAAGAAGAACAAGCTTGGAAACTGAACCAACCCCATCATAAAGTTGATGATCCTTGTGCTCATCCATTACTAAACCCCATCCGTCCATCACACAACCACCCCATCAATCCACACCTTTTATTCACTCATCACTTTCCTATATAAGTGATTCTTAGTCCGTACTCCCCTTCACATTCCAATTCCCATTCTTTATACTTCACACCTTCGGAACCCAAACCCCTTCATCTCACCCTATCCAAATCCAACCGAATTCCACCATTTATTCACAACCCCTCAACACTTTCACACATCAACTCTTACTCATGGCATCATCGAGCTCCAAGAGGCAAAAGAGAAAGGAACCGGTTGAGGGCAGCCCTTTTGATGAAGGGAAATTCAAAACTGCATTCCATGAACTTGAATTTGAAAGGATAAAGCTCAAAAAGATATTGCCTGAGTTAACATTCCAGTTCAACGAGGATGAATGCCCACAGATTCGAGAGAAGATCGAACAAAGGGGTTGGCAAAGGCTCACGAACCCAGAAGCAAAGATAAATGCAAACCTCATCAAAGAATTCTATGCAAATGTGGTCAGAGAAGACAAAATTAAGGCCCCCACCTTCAAAAGTTATGTGAGAGAAACAGAGGTAGACTTCAGCCCCAATGCCATAACGGGGGTTCTTCAGCTGAAATCGCCACATTTTGATGAGCCCAATTATCACCTAAGAATAAGTAATGGCCCCAACAATGATGAACTTGAAAAAATTGTGAATGATATGTGTGTTATAGGATCTGACTGGAAAAGGTATTTGGATAAAAGACCTCGGTTCATCAGGAGAGGAGACCTCATCCCGGAAGCCAAGGGATGGTTTGAGCTCGTGAGGAGATCTATCCTCCCAGCTGCAAACAATTCGGAGGTTAAAACTACTCGAGCTACTATGGTACATTTCTTAATAAAAGGTGGAGGCATCAATGTGCACGAGATTATAACTGAGAGGATTCAAGAGTCAGCCGAGAAGAATGATCCAGGTGCTAGACTTTGGTACCCCAGCACCATCCTTAGACTGTGCATGAAAGCCAAGGTAGTCTTCGAGGACAGCAATCCAAGTTGGGTGAATCCTGGAAGGTCAGTCACGCTATAGCGAATAACTTATGTGGCACCCGCCCAACAACAAAGAAGACCTCAAACAGGGAAGAGAACAGCACAAGAGGGGCCTCACCGAGAAGAATCTCATCAAGAAGAATACCAGCAAGAAGAGTACTATGATCCAACCAACATCAACTTGAATCACATTCACGGAGCCATTGAGGAGCTAGCAAGGAGTTATATGGAGGGACAAGAACAACAACTGCACATTCAAGCCCAAAGGATGAATCGTCAAGAAGAACTACTTTCTAATTGGATGAATCAACAAGGGGAATGGCAGAAACAGCAAATAGAGCACTACTCTCAGCTCACTCAAGCCATCAATCAAGTGACTGAAAGGTAAGAGCGTCAAGACAAATGCCTTCAAGAACTCAACCAACGACAGCTAGCTCAGACGAAGGCATTCAATGAGTTCAGCGTACTGAATGAAGGACGGCACTTACATAGGGAGGAGTTCAACATAAACACTCAAGCCAAGTTGAACTATATGTCTGGTCATATACATAATCTGTACTCTGCAATCCCTAGGTATGATGAAGTCCAAAAAGAGCTAACAAAACAAGAGGAAGGAAGGTGAAACAGTAGAAGGAAACATTGAAAAAGAAGATGGAAGATGCTGGCTTCTGGAAAAAGTTTATTGGAAAAGGAAAGGGAAGTGGGAGTTCAAGCACTCAATAAAAACACAAAGAGGACAAACAAGAAGGAGTACGCAAACAACCTCATGAGTAAAAGGTGGTGGAGTTCCCTCATTGTCCCCTCTTTTTTTTAAGTTTTAAATAAGGAAAATTATGTATGAGATAGAACATGCTTCCATGGTAGTTTAGGTTTTTCAATGCTATCTTTAGTATTTTTCCTGCCTTTTTCATATGTGTGCTAGTTCAAGTCACCTATCTTCATCTGCATCTTATTTATTGTATGTTTGTCCTTTTAAGTTAAATAAAAAGAGATGTTATGAAAGACCAGAGTGGAGTTCAATTTGTGGAGTAAGTCCTTAAATTTGTGGTGTAGTAATCACTTAGCTAAGTTGGTTCACCAACAAGGTGGGAAGGCAACTATCTGTCCTGAATCATATGCTTGAATCACACCCCATGAGACTAGCTAAATAATAAGATCCCAGTAAGAAAAAGGAAAAGAACACTAAGAGTTGAAAAAGAAAGAAAGGTAATAAAGAATAAGGCTAGGCACCAAGGGCTTGAACCTTGAGGGATGTGTCTGTGGTGCTCTTGTACCAAGGATCTGCTTGGATGAATAAGTTCTTAGGAGTGCTTCATCACTTGGTAACTTGGTTTAACTAACCCGGGATTATCAACTAAAAATCCACTATCAAGAGCAACCTTGCTACAGAACATTTAGTAACCCAAAGAGGTGCTGGACACCAAGACCTCAAGGAAAGAAAATAACAAACCATGTGCCTGTGGTGTGCATGTATGGGGGAGAGAGACTTGAGGGAGTAAGTCCTTAGGGGTGTTTCAACACCTAGCACCTTGAACCAACTGGTTCGGGAGTGTTGGCTGAAAACTTATCTTAAAGAGTCGCCCTCTCACAGAACACTTAGCCTAAGGATGCAATAAACCTTGGAAAGACAAAGGGATCAATAAATAACAATCTCAAAGGGTGCCATCAAATGAGTATTCCAAGGCATGATAAAGGTCTGAAAGCCAGTAAAGGAATGAACCTAAGTTGCTATGCATGAAACCCCATAAAACCAAGGACATGACTTCCACAAGAATGATTCATTCATCTTGTCATTTTATTCATCATTTTCTTGTTCTAGTACTTGCTTAGGGACAAGCAAGCTTTAAGTTTGGTGTTGTGATGCCAGGGCATTTTGGCCAGTTTCACTGACCTTTTCTTTATGGTTTTAGGGTAGTTTCATGCACTTTCTTAGGAAATAAGCAAGTTTTGGGTAAATAATCACTTACATCTTGATTCAAGCAAACATTATGAATTTTACATGATTTCATGAGAATTATGCATGAATTAAATGACAAAATTGAATGATGCATGTCTCATAACTTGGATTAGAGCTTTGATGCACTTTATTGCTTGATTTCAGGACAAAGGAAGCAAGGAAAAACCACGATTAGTAGCCACGTTAGTCTAGCTAACGTGACCACTAACGTGGAATGGAGGCTAGCTTGCAACATTAATGAGAAAAGTGATTGCCATTAATGCCTTCGTGAGCCATCATAGCCCACGTTAGTTGCCACGTTAACTATGTTAACGTGGAAGCTAACGTGGAAGAGAAGTAGAACTCCAACGTTAGTGGTAAAAGTAAGTGCCACTAACGTTCGAAAGTGGCAGCTGGCCACGTTAAGAGTCACGTTAACTGGTGCACGAAATTGTGATCTCAGGCAACGGCGCCAGAAACTCTGTACGCACGTCTTAATAAATCGTTTTTCATTCACAACTTCGATACAACTAACCAGCAAGTGCACTGGGTCGTCCAAGTAATAAACCTTACGTGAGTAAGGGTCGATCCCACGGAGATTGTTGGTATGAAGCAAGCTATGGTCACCTTGTAAATCTCAGTCAGGTGGATATCAAAAGGTTATGGAGTTTTCGAAATTAAATAATAAGTAAACATAAAATAAGTATAGAAACACTTATGTAATTCATTGGTGAGAATTTCAGATAAGCGTATAGAGATGCTTTCGTTCCTCTGAATCTCTGCTTTTCCGCTGTCTTCATCCAATCAGTCTTACTCCTTTCCATGGCTGGCTTTATGTAAGGACATCACCGTTGTCAATGGCTACTTTTAATCCTCTCTAGAAAATGGTCCGATGCGCTGTCACTGCATGGCTAATCGTCTGGAGGCATCACCCTTGTCAATGGCTGCATCCCATCCTCTTGTGAAAATGGTCCAAATGCTCTGTCACAACACGGCTAATCATCTGAGGTTCTCGATCATACTGGAATAGGATTCACCCTCCTTTTGCGTCTGTCACTACGCCCAACACTCGTGAGTTTGAAGTTCGTCACAGTCATTCAATCCCAGAGTCCTACTCGGAATACCACAGACAAGGTTTAGACTTTCCAGACTCTCATGAATGCCGCCATCAATCTAGCTTATACCACGAAGATTCTGATTAAGAGATCCAAGAGATACTCATTCAATCTCAGGTAGAACGGAAGTGGTTGTCAGGCACGCGTTCATAGGGAATGATGATGATTGTCACGTTCATCACATTCAGGTTGAAGTGCGAATGAATATCTTAGAAGCGGAATAAGTTGAATTGAATAGAAAAATAGTAGTACTTTGCATTAATCTTTGAGGAACAGCAGAGCTCCACACCTTAATCTATGGAGTGCAGAAACTCTACCTTTTGAAAATACATAAGTGAAAGGTCCAGGCATAGCCGATTGGCCAGCCCCCAAACGTGATCAATAGATCAAAAGCTAATCCAAAGATGTCAAATACAATAG
This sequence comes from Arachis hypogaea, assembly GCF_003086295.3. Lineage (NCBI taxonomy): Eukaryota > Viridiplantae > Streptophyta > Magnoliopsida > Fabales > Fabaceae > Arachis > Arachis hypogaea. The sequence goes on from NC_092048.1 coordinate 110,347,734, forward strand.
TAAAAAGTCCTATTTATACTAAACTAGTTACTAGGGTTTACAGAAGTAAGTAATTGATGCATAAATCTACTTCCGGGGCCCACTTGGTGTGTGCTTGGGCTGAGCTTGAATGTTACACGTGCAGAAGTCATTCTTGGAGTTGAACGCCAGGTTGTAACATATTTCTGGCATTCAACTCTGGTTTGTGACGTGTTTCTGGCGTTTAACTCCAGACAGCAGCGTAGAACTAGCGTTCAACGCCCTTTTACGTCGTCTAAACTTGGCCAAAGTATGGACTATTATATATTTCTGGAAAGCCCTGGATGTCTACTTTCCAACGCAATTAGAAGCGCGCCATTTTGAGTTCTGTAGCTCGAGAAAATCCATTTTGAGTGCAGGGAGGTCAGAATCCAACAGCATCAGCAGTCCTTCTTCAACCTCTGAATCTGATTTTTGCTCAAGTCCCTCAATTTCAGCCAAAAAATACCTGAAATCACAGAAAAACACACAAACTCATAGTAAAGTCCAGAAATGTGAATTTAACATAAAAACTAATGAAAACATCCCTAAAAGTAACTAGATTCTCCTAAAAACATACTAAAAACAATGCCAAAAAGCGTATAAATTATCCGCTCATCACAACACCAAACTTAAATTGTTGCTTGTCCCCAAGCAACTGAAAATCAAATAGGATAAAAAGAAGAGAATATACTATGAATTCCAAACTATCAATGAAACATATCTCCAATCAGATGAGCGGGACTTGTAGCTTTTTGCCTCTTGAATAGTTTTGGCATCTCACTTTATCCATTGAAGTTCAGAATGATTGACTTATATAGGAACTCAAAGTTCACATAGTGTTATTGATTCTCCTAGTTCAGTATGATGATTCTTGAACACAGCTATTTTATGAGTCTTGGTCGTGGCTCTAAGCACTTTGTTTTCCAGTATTACCACCGGATACATTAATGCCACAGACACATAACTGGGTGAACCTTTTCAGATTGTGACTCAGCTTTGCTAGAGTCCCCAATTAGAGGTGTCCAGGGTTCTTAAGCACACCCTTTTTTTTGCTTTGGACCTTAACTTTAACCGCCCAGTCTCAAGTTTTCACTTGACACCTTCACGCCACAAGCACATGGTTAGGGACAGCTTGGTTTAGCCGCTTAGGCCAGGATTTTATTCCTTTAGGCCCTCCTATCCACTGATGCTCAAAGCCTTGGGATCCTTTTTATTTACCCTTGCCTTTTGGTTTTAAGGGTTATTGGCTTTTTGCTCTTTGCTTTTCTCTCTTTCTTTCTATTTTTTTTCGCCATTATTTTTTTTTCTTTTTTTTTCTGCAAGCTTTGTTCTTTGCTGCTTTTTCTTGCTTCAAGAATCATTTTTATGATTTTTCAGATTATCAAATAACATGTCTCCTTGTCATCATTCTTTCAAGAGCCAACATATTTAACATTCTTAAATAACAACTTCAAAAGACATATGCACTGTTCAAGCATTCATTCAGAAAATAAGAAGCATTGTCACCACATCAATATAATTAAACTAAGTTCAAGGATAAATTTGAAACTCATGTACTTCTTGTTCTTTTGAATTAATACATTTTTCATTTAAGAGAGGTGATGGATTCATAGGACATTCATAACTTTAAGACAAAGTTACTAAATACTAATGATCATGTAATGAAGACACAAACATGGATAAGCACTTAACATAGAGAAAATGAAAAACAGAGAATGTAAAAACAAGGAATGAGTCCACCTTAGTGATGGTGGCGTTTCCTTCTTGAGGAACCAATGATGTCCTTGAGCTCTTCTATGTCTCTTCCTTGTCTTTGTTGCTCCTCCCTCATTGCTTTTTGATCTTCTCTTATTTCATGAAGGATGATGGAGTGCTCTTGATGTTCCACCCTTAATTGTCCCATGTTGGAACTTAATTCTCCTAGGCAGGTGTTGATTTGCTCCCAATAGTTTTGTGGAGGAAAATGCATTTGAGGCATCTCCGGGATCTCATGGTGATGAGCTTCATGCGTCTCTTGAGATCCATGAATGGGCTCTCTTGCTTGCTCCATCCTTTTCTTAGTGATGGGCTTCTCTTCCTCAATGGGAATGTCTCCTTCTATGAAAGCTCCAGCTGAGTAACATAGATGGCAAAAAAGATGAGGAAAAGCTAGCCTTGCCCCAGGAGAGGGCTTTTCGGCTATTTTGTAGAATTCAAGGGAGATGACTTCATGAACTTCTACTTCCTCTCCAATCATGATGCTATGAATCATGATGGCCCGATCCACAGTAACTTCAGATCGGTTGCTAGTGGGGATGATGGAGCGTTGGATAAACTCCAACCATCCTCTAGCCACAGGCTTGAGGTCCAGTCTTCTTAATTGAACCGGCTTGCCTTTGGAGTCAATCTTCCATTGACACTACAAGAAAAACACCCATTCAGGTACATTTGAAAAGTGTAGCCAAAAATGAAAAAAAATGATGCCTTAGGCTACGGCTATGCTTTTTGGGGTGATTCCTATTCGGCCGTTGCCTATTCTCAAAGGCTATACTTTTCTGCACCAAAGGCTACGCTTTTGGCATTTGAGAATAGGGTACGCTTTTCAAGTGATGCTGTTCAGGACCAAAGACTACGCTTTTCAACTTCCATTTTTGTCAGAATAGGCTACGCTTTTCAACACTACTGCATCACCTGTAAAGTGTAGCCACATTGTATACCATGACTACTTTTTATAAGTGTAGCCTTAGGTCCCTCTTTTTTTTTGTATACCTATAACTACTCTATATAAGTGTAGCCTTTTGTTCCTCTTATATATAAACAAAAATTTCTAATAGTTTTTATCTAAAATATAATATTTGAGAATATAATTATATATAATCTTGTATTTTTAATTAAATTAGTTAATTATTATAAAATAAAAATATACATATATAATAATACCATACAATAATTTTTAAATAATAAAAATTATCCTAAAACAAAATATAATTATATAATGAACCAAAAATATTGGGATAATCATAATTTCGAGTATTCATATATCTCAAACTAGAATAAGCATACTCATATAATGTACTTAGAGTTTACTACTACTAAACTAGGAATGACCAAAATATTATATCATATAAATGTATCTTCTAATAAAAGACATCATCATCAACCATACATCTTTCAATTTCGAACACTCTATCTTTGCCAATAAACTATCATGATAAATATCTCAATCTTCATTCACATCTCCAAAATTATCCTGCATAATTATATAAAAAAATGATTATCATTTGAAAAAAATGCAACAAGAAAAAAATAATTAACATATTAATCTTCTCACTATAAGAAAATCACTCATTCAACTACAGTTGAAAAGTCAAATTGCAACTTCAAAAATAACAAAACAAGCAAAGTGAATTTACACATGAATTCTGCACTCTAACAATCAGAATTTTCGGCATCATCATCATTCAATTAGTCACAACCTCAATTCTAACATCCTAATTCTTACCTCTTTTTGTAAATTTTCAACAAAATTCTGACAACACTTTAATCAAATTTACATGATCCACTATTGCAATAGAGACTTTGTTAATAATAACAAAGAACAACATCTAGAAGATTATAACATGTCAATAGATATTTAGATCAAGCAAATGGATCAATATTCAAATCAATCTTAAACTTTAACATCGTTAAAAGTTTTCAGGTATTTTGAATGCATATCACTTACTTATAAAGGCAGTGACGAAGACTGGGCGAGCAGAGAGCAGATCAGCATTGCGGTGTTCCCAGTTCCAAATGGAGACTCAATCTGAATCATTGGCGGTTACCATTCATGGAATGCATCAGATGCAACTGGATCTTAATGCTCAATCTGCAGCAAATCAATAATTCATCATCATAATAAATAACTTCAAACAAATTCACTACCAAATCGAGAATCAAATAAACATGCTAATTGTGTACATTCCAAAAATAATGTAGAAGCCATGTCACACCCCTAATTATTGCCTGCATTCATATTACATTACATATAATACTTTTGCAACTCAATCAAACTCAGTTTATTAATAGAGAACTATGATTGGAATCTTAAATTGGAATGAACAAATTAAAATAAAAACTGGACATATCAAAGCTGCATCCTCTGGTAATTATTAGAACCAATTGACCAACTCTAACTATGCCAACAATGGCCTCAACCATTAAAATTTGAAGGACTTTAAGCAGTGAATAGCTTTGGTTGTAGCTCTCTTCATTTCCCTTCAAATAAAATATCATTCAATTAAGTCATTTTCTGAAAATACTAATTGCAAGTCTTCAGTGTCTCTATAAACTTGAACTAGAACTGCAGCCTTGTACACAAACATCCCAAATATGACCGGCACAAGTTGAAATGAACGATATATATTAATGCAAATGAGAATGTGTTCTGTCTAGTAATGTGCACTTCAAATATTTTATAGCATAAATTTCAAATTTTACCTGAAAATCAAAGAAATCATTGGTAAAATACTGATGGGACAGAACCGAAATACCATAGATTGCTGCTGGAATCACAAGCCTTGGAAATGAAAGGGACATGCTACAAGCATTTATCAACAACTCCAATGAATCTTCTAGGTCCTCACTTCTTATACCAAGCTGCTATTTTCTTCTCATCCACATAGAGAAGCACCTACTTGAAAAGAAATCACATTCGCTATAGAAAATTAAATAATGCAAATCAAACCTGAAAATGACTCCAATCTCATAACTCACAGCAGCCTCCACATCATAAAGCAACAATAAAAATCATTGAGAGATTCAAAGTTACAATAAATCCTGCCACAAAGTATACTAGTAAAAAGGTTTCCTTTTAGTCACAATTTAATATACCCTTCCCAATTCCCAAAGACGCCCTTCCTATAAGAAATATACTAGCAAATTCAAAGTTAAAAAGTTACTCAATAATCCCTAAAGACAACTCTAAAATTGGAACCAAAACTCCAACTCTGTTTGGCACTAAGGAATCAACTTGCTTTACTTGTAATCAAGCATTTCTTATAGCTGTCTTGTGTAAAAAAGTTAAATTAAAATAAGGTAGGTACATAGCTTAAAGGATTCCAAACCAGCTAACATGCTCGATAAGCTTATCAGCAAAGAACATAAAATTAAATGCAGGATAGCACGATGAACCTAAACAGTATTAAGATCATTACTGGATCATATCAATCCTCAGAGAAAGTAAGCAGCAGGCTGATCTTATGCTACCTGACCAAGACTAGCAGTGGCTATTGGCCGATCTTCGAACTCCCTAAACAGTAAGCTAATGGAAGCTCCCAATTCACTCTCAATGAAGCTTTTTGCTTTCTTTGGAGAGAAGGCAGGGACCTTGTCCTGTCAAGAACAATCTTATATTCAGAATACATTGATCTAAGAATCAACACTTACCATTTCATGTCAAAGAATCTATACCTGCAACTTTGCTAGCTCATCCACAAATTCACGTGGAAATAGATCTGACCTTGTTGATGATAACTGCCCAAGCTTGATGAAAGTTGGACCAAGCTGCAACACACGCTCCCTTAACCACGACGCTGTTTTCCGCCTTCTGATTTTCTAAATAAAAATGTAACCAAACAAATTCCAATCAGCAAAAAACAAACACAAGTAAAACAGTCTTATGTCTGAATCTGAGTGCTGCAAGAAAGTTAAAATTGGTTTTCTAGCAGCACTAATTAATGAAGTGTAAGAACCAACCTGTTTATCTTCTGTGAAGCCTCTAATATATGCCCATTTTGCATTGTCCAATAGAACCCGAATACGCAAAGAAAGCACAAAAGACCAAACATCAATAGATCTCTGCCAAGAACTGTAATTCTCATTAGCCCAACTGAAGCCTTCGCCCGAGGGCAAAACCTTGAGCTCCTCCAGCGGTGGAAGTTCTTCAGAGGTTCTTGATTTCACTGCCTTGGTCAAGGGGGGGTTAACATCTCTTTTTACAATAGTTGCTACTCCATTAACATTTTGTTTTGCACCATTCACTGTCTTCACCTTATTATATGACAGTGTGCTTCTCTTCACTACCTCACTTGAGGGTACCATTCTAACAACTTTTCCATTGGTACCATACTTTGAATTTGATGCAGGCAATTCTGTCTGACGCATTACAACCAGGAACCTGGGATATGCATCATTCTCTGATGAATCACGCTGTCCCCTTTTATTCTTTGGAAACTTGGGATTCGAAATGGAGGATGAGAAGCTGAAGGAGTTTGGTGTTCTTCTATGATTTGTCAACTTTATATGGTGACAATAGCAACCATGCAAAGCCATTCTTATTGATGAATTAACCCTTTAAGAAGCATCAGTATAAACAAACAAGACTTAAAGGATGATTAGGTGAATGCATCAAAATCAAAATCCAAAATAATTTAACAAGACAGAATTTATCATTAGCTGAATTTTTATAGCATATTTTTATTCAGTGTCGCAGCAACAAGCTTTGTACAATTTAATTGGGGTGAACATGATTTTGGGGTTATAAGATAGAACATGTAATCAAATAACTAAAAATAAAAACTCACTTATTACTTAGCTAAACTAATATACCATTACTATTTGATAATAATAATAATAATAAGGTTATTCACGTTGACTCAAATGTTAACATAAGATACATGTGTCCACATCTTAATAACATGATACATAACAGATATTGATTTATTTAGATTCCAGCAATGATGTTTACCAGCTAACTTGTTCCATCATGGACACTATTCTTTGCTGATAAGCTTCTGGAAGTGATTCCAAACCAGCTAACATGCTCTTATGTCTTATCCATGATTCAATTCAATTTAATTCAACCTAGTGTTCTTCATTCACATTAATCATATATGATCTGTTAAACACAATTTTACAATGAAATAATATGTTGAACTGATTATGGCGAGATATATGAGCTGGTATTAATCAACCCAATTAATTAGCAGATGGATCAAAATCGAATTGAGAAAAGTAATCCAAATAGAAACCAGAACCTGAAGAAGAGGTTTGGGGAGATTGCAGCAGAACTTTTCAAAGGAGAAAATTGCATCCGCACCCTTGTCGTCGAAAACGGCACTAATGAAACGCCTGCAGAGACATCGAAATTGAAATTGAAATTGAAATGAGAATGAAATGAAAGTTGGAGAGAGAGCGGGGTTGGGAGTACGAACAGGAAGTAAATTGTAGAAGCCGAAAGTGAGGACAGGAGCACGGCAAGCCCTAGCAGCGGCGGCGGCTTCAATTGACCCCAGGAGCGACCATAGTGCACGGCGGAACAGCCTCCTTCTCTCTCGCATCGCGTCTTCGTCCTTTCTCTCCATTTAGTCTGCGAATCATCTTTCTCTCTCTCCTCTGGACTCCCTCCTCCACGACGGTGATGGCGGCGGCTGCAGCGGCGTTGCGGCGGTGACCCCCTCTCACTCTCTGGTCTCTCGCTCATGCTCTCATCTCTGTCTTCCTCCTCTCCTCCCTCTGGTTCACTCATTCACTCGGATCTGGGTGTGTGTGTGAAAGGGTGCGTGGCGAAGGTGAGTTAAGGTTAGGGTGAGTTGCGAAAGTGAGGGTGCTGCCGTGCTGGAACGTGAATGTGATTTAGTGATAAGGAGGAAAAAAATTACTAAGTGTTGTGGGTGTATTTGGCTCTAGATACATTAGGCATCACTTTTAAAACGCACCCAAAATTTAACAAATAGGCTACCTTCTAAAAGCGCCTTCTTTGATAGAAAAAGTGAATCTATAGATATCAACCTACGGCTACGCTTTATAAGTGATTTCTATAATACCTAAGGCTACATTTTTTAAATGATGCAACAATTATGTATCCTTTTCTCTTATAAAAAGGCAACACGGAGAAAAGCGTAGCCTATTCATTTCAAATGTAGTTTAAAAAAAGTGTGGCTGAATGGCTATTTTTCTTGTAGTGTGAGCTCCTTCCACACATATGTCCATGAGGACTTGGTCCAACCTTTGATTAAAGTTCACCCTTCTAGTGTAGGGGCGTGCATCTCCTTGCATCATAGGCAAGTTAAACGCCAACCTCACATTTTTCGGACTAAAATCTAAGTATTTCCCCCGAACCATTGTAATATAATTCTTTGGGTTTAGGTTCTTACTTTGATCATGGTTCCTAGTGATCCATGTATTGGCATAGAACTCTTGAACCATTAGGATGCCGACTTGTTGGATGGGGTTTGTTAGAACTTCCCAACCTCTTATTTGGATTTCATGTCGGATCTCTGGATACTCATTCTTCTTGAGCTTGAAAGGGACCTCGGGGATCACCTTCTTCTTGACCACAACATCATAGAAGTGGTCTTGATGGGCTTTGGAGATGAATCTTTCCATCTCCCATGACTCGGAGGTGGAAGCTTTTGTCTTCCCTTTCCCTTTTCTAGAGGATTCTCCGGTCTTAGGTGCCATCAATGGTAATGGAAAAACAAAAAGCTTATGCTTTTACCACACCAAACTTAGAATTTTGCTCGCCCTCGAGCAAGAAAAGAAAGAATAGATGAAGAAGAAGAAGAAAATATGAAGGAGAGGAGGGAGTGGTGTATTCGGTTAAGAAGAGAAGAGAGGGTTGTGTTGTGTGAAAATGAGGAAGAATGGAGGGCTATATATAGGGAAGGGAGGGGGGTAAGGTTCGGCCATCTAGGGTGGGTTTGGGTGGGAAATTGATTTTGAATTTTGAAGGTAGGTGGAGTTTATGAGGTGATTGGTGAAGAGTTTTGGGGAAGAGTGTTTATGGGATTGTGTGAAAGAGGGGTGAGAAGAAGTGAGTGGAGGTAGGTGGGGATCCTGTGGGGTCCACAGATCCTGAGGTGTTCAAAGATTTACAACCTTGCACCAAATTAGGCATGCAAAATGCCCTTGCACACAACTTTGGGCGTTCAGCGCCAGATTGGTGCTTGTTCTGGGAGTTGAATGCCCATTTGTTGCCCATTTCTGGCGTTGAACGCCAGAACCATGCTTGTTCTGGGCATTCAGCGCCAGCTCTTCTCCAGGGTACAATTCTGGCGTTCAAACGCCCAGATGCTGCCCATTTTGGGCGTTCAGCGCCAGAACCATGCTCTGTTCTGGCGTTGAACGCCAGCCAGATGCTTCTTACTGGCGTTTAAACGCCAGTAAGGTCCTCCTCCAGGGTGTGATTTTTCTTCTGCTGTTTTTGATTCCGTTTTCAATTTTTATATTTATTTTGTGACTCCACATGAACATGAACCTAATAAAACATGAAAGAACAAGAAAAATAAAATTAGATAAATAAAAATTGGGTTGCCTCCCAACAAGCGCTTCTTTAATGTCAATAGCTTGACAGTGGGCTCTCATGGAGCCTCACAGATGTTCAGAGCATTGTTTAGATTTCCCAACACCAAACTTAGAGTTTGGATATGGGAGTTCAACACCAAACTTAGAGTTTGGTTGTGGCCTCCCAACACCAAACTTAGAGTTTGACTGTGGGGGCTCTGGTTGACTCTGTTTTGAGAGAAGCTTTTTATGCTTCCTCTCCATGTTTACAGAAGGGTAACCTTGAGTTGTAAACACAAGGGAGTCCTCATTCAATTGAAGGACTAATTCACCTCTGTCAACATCAATCACAGCTCTTGTTGTGGCTAGGAAGGGTCTTCCAAGGATGATGGATTCATCCTCATCCCTCCCAGTATCTAGGACTATGAAATCAGCAGGGATGTAAAGGCCTTCAACCTTTACTAACACATCCTCTACTTGTCCATAAGCCTATTTTCTTGAACTGTCTGTCATCTCTAATGAGATTTTAGTAGCTTGTACCCCAAAGATTCCCAGTTTCTCTATTACAGAGAGGGGCATGAGGTTATCCCTGAACCAAGGTCACACAGAGCCTTATCAAAGATCATGTTACCTATAGTACAAGGTATTATAAACTTTCCAGGATCCTGTTTCTTCTGAGGCAATGTCAGTTGATCCAGATCACTCAGTTCATTAGTGAACAAGGGAGGTTCATCTTCCCAAGTCTCAATACCAAATAATTTGGCATTCAGCTTCATGATTGCACCAAGGTACTTGGTAACTTGCTCTTCAGTAACATCCTCGTTCTCTTCAGAAGATGAATACTCGTCAGAGCTCATGAAGGGCATAAGGAGGTTCAATGGAATCTCTATAGTCTCTAGATGAGTCTCAGATTCCTTTGGTTCCTCAAAGGGAAATTTCTTATTGATCACTGGACGTCCCAGGAGGTCTTCCTCACTGGGATTTACGTCCTCCTCTTCCTCTCCAGGTTCGGCCGTGTTGACTATGACAATGGCCTTGCACTCTCCTTTTGGATTTTCTTCTGTATTGCTTGGGAGAGTACTAGGATGGATTTCAGTGATCCTTTTACTCAGCTGGCCCACTTGTGCCTCCAAATTTCTAATGGAGGACCTTGTTTCATTCATGAAACTTACAGTGGCCTTAGATAGATCAGAGACTAAATTTGCTAAATTAGAAGTATTTTGTTCAGAGTTCTCTGTCTGTTGTTGAGTGGATGATGGAAAAGGTTTACTATTGTTAAACCTATTTCTTCCACCATTATTAAAGCCTTGTTGAGGCTTTTGTTGATTCTTCCATGAGAAATTTGGATGATTTCTCCATGATGAGTTATAGGTGTTTCCATAAGGTTCACCTAAGTAATTTACCTCTGCTATTGCAGGGTTCTCAGGATCATAGGCCTCTTCTTCAGAAGGCGCCTCTTGAGTACTGTTGGATGCAGCTTGCATTCCATTCAGACTCTGAGAAATCATATTGACTTGCTGAGGTAATATTTTATTTTGAGCCAATATGGCATTCAGAGTATCAATTTCAAGAACTCCCTTCTTCTGAGGTGTCCCATTACTCACAGGATTCCTCTCAGAAGTGTACATGAACTGGTTATTAGCAACCATGTCAATGAGTTCTTGAGCTTCTGCAGGCGTTTTCTTTAGGTGAATGGATCCACCTGCAGAAGTATCCAATGACATCTTAGATAACTCAGACAGACCATCATAGAATATATCTAGGATGGTCCATTCTGAAAGCATGTCAGAAGGACACTTTTTGGTCAGTCCTTTGTATCTCTCCCAAGCTTCATAGAGGGATTCACCTTCTTTCTGTCTGAAGGTTTAAACATCCACTCTAAGCTTGCTTAGCTTTTGAGGAGGAAAGAACTTGGCTAAGAAAGCCTTGACCAGCTTATCCCAAGAGTTCAAGCTATCCTTAGGTTGAGAGTCCAACCATACTCTAGCTCTGTCTCTTACAGCAAAAGGGAAAAGCATGAGTTTGTAAACTTCAGGATTTACTCCATTAGTCTTAACAGTATCACAGATCTGCAAGAATTCAGTTAAGAACTGAAAAGGATCTTTAGATGGAAGTCCATGAAACTTGCAGTTTTGCTGCATCAGAGAAACTAATTGAGGTTTAAGCTCAAAATTGTTTGCTCCAGTGGCAGGAATGGAGATGCTTCTTCCTTGTAAATTGGAATTAGGTGCAGTAAAGTCACCAAGCATCCTCCTTGCATTATTATTATTTTCGGCTGCCATCTCCTCTTCCTGTTAGAAAATTTCTGAAAGGTGCTTGTTGGATTGTTGTAATTTAGCTTCTCTTAGTTTCCTCTTTAGAGTCCTTTCAGGTTCTGGATCTACTTCAACAAGAATATTCTTGTCCTTGCTCCTGCTCATATGAAAAAGAGGGACAGAAAAATAATAATAATAATAAGGGTCCTTTTTACCACAGTATAGAGGTCCCTGTGTGAGTAGAAGAAAAGAAGAAGAAAAAATTCGAACACAGATGGAAGAGGGGGTTCGAATTTGGGTGAGATGAAGTGTTAGTAGATGAATAAATAAATAGAAGGAGATAAGAGAGAGAGAGAATTTTCGAAAATAATTTTTGAAAAAGAGTTAGTGATTTTCGAAAATAGTTTTTTTTTTTTTGAAAAAGGTTAGTAATTTTTTGAAAATTAGGAATAAAATTAAAATCAAAAATTAAAATAATTAGTTAATTAAAAAGAATTTTTGAAAAAGAGGGAGATATTTTCGAAAATTAGAGAGAGAGGGTTAGTTAGGTAGTTTAAACAAATTTGAAAATCAATTTTGAAAAGATAAGAAGATAAGAAGTTAGAAAGGATATTTTAAAATCAAATTTTGAAAAAGATAAGATAAAGAGATATTTTTAAAAAGATATGATTGAAATTAGTTTTGAAAAAGATTTGATTTTTAAAATCACAATTAATGACTTGATTCACAAGAAATCACAAAATATGATTCTAGAACTTAAAGTTTGAATCTTTCTTAACAAGTAAGTAACAAACTTGAAATTTTTGAATCAAAACATTAATTGATGATGTTATTTTCGAAAATTAGGAGATAAAGATAAGAAAAAGATTTTTGAAAAATATTTTTAAAATTTTCGAAAATAACTAAGAAAAATGAAAAAGATTTGATTTTTGATTTTTGAAAAAGATTTTGAAAAAGATAAGATTTTTAAATTGAAAATTTGATTTGACTCATAAAAACAACTAGATTTTAAAAAGTTTTGAAAAAGTCAACTCAAATTTTCGAAATTTATGAGTGAAAAAGGGAAAGATATTTCTTTTTTTTTATTTTTGAATTTTTATTGATGAGAGGGAAAAACATGAAAAAGACTCAATGCATGAAAATTTTGGATTAAAACAATGAATGCATGCAAGAATGCTATGAATGTCAAGATGAACACCAAGAACACTTTGAATGTCAAGAACATCAAGAACTTATTTTTGAAAAATTTTTAATGCAAAGAAAACATGCAAGACACCAAACTTAAAAATTTTTCATGTATAGACACTATGAATGCAAGAATGCATATAAAAAACAAGAAAAGACACAAAACATGAAAACATCAAGATCAAACAAGAAGACTTACCAAGAACAACTTGAAGATCATGAAGAACACTATGAATGCATGAATTTTTCGAAAAATGCAAGATGAATATGCAATTGACACCAAACTTTCAACTTGACTCAAGACTCAAACAAGAAACATGAAATATTTTTTATTTTTATGATTTTATGATTTTTTTGCATTTTCTTTAAATTTTTTTTTCGAAAATCATTTTGAAAGAGAAAAATAAGGATTCAAAAATTTTTAATATGAATTCCAGGAATCTTATGCTCTTTAGTCTAAAGCTCCAATCAAAGGGTCAGGCATGACTTAATAGCCAGCCAAACTTTAGTATGTAACTCAGACATGACACGACTGACATTCCCTATCCAGAAGAATTAGACATGGCTTTACAGCCAGCCAGGCTTCAACATGCTTCATGAAATACTAGAATTCATTCTTAAAAATTCTGAAGAAAAATATTTTTTTGAAAAACATTTTTATTTTAAAATTTTTTTCAAAAACAAAGGAGAAATTTTTGAAAGATTTTTGAAAAAATTTTTGAAAATAAAACAAAAGAAAATTACCTAATCTGAGCAACAAGATGAACCGTCAGTTGTCCAAACTCAAACAATCCCCGGAAACGGTGCCAAAAACTTGGTGCACGAAATTGTGATCTCAGCCAACGGCGCCAGAAACTCTATACGCACGTCTTAATAAATCGTTTTTCATTCACAACTTCGATACAACTAACCAGCAAGTGCACTGGGTCGTCCAAGTAATAAACCTTACGTGAGTAAGGGTCGATCCCACGGAGATTGTTGGTATGAAGCAAGCTATGGTCACCTTGTAAATCTCAGTCAGGCGGATATCAAAAGGTTATGGAGTTTTCAAAATTAAATAATAAGTAAACATAAAATAAGGATAGAAACACTTATGTAATTCATTGGTGAGAATTTCAGATAAGCGTATAGAGATGCTTTCGTTCCTCTGAATCTCTGCTTTCCCGCTGTCTTCATCCAATCAGTCTTACTCCTTTCCATGGCTGGCTTTATGTAAGGACATCACCGTTGTCAATGGCTACTTTTAATCCTCTCTGGAAAATGGTCCGATGCGCTGTCACTGCATGGCTAATCGTCTGGAGGCATCACCCTTGTCAATGGCTGCATCCCATCCTCTTGTGAAAATGGTCCAAATGCTCTATCACAGCACGGCTAATCATCTGAGGTTCTCGATCATACTGGAATAGGATTCACCCTCCTTTTGCGTCTGTCACTACACCCAGCACTCGCGAGTTTGAAGTTCGTCACAGTCATTCAATCCCAGAGTCCTACTTGGAATATTGCAAACAAGGTTTAGACTTTCCGGACTCTCATGAATGCCGCCATCAATCTAGCTTATACCACGAAGATTCTGATTAAGAGATCCAAGAGATACTCATTCAATCTCAGGTAGAACGGAAGTGGTTGTCAAGCACGCGTTCATAGGGAATGATGATGATTGTCACGTTCATCACATTCAGGTTGAAGTGCGAATGAATATCTTAGAAGCGGAATAAGTTGAATTGAATAGAAAAACAGTAGTACTTTGCATTAATCTTTGAGGAACAGCAGCGCTCCACACCTTAATCTATGGAGTACAGAAACTCTACCGTTTGAAAATACATAAGTTAAAGGTCCAGGCATGGCCGATTGGCCAGCCCCCAAACATGATCAATAGATCAAAAGATAATCCAAAGATGTCAAATACAATAGTAAAAAGTCCTATTTATACTAAACTAGTTACTAGGGTTTACAGAAGTAAGTAATTGATGCATAAATCCACTTCCGGGGCCCACTTGGTGTGTGCTTGGGCTGAGCTTGAATGTTACACATGCAGAGGTCATTCTTGGAGTTGAACGCCAGGTTGTAACGTATTTCTGGCGTTCAACTCTGATTTGTGACGTGTTTCTGGCGTTTAACTCCAGACAGCAGCGTAGAACTGGCGTTCAACTCCCTTTTACGTCCTCTAAACTTGGCCAAAGTATGGACTATTATATATTTCTGGAAAGCCCTGGATGTCTACTTTCTAACTCAATTGGAAGGGCGCCAGTTTGAGTTCTGTAGCTCCAGAAAATCCATTTTGAGTGCAGGGAGGTCAGAATCCAACAGCATCAGCAGTCCTTCTTCAACCTCTGAATCTGATTTTTGCTCAAGTCCCTCAATTTCAGCCAGAAAATACTTGAAATCACAGAAAAGCACACAAACTCATAGTAAAGTCCAGAAATGTGAATTTAACATTAAAACTAATGAAAACATCCCTAAAAGTAACTAGATTCTCCTAGAAACATACTAAAAACAATGCCAAAAAGCGTATAAATTATCCGCTCATCATTAACTCAGTTAACGTGAACTCTAACATGGATAAGGAAGATAATGCCAACATTAGTGACACTCACCTTTGTCACTAACGTTGGAATAAGCTCATACTTGCCACGTTAAGAGTCACGTTAACCTAGTTAACGTGGACTCTAACGTGGAGGGAGCAAGGAATCACCAACGTTAGTGATACTCACCTTTGTCACTAACGTTGGATTAAGCCACTATGAGCCACGTTAGTTGCCACGTTAATTACATTAACGTGGAAGCTAACATGGAGAAGAGGGATGATGAGCCAACGTTAGTGACACTCACTTTTGTCACTAACGTTGGAGATGGCTATCAATACCACGTTAGAAGTCACGTTAACCTAGTTAACATGAACTCTAACGTGGGAAGTAGGGGCGCTTTGAAGCGTTAGTGACAAAGGTAAGTGTCACTAACGCTCTCAAAGATTTAGCAAGCCTACGTTAAAGGCCACGTTAACTATACTAACGTGAACTCTAACGTAGGAAGAAATGGGTACTCTCAACGTTATTGGAAAAGGTAAATCCCAGTAACATTTGCGAAGGGCCAAGAAGCAACGTTAGTGGTCACGTTAGTGCCACTAACGTTGAAGTTAACGTGGACCATTTTTGGGTTAGGAACGTTAGTGAAAAAGGTGATTGTCACTAACGTTCTCGACCCCACAGTTTCACTTAACGTTAACGCCACTAACGCCCCATGCTAAAGTCCATACCTACTGTACACTTTCTCTGCAAGTAAAGCTGAGCCCACTAAAGAAGATAACTGCTTCAACTCAAGATCCAAAGGCCCATATCCAAGACTTGAAGAAGCAACTAGAAGATCAGAAGGATAGTATAAATAGGGAGAACTTTGAACTAGAAAAGGAGCTTTTGGGCATTATTAGAATTACTCTCTGTATTTTTACTTTCTCTGCAACTTCTAGTTTAACTTTTCAGAATGTATTCTCCATCTTTGTTTTCCATTCCCAGAGCTATGAACAACTAAACCCCTTTCATTGGGTTAGGGAGCTCTGTTGTAATTTGATGGATCAATAATAGTTTTCATTATTCTTCTTCTTTCTTTTCTCTTGATTTTACTAGAAAGCTTTCAATCTTCATCCAATTGAGTAGTTATCTTGGAAAAGAAGCTATTCATACTTGGATCTCTTCGGAACCTTGGAAGAGGAATGAAGAGATCATGCTAGAAATGCTTTCTCATGTTGGACCAAATTGGGGTTTGGACGGATATAGTGACATATAATCCTACCAACACTTTGATTTGGAAATATATGTGGTATAATCAGTGACCATATCTCATCTCTTCTCATGAGCAATTGGACCAAGGAATTGGCTATTGATCAAGATTTGAGAGATTGAATTACCAAGGAATTGGAATTCAATCACTTAAGATTGCCAAGGAGATCAATGAATGCATTGATTGAGGAAGAGATGAAAATGAACTTGATCCAGAGGATGCAACATCTCCTAAGCCCAATGAACTCCCCATTTCTGATCTTACCCATTCTCTTTAATTTCTGCCAGTTACCTTTATGATCATCTTCCCCATTCCCATTTAAGATTCTGCAATTTATTTTCTGTCATCTATTTTCAGCTCTTTATTTCCAGCATTTACATTTTCTGCTATTTATTTTCCCGTCATTTAATTTCCTGCAACTCTCAAACCAAATTCTGCTTAGCTCAACTAGAGCATTCCTCTAATTAAAGTTTCTTGACCAATCAATCCCTGTGGGATTCGACCTCACTCTATTGTGAGTTTTTACTTGACGACAATTCGGTATACTTGCCGAGGGAGATTTGTTGAGAGACAAGTTTCCGTGCATCACTACTAGTTGAGAGTTTTTCTCCATGTTGATGTATTTCTCTGCTCGTTCTTGAACTTTGTTTAGAGATGTGGGATGTTTTTTCGATATAGAGTGGCTAAAAGGCCCCTCTCGCAAGCCATTGATGAGACCCATAATGGCGGCCTCTGTTGGTAGACTTTGTATGTCTAGACATGCTTTGTTGAATCTTTACATGTAGTTGCGAAGACTTTCCCGATCTCCTTGCTTGATTCCTAATAGACTTGGGGCGTGCTTTGTTTTGCCTTTTTGGATGGAGAATCTGGCCAGAAACTTCTTGGCTAAGTCGTCGAAGCTTGAGATGGACCTAGGGCGTAGATTGTCGAACTATTTAATTGCTGTTTTTGTTAAAGTAGTCGGGAAGGCTTTGCAGCGAACTGCATTTGAGGCGTCGGTGAGGTACATTCTACTTCTGAAATTACTGAGATAATGGCTGGGATCTACTGTGCCATCGTATAAAGTCATGTCGGGAAGTTTGAAGTCCTTTGGAATTTTGGTCTTCATGATCTCTTTGGTGAATGGGTCTTGGTCCTTACGGGAGCTATCTTCGTGACCGGATCGAGTAGTTTTGGCCTTGAGATCTGCTTCGAGTTTCAGGAGCTTGTTCTCTAACTCGCGGCGTCGCCTAACTTCCCTTCGTAGGTCTCTCTCAGCTTCTCGTTGATGCTCCACCTCTTTTTCGAGTTGTTTTAGGCGGTCTTAAAGTGCCTCCATAGCTTCCGCGTTTGGCAAATTCTTGTCTTTGTTAGGATGAGGTGTATCTTTTGGTGTAGTATCCGCGTTTTTGTGCGGCGTCTTCTCTTCTAGATCAGAGTCGTGGTTGTTGTCAAGGTTGTCCGCCATGGTGATGGGATGACTTCCATGTTCCCCGGCAGCGGCGCCAATGTTCCGAGGGTTACCTGAAACTGTAGGTCGATCTCGGATGAGATCTTCTGTACTGGTCGGAGTTGATGTGTCCGACTTGTTGGACTGGGTGGCGGTGCTGATCCTTCGTCACCGGAGGGTGGTGGTACCTGCAAGGGACTCCGATGCTTAAGTTAGCAAGGGTATTAAATAGGTTTTTTGTAGAATCAGAGTATGAGTTATACATGGGTGCTCCAGTGTATTTATAATGTTTGTAGAGTGATCTTTTGGGATAAGATAGTTATCATATCTTATCTTATCTTTTGAGTGTAGTCATCTTATCTTCAAGGGAATCGCCCTTATCTCTATAGGCTTGGGCTGCCTTCGGATTTGGGTCGTATTCCTCTGTTGGGGCCCTATTTGGGCTTTTCGGGTGATTTTGGCCGAGCTCTTGAAGAGGTCGGATAGTCTGACCTGAAGAGGTCGGTCGACTTGTCGCTAAACATCCCGGGTCAGACAGCTCAACCCAGGGTATGAACAATTGGTGATCTGAAAAATCCTAAAATTGATTCTTGAAACAAGAAAAAGCAGCAAAAAGTAATAAAAGAAAAAAATATATATGTATATGCAAAAAAAAAGCAAGCAGAAAAAGAAAAAGCCAATAGCTCTTTAAACCAAAAGGCAAGAGCAAGGATCCAAGGCTTTGAGCATCAATAGTTAGGAGGGCCTAAAAGAAGAAAAATCTTGGCCTAAACAGTTTAAATGAGCTGCTTCCCTAACTATATGCCTGTGGTGTGAAGGTGTCAAGTGAAAAGCTTGAGACTGAGAAGTTAAAGTCGTGATCTAAAGCAAAGAGTGTGCTTAACAACTCTGGACACCACTGGCTGGGGATTCTAGCAAAGCTGAATCACAGTCCAAAAGGGTTCACCCAGTTAAGTATCTGTGACATTTATGTATCCGGTGGTAATACTGAAAAACAAAGCACTTAGGGTCACGGCCAAGACTCAAAAGAAGTTGTGTTCAAGAATAAAAAAGAACTAAACTAGGAGAGTCAATAATATCATCTGGATTCTAAGTTCCTAAAGATACCAATCATTCTAAGCTTCAAAGGAAGGTGAGATGCCAAAACTATTTAGAAGAAAAAAGCTACTAGTCCCGCTCATCTAATTGAAACTGAGCTTCATTGAGAACTCTGAAATTTATTATATCCTTCTATTTCTTTTTAATCCTACTTGTTTTTGGTTGCTTGGGGACAAGCAACAGTTTAAGTTTGGTGTTCTGATGAGCGGATATTTTATACGCTTTTTGGCATCATTTTCATATAGTTTTCATTATGTTTTGTTTAAGTTTTATTATATTTTCATAGGTTTTAGTGAAAAAATCATATTTTTGGATTCTACTTTGAGTTTGCGTGTTTTATGATGATTTTAGGTATTTTCTGTCTGAAATTGAGAAGTTTTGGCAAAGTTTGATTCAGAGACAGAGGAAGGACTGCAGATGCTGTCAGGATCTGACCCCATGCACTCGAAGGAGCATTTCTAAAGCTACAAAAGTCTAAAAGGTGCGCTCTCAACAACTATGAAAAGCTAACATCTAGGGCTTTCCAGAAATATATAATAGTTTATACTTTACTTTGGAAATGAAGGCCCAAAACGGGCGTTCAACGCCAGCCACCAACCTCATTCCTGGCGTCCAATGCCTAGAAGGGAGCAGCTGGCGTCCAACGCCCATTCAGGAGTTCAAAGATGGTGTTGGATGCCCAAAAGGGAGCACTAGCTCGTGGCTTCACTCAAGCTCAGTCCAAACACTCACCAAGTGGGCCCAAAACATGGATTTTCGCACTATAGGACTAGTCTATCTTATTTCTATAATTCTTAGTTAGCATATTAGTATATATAGACAAGAGTTCACCCTTGTTAGAGGACTCTTGCCCATTCTTCACGTTTTACATTACTTTTCTGTAAGCAATGAGTCGCTAACCTCCTAGGTTAAGGTTAGGAGCTCTACTGATTCTTATGAATTAATAATATCACTATTCTATTTCAATCTATGCTTGATTCCATTCTAATGGATTGGGAGTATAACTTGACCATCATTCCAATTCCACATGGGTTCTTGCGAGTCCTTGGCGGGATAATGTTGAACCACCAGCTTGATTATACATCTCTTAAACGGCTAATCCACGCTTCGTTGGGTACTTCTCAAGACATCAGTGCAGCCGAAGTGCGGGGCAATTAGGGCCATTGTGGTATAGGCTAGAACCAAAGGAGCAGCATTCTCTGATCCGGAAGATCCGACCTTGTCTGTGGCATTTTGAGTAGGATCACCAAGGGAATGGATTGCTAGAGCTTCACCCCCGTTCAGATTGGATGACCGTTGACCCGGCGTTGATCTAAAGCAGAGGAGATTAATGACCGCTGACCTGGCATTAATCATATACAGCCTGCCATGAAATGAATCAATCCGAAGTTGGAGTAGAAGGTGAGAAAGGTTGATCCAAAAGGAAGATGCATCTCCGAAGCCTCAACCATTCTCATACCATAGATTTCACACCTATCTAGTAACGTTTTATTTATTTATCTGTTTTATGCATTTTTTCGTGACAACTATATTTTCTATCTGTCTGACTAAGATCTGCAAGGTAACCATTGCTTACTCAAACCAACAATCTCCGTGGGATTGACCCTCACTCACCTGAGGTATTACTTGGACGACTCGGTATACTTGCCGGTCTATCTGTGGGAAACGTGCGGAATCAGTTTCATGCACCACATAGGAATATAGTATTTACGACAATAAAAATTGTCTGGTAATGCCAAAATGATTCTATAAAAATATTGATTAGTCATGCAAAATATAAATCTTTGAAGTCAGATATCAACTTTATTTTTTACCTGGACTGGTTAATAACTCATAGCTCATTGAATGTTCACATTGCTTAGTGCTGCTGACTTGGGACCTTTTTCTCATGTACACCCAACATTCCTAAAGACTTCTTTGAAAACCACATTTTCAGTTTGATTGTCATTGTTATCATCATGATATAACAATATCTTCAACACATCCCTATGAGTGACCTTAGAAATTGCCACATATAGTTGACCATGAGTAAAGACTTGTTTTTTAAGAATCAATCCAACCCTAGACAATGATTGACCTTGACTCTTTTTAATAGTCATTGCATATGAAACCATGATAGGAAATTGCCGACGTTGGAACTTGAATGGGATCCGGTGATCCGATGGACTTAATGTCATCCTTGGAATAAAAACTTTGTTGTCTAAGTGTTTTCATGAAATATTTCGTGTTTCTATAATGTGTTTTCCAAGCTTGGTAACTACTAAATGTGTCCCATTGCACAACCCAACAGTATGATCAATGTTTCTTAAGAGCATGATTGGTGTGCCTACTTTTAATGTAAGCTCATGATTCGACACACCTGAACACCTAATAGTGTTTAGAAATTCAGGTATGTGTACTGATGCTAGTAACTCATTATTCCCTTCTGTGGGGCATGCTTTGTCTGAGCTAAAAAACTTTTGTGATTTAGCCGAATTCAAAGTCATCATGTAGTTGTTTATTTCATCGACATGTTGTAATGTCTGTGCGAGTATGGCTCTATCATGCAAACCATGATGTGACTCTAGGGGTCCAAACAATTTCGGATAAGTGGCCTTACAAATAGCCTTTATGGGGTCGATCCAATCACGTATAAGGATGTCATCGGGAATTTCTACTTTATCAACGCCACCCATAGATATTCCAATCTTACCATCCCCAAATTTCAGTATCCATTCGGAAAATTGATTCAACTCATTTGAGCTTGCATTACCTGGGCCTACACTAAGACGCATGTTTCTTGTTAGTGTCAACAACTTACAACTATTCCAAATATACGATGAGTTAATACTTGCGTTGACAATTTCTTATCTTGTACCCTTTGGTATAACGGGTAAAATTTTCCGAAAATTCCCTCCAAAAACAACTGTCTTCCCACTGAATGGTTGATCTAGGCTGTTAATATTCTTGAATCTTAAAATGTCTCGCATTGTCTGGTCAAGGGCTTCTATGCAATATTTGTTAACCATTGGAGCTTCATCCCATATAATTAATTTTGTTTTAACCAACAATTGAGCCAGATCACTCTCTTGTTTTATGTTGTATGTGGAGAACTCATCTACATTTTGTGGGATAGCAAAGCGTGAGTGTGCTGTCCTGCCACCTGAAATTAACAAAGAAGCTATTCTACTTAAAGCAACGGTAAAAACAATTTGACCTCTAGACCTTAATGCCGAAGCTAATGTCTTCCACACAAACGTTTTTTCTAGTTCCACCGAATCCTTATAAGAGGAAAACTCCTCCGCTACAACCATGGACCGCTTCCATAATTTTATCATATGCTGATCTCTGTTCAGTTGTCATTTGATCTAGTCCAATAGAATTTTTCTCAGCTAATCTATGTCTATCATAATGTAGCTCATCACAAAGTAGCCTATTGACCCTATTGGACATCATCTGAGAGGTGCATGAGTCAAAGTTGGGGTGTGGCATGGATTCAAAATCTCTAAGACTCTTGTTGTACCCCTTGATTATTAGCTCAATATCTATTAGAGTTAACTCCTTCAACTCCTCATTTGTTAGTCTTAGATCTGTGTTAAACAAAATTTCAATAAATACATTATCATAAAGATGGTGATATCAAAACATGAAGTACAAAATTCTCATTATGAAAGACTATTATATCAACATGCCTAATAGACACACATTCTATTGTAATAATATTTCTATATTCAGCTATTCGTTTGATTAACCCCCCCCCCCAATTGGAAACATGATAATTTCCCAATTTATAAGACGATTAATTCCTATGTCTACAGCTCATGTGAAAGTAAGGACAGATCCAAAAGGTACAAGCATAGTACTTGTTCCCCCCTCCCCCAAATTTTTTTAACTAAAATTAACAATTTTAAGTGCATAAAGTTATTATATATTAGATAAATTTATTTTTTATTTAAAAATAAGATAAGTAATTATTTTATATAAATAATTAAATTGTTAAACTCAAAAGCAAGTACCAAGTCCTAAATTGAAGAAAATATTATCGTCAATTAATTTTTTATTACATAAATTTTTAAATTTTTAAACATTTAAAATCTTTTTCTCTTTTAAAATATTTTTTCCTTAATGTTTACACCTCTTATCGTATAATTAGGCTAAAAAATATATAATAACAACATGTAATTAGGTGTTGAAATTTTTTTTATATATTATAGTATATACATGAAAGTAAATTATTTTAAAATTTATTTATTTTTCACGTGATATTTAAATTATAACATATTAAGTAAATATCATAAAATGAATATATTTTATATCTTTTATTCACAAATTTATTTTCAATGCATATAACAAAGTTATTAGAACACCTTTTTTATATTTATTTTGTAGCATATTTTTTATGATATGAAGAATAAAATATAACTTACTGTCACAATAATACTAAATGAAATAAACTAACTAAAAAATAAATAATTTTTATATTTTATTGAATCCAAAATGAAAAAGAAAATTTTACAAAAACTAAGATAACTTTTTTATATAACAAACACTTAGTAGTATTTTTTAAATTAAAAAATACTAATACTGATTATATATATTACTACTTATATTATATTATATTTGATTATACAATATTTTAATTTTCGACCCTCCTCTACTGAATTACTGAATTTGTCCCTATGTGAAATTGGATATCGTATTAGGTTATATGAAATATGATTACAAAATATGATTCGCCCAAATAAGTAGACATGTAATTAGAACCAATATTGAAGAGGATAGTTTCTGACTCAGATTAAGCATGGTAAATAATGAATTTTTACCTGGATTCTTCATTATTCTTCTTTGCTTTTGAAGTATGTCATCTGAAAGCAAATGCCATGTCTTTTTTCCATACATGTTCTGGCCTTTCCATGGAATCTGAAAACAACAATATTGCAAATCTTCCTCAAATAAACTCCTGATCCCCAATGACTTGCTTTCTTTATTGCATCAACGTATTCTCTATCATTATCTAAAAGACCTTGTGCATAACATGCATCTATTGTCCGTATTTCTTCATATGATTTATCCCGTTTAGCATAATTGAGAAGTAGTCTAAGGCAGTAACTTTCACCTGAACCAGGAGGGATAAAGAAAATGTGACCTATCACAGCGTGTGACTTTCGTGGAAACCATTTTCTCTCCTTTGATTTCCATACAAATTTTGTTAGGAATTCAGCATAAGTGATCGGGCTTAGGGATACGACTTGTTCGCTTTAAACCATTCCAAAAACATGGATTCCTTGACAAAAGCCTTTCTAGCAACATCTTCCAAATTCTCATCATCTCTGAAAATTAGTGGTTGCTCGTTTGGCAAGTGAAACCCCAACGTTACCACAGACGGGTCTCTATAGTGAACGTTGTATCCAAAAATCCTCCAAGTAGCTTCGCATGGAGATATATATCGACAATCATAATACATACTGACTTCATCGTGCTCATCCTTATCCACATCTTCGGTTGCACTTTTATAAAATGATGCAGTTACACAGTCGTGTCCTTTGTTAACATACTTGAATAGATACTTTATTGATCTAGATTGGTTGCACCACTCAACATTGACGTGTGCTCCATATCTCATCAATAAATACCTATTATGAGGAACGACATAACAGTTATCAAGATCAATACCTGACTTCATGATTGTCTTTCCATCATCTCTGCGTCTGTATACTGAATAACCATCTTCATCAATTGTTGTGTTCTCAACAAATTACATGGGGAAGTGTCTGATGCATTTTCCATCTTCCATGCATGGTGAATCTTTCTTGGCTGAACCGCATGGACCATGCATCATGTGCTTCCCCACTACTTCATAGTGTTCTGGATCAGTCTCGTTATTTGGTATTTCAGCGGATATAATCTTGTCAATATCTTCTGCAGTAGGATACTTGTCATCACGGTGGAGAAACAACATGTGTGTGTGAGGTAGCCCACGTTTTTGAAACTCGATGGTGTAAATCGCTGGAAGAATAAAAAATGAACTAAACCATTAGTGCATCACTCCACGTTGAACATAATAATTTAGTTATAAATTATAAAGCAGTCATACTGTAAGACCCAGAACTTTTGAAAAGTCTTATTATGATCAAGTCTCAAATCATATAGTTATTTATAGCCTTAATTTCATAGATTACTTTCTTAAGGATAATTAAGGCAAGTTGTGATTTATTGAATTTGAGATGAGTTATGATTATTATCCAAGTTATGATTTATTTTGGAAACTGAAGAAATAAGTATATTATTTCTAATTATTTGATTTGAACATTTTATTAAAAAAAATTCGTGAGAGTGATGAACAAATAGCATTTTCTATATACAACTAGTGTTGGATTTAATTTGGGTTTCAATTATTATATTATTCCCGATTTTATTCGAAACTACCAAATTACCCCTAGCCCTAATTTTCAAATAAGGAAAACCCTAACCCAGTAACCCGTTACCCGACCCGGTTCCCTTTTGCCCACACTCAGCTCCCTAGCCCTCAGCAGCCGAAACCCTTTTTCCCCAAAAACAACAACACACGCAGCCCCCTTTGATTCCCTGAAAGAAAGAAACGAAGAAAGGGAGGAGGGAAACGGGAGATCAGAGAAGTGGAGAGGGGAAGAGGAAGGACGGCGCCGGCGGGCATCACTGCCGCTGCGCCGTCGTGTTGCCGTCGAAGGAGAGGAAGCCGTGGACCATAGTCACGGGCGGAAGAGAAAGCGCGAGCCAGGGCACGCGAGACGGAGCCGCCACTACTGGGTCGCCGTCCAGCCTCGCCCTACCTTCCATCCTTCATCACCACCGCGTCCACGCCGTGCCGCCGCCTCTGTTCGTCACACCGTCACTCCTAGCCGCGCCGTCGCCAGTCGCGCGAGAGAGAGACGCGCTATGAGGGGGTAGCCACCGCGCTCTGCCGCCATCACCTCCTGCCACCATCGGAGCTCGCATCACTGTCACCCATGGCCGTCTCTCCTACTGTGCTCCATTCGGGTTCTGGGTTGAGCGCACCACTGTTGCCATTGGAAGCCGCTGCTGAGGCCGGGATGCTATGGTGGTTGCTAATGGAGCCGCCGTTGATAAGTGTGATGCGGCTATGCCGATTTTGAGTCGCTGTGTCACTACCAAAGTAAGAAAACTCATTGGAATAGCATCATTGGAGCTGTTGTTCAGTTGATGCCGCTTCCTGGGTCGCTGCGGTACAAGCTGCCGTTGATGGAGCTGCTATGTTCAGCGGATTCCGCGAATTTTGACTTTTTGGTAAAGGTTTTAATTGAGGTTTCTGCTTTTTTGGATTTCAAGAAGGTTTTAATGCTACGTGATTTTTATAGTTGATCCACCGAAGCTTCTGGCCATCGCCAGAGCTGTTGGCGGGCCTGTTTGAAATCGTAGCTGCTTCGTTTCGCTAGTTCAGTAAGTATTTATATTTCGGAAAGCCTCGCGTTAGTATCCCGTTGTGTTCGGTTAATGAATATGAGTTTTGATAACGTGGGGTCGAGTCCTGATTATTGTATGTTGCGATTAGTGTTGCTATGGTTATTGCGCACGTGACTGGGAGCTGAGGTTTTAGTTGCCGTCAGTTCGGGTGAGGCGGAAAGGACTCTGTGAGACGTTTGGGTTATGGAATTGCGTTTTGAGGTAGGGGCGCTTTCCGAAAACTATATTTTATATTGGAATTATTACATATGGATACTGATGTGAGACAATGTGTTTTGGTGGTTGTAGTAGCCTTATGTATTATTTGATTGTCTCGAGTGATTATGAATGTTTGTTTGGCTGAATTGTTGTGTGGTTTTATGAAACGAAATGCTTTTGAAGTTGATTCTTTTAAAGCTTTGAGATTGAGTTTAATCCGTTGGGAATTGATTTGAGTTGAGTTGATTTTCTTGAGAATGTGAAAGAGAGAATAGACTCTTGAATTCAGCCTGGCTTGCTTTAAATGATCTGGTTATTGATAAATGATTGTTACTGAGCCGTTTCTTTGAAACTTTAGAAATGAGTTTATTCGGCTGATAATGATTTGATTCTTGAAAAGGTTTTCTTGAAAAATGGAATTGAGATGACTGTTGGGTTTTGGCTCGCCTTGAACTGATTTTTGGATGTTGGGCTGTTGAAAAGGATTGTGGACTGTTTTGTTGGGACCCGAATTGGGTGGCAAAGTCCAAGTTTTAGGGGAGGTGCTACCGAAATTTCTATAAAATCCGAGTCTTTATTAAAATGTTGTCTGGAAAAATGGCGAGTTAAAGATTTCTACTATTTTATTTGAATTATCAAGAAAAGGATGATTCATGCTTTTGAAATGAATTACTAAAGAGGAAATTGTGATTTAGTCTTGCTTCTTAAGAAAGGCATTGTATCTCTTTCAGGAGAAAGCTATTTAGATGAAACTTATGTTTTAAAGTTGTTTTAAATGTGACAAGTGCAATGCCTTTGAATTTGACTTGAGGGTTTCAATTAGAGGAGTTTCAATGATTTTGAAAGAACCTGAATGTCTATTGACAAGTTTCATTTTGAAATGTTTTGGAAAGGTTTAAGTACTCTTTGAATTCTGAATTCTTGCAAGACTAAAACAATTTTGAACAGTTGAAATGTTCTAGAATTTATCACGGGGGTTGAAGTTGGTTTTTGGCCTAAGTAAAGGAAATGGCTTTGAAAGAAGTAAATGATTACGTGACTCGGTTTGGCTTAGATCCTATTTTAGTACTCAAATCAGAAAGCCAAGGTTTTAATGATTTTAAATGAATTTGTCAAAATGAGTTATGTTATTCTCCCCTAAAGACTTGGGACTCTGCCGAGAAACTTTTGTTATAAAATCTCATTGTTGTATGGGTGATTTTGAATACTTTGAAATAAATCCTTAACTTACCATGGTTTTGGAAGTTTTGGAAAGAGAATGCTGAGAGTGGCTTTGTTTTAAAAAGGGAACTCACTTTGAGTAAATTTGGCTTATGAGCCTGAGATGATTTGAGAAACGAGATTTCTAAAGCCAAGGCTAAAAAGAGTTGAAACTTGATTTCAAAGTGAAGCGATTTGAGAAAAAGTGATTTATGGCTTAAATGCCGGTTTTATGAATTTGATGATGTTGGATGGTGGAAGTGCTGTTTTGTTATGGGCCGGAATGGCTGTGTATGATTATGAATATTGGCTGGTTCTGAATTGAACCGTGAGCCGGAATGGCTGTGTATGATATTGATTTATGGCTGATTGCCGAATGAGTTATGGGTCGTATGGCTGACTATGAATTATGAATTTAAGCCAGATGGCTGAGATGGATGTTGATCCATGGCTGGGACTGAATGAATATATGCTTGAGATACCTGGGTAGTAGCAAGGGTTGTGGTTCGTCCCACTTGCTCCAGGTTAGAGACTGTGACGCCTGAGTAGTAGCGGTAGTAGTGGTGATTCCACTTGCTCCAGGTTGAGCTTTTAAACACCCGCCTGGGTAGTAGCCACAGTAGTGGTTATTCTACTGGCTCTGGGTTGAGCAGGTAGTAGCAATGGGGTTGTAGCTCAAACCTACTTGCTCCGCGATGGGTGTTTCTGTCCATGGTTAGCTACCAGGACGTGTCGGGTTGGCTATATAACCGACAGATGATATCATCAGCCACTAGGGACAGGTGGTGCACGAAATTGTGATCTCAGGCAACGGCGCCAAAAACTCTGTACGCACGTCTTAATTAATCGTTTTTCATTCACAACTTTGATACAACTAACCAGCAAGTGCACTGGGTCGTCCAAGTAATAAAACCTTACGTGAGTAAGGGTCGATCCCACGGAGATTGTTGGTATGAAGCAAGCTATGGTCATCTTGTAAATCTCAGTCAGGCGGATAATAATTGGTTATGGATTTTTCAAAAATAAATAATAGATAGACAGAAAATAAAGATAGAAACACTTATGTATATCATTGGTGAGAATTTCAGATAAGTGTATGGAGATGCGTTCGTTCCTCTGAACTTCTGCTTTCTTGCTGTCTTCATCCAATCAATCCTACTCCTTTCCATGGCTGGCTTTATGTAAGGACATCACCATTGTCAATGGCTACCTTTCATCCTCTCTGGAAAATGGTCCGATGCGCTGTCACTGCATGGCTAATCATCTGGAGGCATCACCGTGGTCAATGGCTGCGTCCTATCCTTTTGTGAAAATGGTCCAAATGCTCTGTCACAGCACGGCTAATCATCTGAGGTTCTCGATCATACTGGAATAGGATTCACCCTCCTTTTGCGTCTGTCACTACGCCCAGCACTCGCGAGTTTGAAGTTCGTCACAGTCATTCAATCCCAGAATCCTACTCGGAATACCACAGATAAGGTTTAGACTTTCCGGACTCTCATGAATGCCGCCATCAATCTAGCTTATACCACGAAGATTCTGATTAAGAGATCCAAGAGATACTCATTCAATCTAAGGTATAACGGAAGTGGTTGTCAGGCACGCGTTCAGAGGGGAATGATGATGATTGTCACATTCATCACATTCATGTTGAAGTACAAATGAATATCTTAGAAGCGGAATAAGTTGAATTGAATAGGAAAACAGTAGTACTTTGCATTAATTCATGAGGAACAGCAGAGCTCCACACCTTAATCTATGGAGTGTAGAAACTCTATCGTTGAAAATACATAAGTGAGAGGTCCAGGCATGGCCGAATGGCCAGCCCCCAAAACGTAATCACAGGATCAAAAATACAATCCAGGATCTTCCAAAAGATGTCTAATACAATAGTAAAAAGTCCTATTTATACTAAACTAGTTACTAGGGTTTACAAAAGTAAGTAATTGATGCATAAATCCACTTCCGGGGCCAACTTGGTGTGTGCTTGGACTGAGCTTGAATGTTACATGTGCAGAGGCTCTTTCTGGAGTTGAACGCCAGGTTGTAACGTATTTCTAGCGTTCAACTCTAGTTCCTGACGTGTTTCTGGCGTTTAACTCCAGACAGCAGCGTAGAACTGGCGTTCAACGCCCTTTTACGTCGTCTAAACGTGGCCAAAGTATGGACTATTATATATTGCTGGAAAGCCCTAGATGTCTACTTTCCAACTCAATTGGAAGCACGCTATTTTAAGTTCTGTTGCTCCAGAAAATCCACTTTGAGTGCAGGAAGGTCAGAATCCAACAGCATCAGCAGTCCTTCTTCAACCTCTGAATCTAATTTTTGCTCAAGTCCCTTAATTTCAGCCAGAAAATACCTGAAATCACAGAAAAACACACAAACTCATAGTAAAGTTCAGAAATGTGAATTTAGCATAAAAACTAATAAAAACATCCCTAAAAGTAACTAGATTCTACTAAAAACATACTAAAAACAATGCCAAAAAGCGTATAAATTATCCGCTCATCACAACACCAAACTTAAATTGTTGCTTGTCCCCAAGCAACTGAAAATCAAATAGGATAAAAAGAAGAGACTATACTATAAATTCCAAACTATCAATGAAACATAGCTCCAATCAGATGAGCGGGACTTGTAGCTTTTTGCCTCTTGAATAGTTTTGGCATCTCACTTTATCCATTGAGGTTCAGAATGATTGGCATCTATAGGAACTCAGAGTTCAGATAGTGTTATTGATTCTCCTAGTTCAGTATGTTGATTCTTGAACACAGCTACTTTTTGAGTCTTGGCTGTGGCCCTAAGCACTTTGTTTTCCAGTATTACCACCAGATACATAAATGCCACAGACACATAATTGGGTGAACCTTTTCAGATTGTGACTCAGCTTTGCTAAAGTCCCCAATTAGAGGTGTCCAGGGTTCTTAAGCACACTCTTCTTTTGCTTTGGACCTTGACTTTAACCGCTCAGTCTCAAGTTTTCACTTGACACCTTCACGCCACAAGCACATGGTTAGGGACAGCTTGGTTTAGCCACTTAGGCCAGGATTTTATTCCTTTAGGCCCTCCTATCCACTGATGCTCAAAGCCTTGCGATCCTTTTTATTTACCCTTGCCTTTTGGTTTTAAGGGTTATTGGCTTTTTGCTCTTGCCTTTTGGTTTTAAGAGCTTTGGCTTTTTCTGCTTGCTTTTTCTCTCTTTTTTTTTCTATTTTTTTCGCTATTTTTTTTTTTTTGCAAGCTTTGTTCTTTGCTGCTTTTTCTTGCTTCAAGAATCATTTTTATGATTTTTCAGATTATCAAATAACATGTCTCCTTATCATCATTCTTTCAAGAGCCAACATATTTAACATTCTTAAACAACAACTTCAAAAGACATATGCACTGTTCAAGCATTCATTCAGAAAACAAGAAGCATTGTCACCACATCAAAATAATTAAACTAAGTTCAAGGATAAATTTGAAACTCATGTACTTCTTGTTCTTTTGAATTAAAATATTTTTATTTAAGAGAGGTGATGGATTCATAGGACATTCATATCTTTAAGACATAGTTACTAAATACTAATGATCATGTAATAAGACACAAACTTAGATAAGCACTTCACATAGAAAACGAAAAACAGAGAATGAAAGAACAAGGAATGAGTCCACCTTAGTGATGGTTGCATTTTCTCCTTGAGGAACCAATGATGTCCTTGAGCTCTTCTATGTCTCTTCCTTGTCTTTGTTGCTCCTCTTTCATTGTTTTTTGATCTTCTCTAATCTCATGAAGGATGATGGAGTGTTCTTGATGTTCCACCCTTAGTTGTCCCATGTTGGAACTTAATTCTCCTAGGGAGGTGTTGATTTGCTCCCAATAGTTTTGTGGAGGAAATGCATTTGAGGCATCTCCGGGATCCCATGGTGATGAGCTTCATGCGTCTCTTGAGATCCATGAATGGGCTCTCTTATTTGCTCCATCCTTTTCTTAGTGATGGGCTTCTCTTCCTCAATGGGAATGTCTCCTTCTATGTCAATCCCAGCCGAATTGCATAGATGGCAAATGAGGTGAGGAAAAGCTAACCTTGCCATAGTGGAGGACTTGTCAGCCACCTTGTAGAGTTCTTGAGGTATAATCTCATGAACCTCCACCTCTTCTCCAATCATGATGCTATGGATCATGATGGCCCGGTCTATAGTAACTTCAGACCGGTTGCTAGTGGGAATGATTGAGCGTTGAATGAACTCCAACCATCCTCTAGCTACAGGCTTAAGGTCCAGTCTTCTCAATTGAACCGGTTTGCCTTTTGAGTCAATCTTCCATTGAGCTCCTTCCACACATATGTCCATGAGAACTTGGTCCAACCTTTGATCAAAGTTGACTCTCCTTGTGTAGGGGCGTGCATTCTCTTCCATCATTGGCAAGTTGAATGCCAACCTTATATTTTCCGGACTAAAATCTAAGTAATTCCCCCGAACCATGGTGAGATAATTATTTGGGTTCGGGTTCTTACTTTGATCATGGTTCCTTGTGATCCATGCATTAGCATAGAACTCTTGAACCATTAGAATTCCGACTTGTTGGATGGGGTTTGTTAGAACTTCCCAACCTCTTCTTTGGATTTCATGTCGGATCTCCGGATACTCATTTCTCTTGAGCTTGAAAGGGACCTCGGGGATCACCTTCTTCTTGGCCACAACATCATAGAAGTGGTCTTGATGAGCTTTGGAGATGAATCTTTCCATCTCCCATGACTCGGAGGTGGAAGCTTTTGTCTTCCCTTTCCCTTTTCTAGAGGATTCTCCGGTCTTGGGTGCCATCAATGGTAATGGAAAAACAAAAAGCTTATGCTTTTACCACACCAAACTTAGAATATTGCTCGCCCTCGAGCAAGAGAAGAAAGAATAGATGAAGAAGAAGAAAAAAATATGGAGGAGAGGAGGGAGAGGTGTATTCGGCCAAGAAGAGGAAGAGAGGGTTGTGTTATGTGAAAATGAGGAAGAATGGAGGGCTATATATAGGGAAGGGAGAGGGGGTAAGGTTCGGCCATAAGGGTGGGTGTTGGGTCAGAAATTGGTTTTGAATTTTGAAGGTAGGTGGAGTTTATGGGGTAGGTTTATGGGGAAGAGTGGATGGATGTGAGTGGTGAAGTGGTGATAGAGAAGAGAGATTGAGGTGATTGGTGAAGAGTTTTGGGGAAGAGTGTTTATTGGAAAGAGAGGATGAACATTGAGAAGAGGGAAGAGAGTGAGTGGTGGTAGGTGGAGATCCTGTGGGGTCCACAGATGCTGAGTTGATCCTGTGGGGTCCACAGATCCTGAGGTGTCAAGGAATTGCATCCCTACACCAATTAGGCATGTAAAATGCCTTTCCATGCAATTTTGGCGTTTAAACGCCGAACTGATGCTTGTTCTGCGCGTTCAACGCCCAGATGCAGCATATTTCTGGCGTTGAACGCCAGCCAGATGCTTGTTTCTGGCGTTCAGCGCCAGCTCTTCTTCACTGTGCATTTCTGGCGTTTGGACACCAGGATGCTGCTTGTTTCTGGCGTTCAACGCCAGAAACATGCTCTGTTCTGGCGTTGAACGCCAGACAGATGCTCCTTACTGGCGTTTAAACGCCAGTAAGATCCTCCTCTAGGGTGTGATTTTTCTTCTGCTGTTTTTGATTCTGTTTTCAATTTTTATATTTATTTTGTGACTCCACATGATCATGAACCTAATAAAACATGAAAAAACAACAAGAATGAAAATAAATTAGATAAATAAAAATTGGGTTGCCTCCCAACAAGCGCTTCTTTAATGTCAATAGCTTGACAGTGGGCTCTCATGGAGCCTCACAGATATTCAGAGCATTGTTGAGACTTTCCAACACCAAACTTAGAATTTGGTTGTGGCCTCCCAACACCAAACTTAGAGTTTGACTGTGGGGGCTCTGGTTGACTCTGTTTTGAGAGAAGCTTACTGTGCCTCTGTTCCATGTTTACAGAAGGATGTCCTTGAGTTTAAAACTCAAGGGAGTCCTCATTCAATTGAAGGACTAGTTCACCTCTGTTAACATCAATCACAGCTCTTGCTATGGCTAGGAAGGGTCTTCCAAGAATGATAGATTCATCCTCATCCTTCCCAGTATCCAGGATTATGAAATCAGCAGGGATGTAAAGGCCTTCAACCTTTACTAACATGTCCTCTACTTGTCCATAAGCCTCTTTTCTTGAGTTGTCTGCCATCTCTAATGAGATTCTAGCAGCTTACACCTCAAAGATTCCCAGTTTCTCCATTACAGAGAGTGGCATGAGGCTTATTCCTGACCCAAGGTCACATAGAGCTTTCTCAAAGGTCATGGTGCCTATGGTACAAGGTATCAGGATCTTTTCAGGATCCTGTTTCTTCTGAGGCAATCTCAGTTGATCCAATGCATTTAGTTCATTGGTGAACAGGGGAGGTTCATCTCCCCAAGTCTCTTTACCAAATAAATTGGCATTCAGCTTCAT
The DNA here is from genome assembly GCF_003086295.3 of Arachis hypogaea. NCBI lineage: Eukaryota > Viridiplantae > Streptophyta > Magnoliopsida > Fabales > Fabaceae > Arachis > Arachis hypogaea. Next base: position 110,382,032 of record NC_092048.1, read on the forward strand.
GATTGCACCAAGGAACTTGGCAACTTGCTCTTCAGTAACATCCTCATTCTCTTCAGAAGAAGAATACTCATCAGAGTTCATAAAGGGCGTAAGGAGGTTTAATGGAATCTCTATGGTCTCTAGATGAGTCTCAGATTCCTTTGGTTCCTCAGAAGGAAACTCCTTATTGATCACTGGACGTCCCAGGAGGTCTTCCTCACTGGGATTCACGTCCTTCTCCTCTCTTCTGGGTTCGGCCATGATGGTCATTTCAATGGCCTTGCACTCTCCTTTTGGATTTTCTTCTGTATTGCTTGGGAGAGTACTAGGAGGAATTTCAGTGATCCTTTTACTCAGCTGGCCCACTTGTGCTTTCAAATTTCTAATGGAGGACCTTGTTTCATTCATGAAACTCACAGTGGCCTTAGATAGATCAGAGACTAAGTTTGCTAAATTAGAGGTATTTTATTCAGAGTTCTCTGTTTGTTGCTGAGTGGATGATGGAAAAGGCTTGCTATTGCTGAACCTGTTTCTTCCACCATTACTAAAGCCTTGTTGAGGCTTTTGTTGATCCTTCCATGAGAGATTTGGGTGATTTCTCCATGAGGGATTATAGGTGTTTCCATATGGCTCACCCATGTAATTCACCTCTGCTATTGCAGGGTTTTCAGGATCATAAGCTTCTTCTTCAGAGGATGCCTCTTGAGTACTGTTGAATGCAGCTTGCATTCCATTCAGACTCTGAGAAATCATATTGACTTGCTGAGTCAATATTTTATTCTGAGCCAATATAGCATTCAGAGTATAAATTTCAAGAACTCCCTTCTTCATAGGTGTCCCATTATTCACAGGATTCCTTTCAGAAGTGTACATCAACTGGTTATTAGCAACCATGTCAATGAGTTCTTGAGCTTCTGCAGGCGTTTTCTTTAGGTGAATGGATCCACCTGCAGAAGTATCCAATGACATTTTGGCTAATTCAGACAGACCATCATAGAATATATCCAGGATGGTCCATTCTGAAAGCATGTTAGAAGGACACTTTTTGGTCAGTTCCTTATATCTCTCCCAAGCTTCATAGAGGGATTCACCTTCTTTCTGTCTGAAGGTTTGAACATCCACTCTAAGCTTACTCAGCTTTTGAGGAGGAAAGAACTTGGCTAAGAAAGCCTTGACCAGCTTATCCCAAGAGTTCAGGCTATCCTTAGGTTGAGAGTCCAACCATATTCTAGCTCTGTCTCTCACAGCAAAAGGGAAAAGCATGAGCCTGTAGACTTCAGGATCTACTCTATTAGTCTTAACAGTATCACAGATCTGCAAAAATTCAGTTAAGAACTGAAAAGGATCTTCAGATGGAAGTCCATGGAACTTGCAGTTCTGCTGCATCAGAGAAACTAATTGAGGTTTCATCTCAAAATTGTTTGCTCCAATGGTAGGGATGAAGATGCTTCTTCCATGTAAATTGGAATTAGGTGCAGTAAAGTCACCAAGCATCCTCCTTGCATTATTATTATTTTCGGCTGCCATCTCCTCTTCCTGTTCGAAAATTTCTGAAAGGTGCTTGCTGGATTGTTGTAATTTAGCTTCTCTTAGTTTCCTCTTCAGAGTCCTTTCAGGTTCTGGATCTGCTTTAACAAGAATGTTCTTGTCCTTGCTCCTGCTCATATGAAAAAGGAGGGAACAGAAAAATAATAATAATAGGGATCCCTTTTACCTAGGTATAGAGGTTCCCTTTTGTGAGTAGAAGAAAAGAAGAAGAGAAAATCTGAACTTAGAGAGAGAGAGGGTTCGGATTTTTTGTGAGTGACGGAAGGATGTTAGTAGATAAATAAATAAATAGAAGGAGATGAGAGAGAAAGAGAATTTTTGAAAATTATTTTTGAAAAATGGTTAGTGATTTTCGAAAATTAAAAGAAGAAATAAATTAAAATTGAATTTTTGAAACAATTAGTTAATTAAAAAGAATTTTTGAAAAAAGGGGGAGATATTTTCAAAAATTAGAGAGAGAGAGAGTTAGTTAGGTAGTTTTGAAAAAGATAAGAAACAAACAAAAAGTTGGTTAGTTAGTTGAAACAAATTTGAAAATCAATTTTGAAAAGATAAGAAGATAAGAAGTTAGAAAAGATATTTTAAAATCAAATTTTTTAAAAAGATATGATTTTGAAAAAGATAAGATAAAAAGATATTTTTGAAAAGATATGATTGAAATTAGTTTTGAAAAAGATTTGATTTTTAAAATCACAATTAATGACTTGATTCACAAGAAATCACAAGATATGATTCTAGAACTTAAAGTTTGAATCTTTCTTAACAAGCAAGTAACAAACTTGAAATTTTTGAATCAAAACATTAATTGATGATGTTATTTTCGAAAACTATGTGATAAAGATAAGAAAAAGATTTTTGAAAAATATTTTTTAAATTTTCGAAAATAAATAAGAAAAATGAAAAAGATAAGATTTTTAAATTGAAAATTTGATTTGACTCATAAGAAAAACTAAATTTTTTTTTAAAAGTTTTGAAAAAGTCAAATCTAATTTTCGAAATTTTAAGAGAGAAAAAGGGGAAGATATTTTTTTGATTTTTGAATTTTTAATGATGAGAGAGAAAAACATGAAATTGATGCAATGCATGAAAATTTTTTATCAAAACAATGAATGCATGCAAGAATGCTATGAATGTCAAGATGAACACCAAGAACACTATGAATGCATGAATTTTTCGAAAAATGCATAAAATTTTTAGAAAAATTGTAATTGACACCAAACTTACAATTTGACTCAAGACTCAAACAAGAAACATGAAATATTTTTTATTTTTTTTTATGATTTTATTAATTTTTTTTTTGGATTTTTGTATTATATTTTTCAAAAATCATTTGAAAAACAAAAATAAGGATTTCAAAATTTTTAATATGAATTCCAGGAATCTTTCACTCTTAGTCTAAAGCTCCAATCTGAGGGTTAGGCATGGCTTAATAGCCAGCCAAGCTTTAGTATGAAATTACATGCATTGAAGTGATTAGTTGAAGCCTCAGTCCAAACGAACTTAGACATGGCTTTACAGCCAGCCAGGATTCAACAAATCATCATGAAACACTAGAATTCATTCTTAAAAACTCTGAAGAAAAATATATTTTTGAAAATAATTTTTTTAAAATTTTTTTAATATATATATATATATATTTTTCGAAAACAGATGAGAAGTTTTTGAAAGATTTTTGAAAACTTTTTGAAAACAAAATAGGAAGAAATTACCTAATCTGAGCAACACGATGAACCGTCAGATGTCTAAACTCGAACAATCCCCGGCAACGGCGCCAAAAACTTGGTGCACGAAATTATGATCTCAGGAAACGGCGCCAAAAACTCTGTACGCACGTCTTAATTAATCGTTTTTCATTCACAACTTCGATACAACTAACCAGCAAGTGCACTGGGTCATCCAAGTAATAAAACCTTACGTGAGTAAGGGTCGATCCCACGGAGATTGTTGGTATGAAGCAAGCTATGGTCATCTTGTAAATTTCAGTCAGGCGGATAATAATTGGTTATGGAGTTTTCGAAAATAAATAATAGATAGACAGAAAATAAAGATAGAAACACTTATGTATATCATTGGTGAGAATTTCAGATAAGTGTATAGAGATGCGTTCGTTCCTCTGAACTTCTGCTTTCCTGCTGTCTTCATCCAATCAATCCTAATCCTTTCCATGGCTGGCTTTATGTAAGGACATCACCATTGTCAATGGCTACTTTTCATCCTCTCTGGAAAATGGTCCGATGCGCTGTCACTGCATGGCTAATCATCTGGAGGTATCACCGTGGTCAATGACTGCGTCCTATCCTCTTGTGAAAATGGTCCAAATGCTCTGTCACAGCACGGCTAATCATCTGAGGTTCTCGATCATACTGGAATAGGATTCACCCTCCTTTTGCGTCTGTCACTAAGCCCAGCACTCGCGAGTTTGAAGTTTGTCACAGTCATTCAATCCCAGAATCCTACTCGGAATACCACAGACAAGGTTTAGACTTTCCGGACTCTCATGAATGCCGCCATCAATCTAGCTTATACCACGAAGATTCTGATTAAGAGATCCAAGAGATACTCATTCAATCTAAGGTATAACGGAAGTGGTTGTCAGGCACGCGTTCATGGGGGAATGATGATGATTGTCACGTTCATCACATTCATGTTGAAGTGCGAATGAATATCTTAGAAGTGGAATAAGTTGAATTAAATAGAAAAATAGTAATACTTTGCATTAATTCATGTTAATCTATGGAGTGTAGAAACTCTATCGTTGAAAACACATAAGTGAGAGGTCCAGGCATGGCCGAATGGCCAGCCCCCAAAACGTGATCACAGGATCAAAAATACAATCCAGGATCTTCCAAAAGATGTCTAATACAATAGTAAAAAGTCCTATTTATACTAAACTAGTTACTAGGGTTTACAGAAGTAAGTAATTGATGCATAAATCCACTTCCGGGGCCCACTTGGTGTGTGCTTGGGCTGAGTTTGAATGTTACACGTGCAGAGGCTCTTTCTGGAGTTGAACGCCAGGTTGTAACGTATTTCTGGCGTTCAACTCTTGTTCGTGACGTGTTTCTGGCGTTTAACTATAGACAGCAGCGTAGAACTGGTGTTCAACACCCTTTTACGTCGTCTAAACTCAACCAAAGTATAGACTATTATATATTTCTGGAAATTCCTAGATGTCTACTTTCCAACGCAATTGGAAGCGCACCATTTTGAGTTCTGTAGCTCCAGAAAATCTACTTTGAGTGCAGGGAGGTCAGAATCCAACAGCATCAGCAGTCCTTCTTCAACCTCTGAATCTGATTTTTGCTCAAGTCCCTCAATTTCAGCCAGAAAATACCTGAAATCACAGAAAAATACACAAACTCATAGTAAAGTCCAGAAATGTGAATTTAGCATAAAAACTAATAAAAACATCCCTAAAAGTAACTAGATTCTACTAAAAACATACTAAAAACAATGCCAAAAAGCGTATAAATTATCCGCTCATCAACAGGCATGCATCATATGCATTTATGTGACATTGTTTGGGTGTGCATATTATACTTGGTTTGCCTATGTGATTAATTGCTAACTGTTCTACTTGCAATAACTGTTTGTTTGTGCTTGCATCTTCCTATTTGTGTTTGCGACTGGGACTCCGTTGGACTGTGGTTATTGGTTGTTGTTGGATTGTTTGGGCCTAGGACCGTGGTTGGAATGAGATGAATTGATGGTTGATTTCGGTTTTGTGTTTCTGGTTTGGAATAAAATATGAAAGGCTATTTTGGTTCCGCATAGATAAACCGTTTTGAAAGGCTTTTGAGTTTGAAAATTGAACGGTTCTTCTTTCAGAAAAGATTTCCGACTTTACTTTTATTGTAAACCGTTGTTTTTGAAAAGAGGCATAAGACGGATATTAATCGCTGGTGTGGTTATCTTTACGTATCCTATTACAATAATTCTTAAAACCCTCTACTGAGAACCCTTTCGAGGATGATGTTCTCACCCCCCTACATTTTTCCCCTTTCAGGATATGGGCGCAGAAGTTATGAAGAGCTTATTTAATTGTTGTTGTGATGCTCTGTATTATTTTAGTTATGGTTTACTGTACCCTCGCTTTTATCTTGATATAATTTGTAAGAGGGATAGGAATTGTATTGGTTTATGTTTGTAATATTATTTATATATATTTATGTATATATATGGATGTACTCTTTATGAGTTGTTGTAAGTTGAATGGTGTTTATGGATGTACGTTATCGAACGAAAGTATCTTTGGGAGCGGTATTGCAGTTTAAAGTTTTAAACAGGCTCATATTTTAGTATTAAATAGTATAAGTGTCGTCGTAATGTCCAAGCTATCAGAGTCGCGCAGCCGGAAGCGTGAGCTTTGGTAGTTAGGGTGTTACACATACAAAAAAAAATTATGTACCATATATCTATTTGATAATGACTACCATTATAAAATATTTTGACAAACTTGAACCAATTGAGAATTGTAAAACAACATGCATCCGTTTCTAATAAATCTTGCCAAAAAACTATATGGAGATACATATTATTTTACAATATAAAAGGATCATGATTTAAGTATTTTTACCCGCGGAAACCCGTCCAAAAATCTTCTTGGTTCTTATGTCTTTAACTAAATGATCCAACTTCATCTTAAAAGCCCTACATACCATGTCCAGTCGGTCTCCAATATTTAGTTCTCTGTTCCTTAAGAATTCTTCTAACTCAGGCCACTTTGGATTACACGTGAATGTAATGAAAAGGTCTGGGTAACCGACTACCTTGCATATTGCCATTGCATCAAGGTAGTTTTGAATCATGTACCTAGGCCCTCCAGTTAATGAAGACGGCAATATAATACGTTTGTCCCGAGAAGATGGTGCTGTCTCCAAACTTAGTAATGCTTCTTTGATACCCTTGTACACCTCACATCTGAACTTCTCTTGATCAAGACGTATGTAATTTAACCTGGCTGACTCTATCATAAAAAAACCATCAACCAAAAATTGCTGGAATAGACTCATAGAATATAACAATGGGGATCCATCGGACAATCGTTCTTGTATTCTAAACGCAAAAAATTCCCTCATTGATACATCCTATCGCCCCTTTCCGCCATCTGGATTACTCTTGTTAAGTGGATCTTTCTTATAACCATCTTCTCCGTACAGAAATAGCAAAGGGTATTGCAAGCCTAAATAAGCTAGATTTAGCTGGTTGATCCTTTGTAACCTTCCACTTTGTGTCTCCACAATAATGTCTCTATCAGTTTCATCTACATCAAAATCACCCATAATCAATGCAACAACCTCATTGGTTGACACTACTACATAATTGACTTTTACTAACATTTAAAAAATATTATCAAATCATATTAAAATGTTAGCTATGTATATTAGTAACATTTTAACAAATGTTAAATATACCCTATGTTACTAAAGAGTTTTACTAACATTTTTCTAAAGATTTAATAATATTTAATAAAAATGTTACAATAGATCTTCTATAGTAATATTATGAGAAATGTTATAATAGACCTTTCTTAGTAACACTTAAAGAAATGTTACAGTAGATATATTTTATAACACAGAAAAATGTTACCATAGATATTTTTGTAACACTTAAAAATGTTACAATAGATATTGTTTGTAACACTTAGAAAAATGTTACCATATATATTTTTTGTAACACTTCAAAAAATGTTACCATAGATATTTTTTGTAACACTTAAAAAATGTTACAAAAGATCTTTAGTAACATTTTTTTAGTTATATTATACTATTTTTTATTTTTTATTTTATATTATACATAATATAAATATACTAAAATTAATTACCACAACATGAAATATTTCATTAAATTAACAAATTCACAAAAATAAAATTTTTATAGCCTCTTTCATTAATCAATAATCATTGTACAAATTTGCTTCGTGATGCAAATAAAATGGAAAAAATACTTATAGCACTTAAACTCTATAAACATTCCAAATAAAAAAGAAAAGAAAAAGTGATACAATGTACATAAAAAACTTAGTCCTTATACTAATCCTAGAAAAATGTATTTATCTGCTTGACTAGCTCATCGCTGCGACGACTTATTACCATTCTCTTAAACCAGTCAACCAAGTTCATCTGATGCACATCAAACAAAAAAGTAATAAGAACTCATATAGTGGGCAGAAATAAAACCTGAAGAAAAATAATCATGGAATCACCTCTGCTGGTGGTCTGGAATCCCAAGTAAAGTTTTCACTTTCTAACCATTCACCTCTGATAAAATAAAAGTAAAAAATAAAATTGGTTATTAACATGATCTTCCAAACCTAACTGATAGCTATCTACAAGCTACAACAAGAAATTTGTTTTCGTTAGTTGCCTAGGCAGTGTAATCGGAACCATTGATCATTTCTAATATTTAGATCTTTTTGAACAGTTAAGAAAAAGTAATATATTGCCCTTTTCTAATTCTTACATAGTTTTTCATCAATTGTTGCATCCTACTATTTTTTGTCCCTATTCTTGCTTATTACCCGTCTAACCTAACAGCTACAGATCCTATACAAGCAAGACGAATATTCGAGAGTTAATATCTCAATGCAACTGGCAAATAAGTAGGTCTTGGACATACTAAAAAATCATAGTCAAACAGTAACACTTTAAAATTACAAGCACAACATAGTTAGAACTTTTTGTAAGAATATGCTATATATATTGAAGGAAACAGTTCATCATAGAAAACAGGAGAATAGTTTCAGGCTTTTCAACTTTTAATCAGCGTAGCAATGAAGAATCTCATTGATTTATCCTAATATTCTTACCTTATCCAAACAGTTTCCCATATAATTGTTCAAAAGCCACAAATTTTAAAGTTTGAGAGGAAATATCACCAATTTATACAGAACAAATTTCTGCAAGGCCAAAAAAATAAAAAGGAATTAAGAGAGGTACAGAGAATAATAGCCAACTCAAATGAATGTAACACTTTATTGGTTGGTTTCGAACCGGTGAGTTACCCCAAGGCATAGTGAAAGCGAAATTCAAGCAACATAAGAAAATAAATTAGTAGTCTATAAGTGTTCACTTAAAAAGAATATCAGGAATTAGCACACATCTAAAGAAGGATACATTAAAAACACAGGTGCAAGAAACAGAAAACTTATATTATTGGATGACTAAGCAGGAGAAAAAATCAAGTGAAGGAATGAAGCTAAACCAAAATAAATATAAAAACAATTTGCACAAGGGATTTCCCATCATCTATGGACTAGTGGCAGCTGGGGTTTCATAAACAGTACAAATCATTGTTGTCAGAATGATGCAAGAAATGGAAATGGAACCTTTCTTATTACTCAAACAATCACACATGTCTAGCTTCCAAATATATATACTAGCAAATAAATTCCTATGTTTGTTTCTTTGATCAATGACAATAAAGAAGGAGATAGAAAACTACAAGAAATGTAACATAAGACAAACTAGTGACAATTATAAAAATACATTATGATAGCAAAGTCCATAACAGTCTAAAGTTGTAGATCACTCACCGAGCTTTCAAATGAGCTTCCCTCTCCTCTATACAAGGTCTATGTTCTCTGCTTTGAAAACATCATCAAAGAGAAACTCACTTATCTTTTAAAGAAAAATAATAGGACGTTAGAATACAGTTCAAACTTAGAACTACTGTAGATTAAGTTACAAAAACTAGATGTTAAGTTAAAGGTTCATTGATCCATCCAAGTGAATTAACATAAAGCTGGATTCTAATAAACTAATATATTTAATTTAAGGTAAAACACACCACAGTAGATCACAAATAAGGACACAACCTTCCTTGGCATTCTAAATTCAATAACCTGTTGAGTATTGACTATTGTAGCTCAAATCAAGAGTAAGGAGATGATAAAGACTTAGAACTGCAACAAATTAAAATTATATCATATCTATTTTTCAAGAAAGCTTATCACACCCTAGAATTCAAGTTAGAATTACCAAGTATTGGATTAAACTATCTTAGAATAGAAGTGCTATTAGCAATCAGAAATCTGGCAAAAGAGCTAAATGCTTAAATTAAATATCATCCATTAGAAATTAAATACCTAAATCAACTAATTAAAAAAATCAATCAGAGAAATAAAAAAGAAAAAGAGAAGCCACAAAATTGAAGCCAATTCACACAGTTTAAGCACTAATTTAAAATTTCTCAAAAAAAAAAGTCACAATCCCACAACTAAAAAATTAACCAGCAAAAAATAACATGTCAAACAATATAGTCACTGATAGAAAAATACAAAAAATAGCAAATTATACATGAAGAATCACAAAAAGTTAGAGAATTACCCTTGTAAACTATTCTGGTTTCTAAGTGAAATGATGAAGTCGATAACTAAACTTTGTCTGAATTCCATAGTGCTAAACAGAGGGAATTTAATTTCCTAAAAATCAACCACAGTAATAGGAAATGAGTGATGAGTGATAGAAACTGATTCCTCCTTTACTTCTGTACTCCTCCAAGGCTGCATCAAGCTTTTTAGCCTTGCAAAATATAATGATGAGTGCTTCATTGATCATTTTATCCTCTCAAGCATTCAATAAGTTCACATGCTTCTGAATATCTAGCAGATGAGCTATATGAACCCAAAATAGATAAAAAAAATCTCATGATTTAATTTATTACCATTTCTGATAGAAACTTTCAACATTTTAGCAGCATGATCACAAGACAAATAGAAAACTACAATGGTAATAATCAGCTAAAAATACACACACTACAAAAGACACCAAATAAAAATACAGTAATAAAGGAAACAGCATTTCAAATTCCTAACTATAACAAAAAATGGCTAAAATTTCTCTTTTTCTTGTAAGAAAATATTAAAGCAACACATAATTTAAGAAAGTTTTTCTTTTTATTTTTTGTCTTTTTATTACAGAACTCACAGTTTACAGCAACAAAAACCCAAAGCACAAAGTCATGACCACGAAGATGATATTATCGTACCTGATGCCGTCAAACCTAACAGCGACGTTAAAGTCGTCAGCGCTATCATCGGCGGCATCACTGGGCGAATCCGCAGGCACTGATTCCTCATCTGCCGGTGCGTCAGCTACCTTCTGCTTCTTCTTCTTTCCCTTTTTCTTCGAGGATGCAGAAGCGTCTGCGGCGGCTGGCTCCAGTGCGGGCGCGGGCGAAGGAGAAGGAGCCAGGGCCTTGAAAAGCTCCCTGGGAAGCAAAACCCTATCAATGGTGTAGATCGCGAGTGGGTCTTCATCAATGAGCGTACCAGTGATCTTGGTAGTAACAATCTTGGTCTTGAGCGTGACTTGATCACCGTCATTCTGCACGGTGAAGTTGAACTTGCTGGCTCCATTGAGAATCGAGATCGAGCGAGAGCGAGAGCGAGAGCGAAAATCGAGCAAGAGTGAGATTGAGAATTGAGAATCGAGCGAGAGCGAGATTGAGAATCGAGCAAGAGCGAGACTGGGATTGAAATCCAGCGAGATCGAAGCAAATGCGCAAAGAAATAAGTGATTAGATAGCAGCGTGAGAAAGATTTGGATGTGAGGAGTGAGAGATTTTGATTTTTTGACCTAAGAGGTTTGCTTGTTCCGGTAGATGTGAATAAATAATTAAGAATAGGTAACATTTAAAAAAATGTATTTGGTAACATTTTAGTATAAATGTTACTTAAGATATAATTTTGTTATAATTACTAACATTTTAATAAATGTTAAGAGGTAAATGTTATTAAATGTCTATAATGTAGTAGTGTGATGGTAAATTATATCTTCTCCCATCTTTGCCCCGCTTGCCTATAAGCCTTAGCTTCACTGTGGACCTAGAGATCGAAGACATTGATTCCCTAACCATACAAAATGCTTTCACCAACACGTTGTTTTCATCTAGCATTGACTTCAATTCTTTCACTATGTCTTCGTGAATATCGTTGTTTTCCTCTCCCTTATATGAGTTAAAATATACTAAAGTTAATTCTATCAACAAAAAATACTATAGATTATATAGGAAATATAACCTTGTCAAAGTACAATCTTTTAGCTACATTAGATTAAGTATGAACCTGATAGCAGAAATGCGATTTTGAACTTCATTTTGAGTATCAAATACATATAGCTGAGCAAACTTTACTCTACTACAATCTGGTGGGATAAGGCTACCCATTAAGTGATAGTTCTCACCAAATAATCTAAAGGTTGGTGGTCCTCTCGAATTATTTATTGCTTTGTCTATCTTGGCACCAATAGATGTGAATTGAAACATGCTATTGTAAGATCTAATGTTCTCTCGAAAATGCTTGCTTTTGATGTCATCACCGTATAACAAATTGTACAATGCCTTGAGAGCTTCTTGAAGATGAGGAATTTGAATTTGGCCGCCTCTACAATATAGTGTGTAATTGTAATTTTTGTTGATCCTTTCGACATACTAAAATAGTAAATGACAAAATTCACAAGAATGCTGTGCAGATCCCATGTGCAAATATTCTGCACATAAGAATCGTGTAGTTATAGCTACAAACTCTTATTTTATAAAATTTATTAAGAAATTATACTTTATTAATTTTGGTCAAAGTATAAATTCAACAGAGTGATGGGTCATGAATGTGATAAGAAATTTGGAATGGTTAATTTTGTGCAAATTATTACTATAATCGGATGAAGAAAATGTGATACAATTCTAAATCACTTACTAGCTATTATAAATTTATTTTTTTATCTGAATTTTGGACTAAACATAATTTCTGTAGAGTGATGGGTCTCTTTTAGAAATTTGTAATGTTTTTATTTGAAAGACAATGTATTTTTATATTAATCTTGGTGCAAACTATTATTTCAAATGGATTTGATGCTAGAAATATTTTATTTTTTGTTTTATTGAAATATTCTTTTTTTTATAGAATTCATTAAAAAATGATTCTTTATAAATTTTGGTCAAAGTATAATTTCAAAACAGTGACAGGTGCAGCATCAAATTTTTAACATTTCTTAATCTACAATTATTTTTTATATATATTATTTTGGAGTAAACTATTAATTTACTTGGTGAGAGAAAAGTTTTAAAAATGTTATAGTTGTTGCTGAAATAAAATATATTATTTATCTGAATTTTTATTAAAATATTATTTTTTAAAAGAATGAGTATTTTTTAGAAATCTATAACATTTTTTGATAAAATAAATTTTAAATTAATTTTGGTGAAAAATGAAATTTTAATCAGGTGAAGGATATGCACGATAATTTTTTTATTTAATTAAAAATTTTTAATTTTATAATTTTTAAAAAATATATAGTCTAATGAGAGTGATTGGCATATGTTAAATGAATTTATAATATTTTTTATTAACCAAAAATTATTTTTTATATTGATTTCGGAGTAAATATTAAATTATCTTGATGAAGAGAAATTGTTAGATTTTTTTTTGCTTCAAAATAATATTTTAGAAGAGTGATGTGTGACATATAGAAAGTAGGATTTTTTTTCTCTTCAACAAAAATTATTTTTTAATTTGTGTTGGTGCAAACCTTTATTCCAATTGGATGAAGGGAATGGGTTATCATTTTTTTTATTTTAGCATTAGAAAAATTTATTTTATATCTGAATTCTCGACAAAGCATAATTCAAGTAGAGCAGTGGGTATCTTTTAGAAATTTGTAATATTTTTTTATATAAAAATATTTTTTTATATCAATTTTGACATAAATATTTTTTAAAATGGGTCAGTTGAATGAGTTAGAATTGTTTTATTTTTTGCTCAATGAAATGCTTTTATTAATTTTGAAGTATATTTTTAAGAGAGTGATGAATGTAATAAGAGATTTTTTATATTTTAAAATAATAAAGTAACATACTACTATTATATACTTCTACTCTAACAGATCCTGCCATATTCTTCTGTAATCCTTTTTTGCCTGTATTTTTCAAAGATAGAGTAAGCTGTTAACAATGATCCTTGAATATAGTAACAGGTGGAAGACATGGGAGATCATTCATTTACCAACCACAATGATTTTTTTTTTTAAACAAATATACCTTTGCTAGTATTCCGCCTCCTTCTATCATTGCTAGGCACTTCATTTATTTGAGATCCTAATAAATGAACAACAAAAAAATCAAACTTGTAAGAGATTTCAAGTGTAAAAATCGGTGTAAAAAATTTGCACAACTAACTGTGTCCATTCTCACCGGAAACACCTGAACTGGTATTGTTCTGCTTTGCACCATCCAAAATGAATCTCTGCTTCGTTCTATCTTCTTTTGCTTGACCTGTATTATAACATAAAACCTCTTCTATAATCTTTTAACTACACATGAACATAAAATACTTGAACAATGTATAAAATACTCCTTATATAAAACTTACCATGGGTAGTGTTGGTGGTCCCGGAATGACTGACGACAAAAGAATCCCACCTGAGGTTCCATCTATCGTTATAGTTCAAAAAATCCCCAATTATGACATCGATCTGACCTGCATTATGGAATTCGCTCTCGGGTGAAATTTCGAGTCCGGCAGAAGATCCTTGACACATGAACCTAATAAAACAGATCAAGACCGTTCTAATATCATTTGATGCCGATTAATTTATACCTTTACAGCGTCCAGTTATAGCTGCTTTCCTATTAGAACCAAGTGTCATCATCTAGTCTTTCCTGGCCTTCTTTTGGCGATCTGTGTTGTGAAGCATTTTACAACTTAGTACTTGAAAGGCAGTTACTATCAATCAATCATATCCTCTGTTTTATGAAAACTACATACTTTTGTACTCAGTGATGAAATTTACCTGTGCACATATCTGAATTTCCTAAATTGCTAACCTCATAATCATCAACTATAAGAGAATTTGACATCCTTGAAGTTGAGGTTGAATTTGATTTCACGACTAATTCCATATGAACTGTGTCTAACTGGGCTGCATTTAATATATGTTTCTATTAGATCATTGTACACCACATTGAAAGCATTCCTTTAACTATACATAATGTATACAGTTGTAAAAAAGATTACCTCGAAAATTTTCTAGGTCAATAAAATTTGCATTGTTGTCTATGGTAGTTGCTGATTCTGTATATACATTGATCAAAGCATATATCAATACTGCAGTTTATTGTAGAATGACGTTTTTAACATCATCAACTATATATAATGATATTGGATGATACCAACATCAAATACTGTTATTGTATGGTGGCTCATCTCATATGCTCCTTCCAAATATATTTATAACTAAACCTATTAGAATTTAGAAACAACTTACCTTTATTGTTTGGTGTTGAACTCAATTGTCTCCGTCCTGCAATCTTGGATGATCTTTCTTTCCTGGCTAACGTGGCTTTTTCTATGAATACAAACATGTCATCAAATTAACCATAGTTTTTCGAAATAAGCTTTTCAAATCAGTATATAAAGAAACGTACCATGATAGTCATGAGTTTGTGCACTCAAATTAGTAGTAATGTGATGATGCACCATCTAGGATTGGTTAACTCCCTGGTTCAAGTTGGGTGTGTCTGGGTTTACATTACATACCTGTCTTTGTAGGGTGTTTTTCTTTCCTTCTATCCTCCTCTTGGGGGGATTACTAGTGGTGTTTACAATCCAACCCAAAAAATTTATTCTTTTAGAAACAACAAAACATCAACTTGAATAAAGTATTAATAATTTTTAAAACTTTTTAGTTACTTGATAGTTGAGATTCTGAGTTATGTGATTCTTCTTCAACAGCATCCATTTGGTTATCACCGGATAAGTTCTTTGCCATAGGCAAATCATTGTTGCCACAATATACATCGACCTTTCATTTGTTACTTAAGCAGTGTCCTTTGGCATGGTCCACGGTTCATTTTAACTTGCATTAGTTTAGTATAGACATATTTATAATAGTTTTTCAAATTGACTAACTATTGTCCCTTTTAGTACTTGTTTCTACCTTGCAAAATAATACAAAAGAACCAATTGCAAAAAATTCAAGCTTCTTATAAAAAATTTTTACAAACTAATCAGATTATGTAAGGAACATACCATGCTTTTCTGGAATTGAGCTCAAGCTAATAGGTTGAAGAGGCTTTCTCACGACTTTCTGGTCCCATATTTCTGAGTCTGATGTCTTTAACTTTTTACGTTTGGCATCCATGATATTTCTTCTTTTCTTTCTGGCACACAATGCTTGAAAAGGATCCATTACTTAAAGGTCTTCAATGAATGTCAGGACTTTTTCTGCTGTGTGTGATTGTTAGGGATAATCTGTGCACCTTCTATGTGAGCTCCTCATTAGGGTATGGATTAAATGTTGTATAATTTTGGCTGAGAAGGTGAATAAGTTAGAACTGAATAAACTATCCAGGTCTCACTTTAGCTATCTTGTAGTGGTTTGATAATTGAATGAACATTGGTTTACTTAACCCTAAATAACAGGATAGTTCTAAATTTTTGTAGTCACGCTGAACCTTTGTTATATATAACCTTGTAACAATGCTCCTTCTCTCACTTTGATATGTTATTTAGTGGCAAGTTTTTAATAATTCTTTATTAAATGAATTAGTATACCTTGTTGATGCGGCTCAAGAGACTATGTTGGTATAGAATTTATCAATAAAATCCTGTTGCAAGTATAGCTCTTCCCAACAACAATCCTCGAGTATCAAATTTAGAAAGAATTTGGTTGTCACAAGTTCAACCCCAATAAAAGTAACCGAAGTATTCAAACCTCGGGTCGTCTCACAAAGAATGGGCAAACATGTGCTTCAACATCGGTTAGAAATCCGGGATTGCAAGTCATGAGCAAGAAATTAAACTAGGAATCTTAACAAAAAAATAATCTTGGAATGCAAGAAACTAATGCAAACAATTAGAACAAAATATGAATAATTCCAAACTCATCAAATAACATCCAATGCAATTCTATTCTAACTAAACAAGTAACTATAACTAAGACAAAGCAATCAAGATTTTTGGGTTTTCAAATATGAATGATAAAAGTAACTCTTGGCTAGGCATGGGAATTGAGATCACTATCCTTGTCTAATAACCATATCTTGACAATTATGAGAAACCGAACTCATTAAGTCTACTTCTATAATTGAAGTATGTTAACATAAGGTACAACCTCACTACCAATTAACTTGGTAGTAGGCTAGTGTCAATGGTTATCAAATTGACCACTAAGGGTTCCCAAATCATCAAATTCATTAGACCCAATGACTCAAGCTTACCCAATTCCCTTAGCCTAGGCCAAGAGTAAAGAGAACTACTCCATAATCAAAGGAAACATTTCATCAAACATATGGTAAGCATTAATAAAAGATCTAATTAAATTGCAATTAAGTTGAAACTAACAAGTACCCACTAACAATTATCAACATACAATCATTCAAACAACACAAGTAATCATGGAAATCATCAATGCAACAATAACAAATCAAAATCTACAAGATTCATGAAATGGGTATAAAATGACAAACAACAAGAAACATAAAACTAACACAAGATCTAAACAAACTTATACTAGAGAATTCAAATTAAACAATTAAAACTAGTAATTAACAAGATCCAATTCAGAATTCAACAAGGGAAGATCAAATAAAAGCTAGATCTAGAGAGGAACAAAGGTTTCTCTCTCTAGAAGAACAAAGAACCAAAAAACTAGCTAAAATTATGTCTAAGTGTTAAATGATTGATCCCCCCTTTCCCCAGCATCCTTGGGTCTTTCCCATGCAGAAACAGCTTGAAATTGGGTCTGATGAGTCTCAGAAATTGCCAGGCACGATTTCCTTTAATGAGGTCACGTGAGCTTTCCGCGCGTGGCGCCATGCGTGCGTGCGCGCCGATTGCTTTTGTGATCCACGCGTGCGCGCCATGTGTGCGTGCGCGTCGGTGGGAATTCTCTGATCCGCGCGGATGCGTCCATCCTTGCGCGTCGCTTCCAGCTTTCCTCATGCATGCGCGCGCGTGCAGTGCGCGTGCGCGACGATGCTGAAGTTTCCAAAATCTAAATCTTCATGTTCCTTCCTTTTGTGCATGCTTTTTTTCTCTCTTCTAGGCCATTCTTGCCCTATAATTTCTAAAATCACTCAACAAATACATTACGGCATCGAATGGCAATAAAGGAGGATTAAAATATAGCAATTCTAAGGCAAAATAAGCATGTTTTTCATCATGAAGCAAAATCAGGAAGAGAATACAAAACCATGCAATTCTTGTGAATAAGTGTGAGAAATATTTACAAAAACCCCCAAATTAAGCGCAATATAAACCACAAAATTGGGATTTATCACTTGTCTAGGTACTTTAGAGTTGAAAATAACATATTAGAAGACAGAGTGGGCAGCTGTTTTCAAGTACATTTTAGTGTATAAGAAAATTCAGGTTTTCTATGCTAATTGAAAATTAATGTGCATTTTGGGTACATGGTGATTTTATAATACTCTTTTATGTAAGTTTTGAGCTATACATTCATGTGAGATTCATATTTGATACTTAATTGTATACTATGAAGTCCAGTATTTTAATTTTTTCTTCACTTTGTTGTTTAGTGAAGTCCCATAGTTATACATGATCCCATGTCCCTTTTTAAATGCCTGTTTTGGATTTATATTTTATTTTTATTCGCTAGTATTAATTATGGTGATTTTTCCGGACTTGACTACCGTTGATAATTGGCAAATATTCACCTTAGTATCACAAATACGTATCACTACATGCAGCTTTTTTAAGGTTTCTATCTTTTTAAAACATAAAGATAGGGGACATCATGTGTACAACCAAACTTCTTTTTCAACCATATTTTGATAAACATATTACTCCTATTAACTGACCGATGACTAATCCAGAGATAATATAAATAGCCTCCAAAATGTAAAAGACTCTGAAACTTCTCACTACATTAGTGCTTGAGAATACAACTACCACAAAAGTAAACACTTAACCGTTACCTAGAATCATGCATTAACTAAAACATAAAGACCCATACTTAAGACATAATGTACATGAAAATAAAGGAAAGCCTAGTTGACATATATGATAGCAATTAATAGGAGTGCATGATTTGGCCTGAGTCAGCACCTGTAGTTTAGATCAAAATCTAAACCATGTAGAGACCATTTGAGTGCAAACTGACTGACTTGACACTAACAGCTTCATTCCATGTGCGATGGACCAAGTGTTCCCTGATCTGATGCATATACTTCAACCTTGATAGGAGGATATCTGTCCTTTCACCATCGTTTGAAGTTCCAAATCCAGTCCTTTCCTCCATCAAAGTAATAATATCCTTGTCCACAAATAAGGTGGGGCTGTATGGCATTCCAAGACCGATTACCTTTACCATCTTCTCCCATATAAGTCTATCATTAGTAGTCCGTTTAAGTCCCCACACGGAAACTTGCCTTGTGAAACATAAGTTCTTGTAAGACATGAACCCAACATTGTCGTTTATTTGAATAAGGGCATGGTACGAAGCTCTTACATCCTCATGAACTATGTCCTCAGAAAACTTCCTCTTTTGCTGTGAAAATGTGATGATTGCCGTAGGATCTGAATTGCTGAAACCTTCCCACCTATCCAATAAACAACGTATTCTTGCACAATTGACTTTGGGCCCAGCTTATGAACGTTACTTTGGAATGTTCCAGAGTGAACCCAGTCTCTCTGAATGGAATTAAATAGTGTCCACTTCATATTCTTTTCAGCATAGTGCTGCTTATACACATGCACTATACGATACTCAGTTTGATCCTGCAAGTATCTAAGGCATATAGTGACACTGCATGCCAGCAGTGTTTGCTAGCTTCATCTGATATGTATCTGATATCACTAGTGAGGGGATTCAAAATAATGATCCTTGAGTTAAGGCCACCATAGGATAAGCTTATGCAAAGGTTACCATGATCATCTCCTGCCAATGAATAGTAGCCAAAGTGATTAATCTGCATTGGTACACTGAAATGAAACTGGCGACCAGTTTCAACATCAACTCTCACAAACCACTGTGAGTTCTCGTCCGTAGGCAGATACCGATACCAATAATAACACTCATATCCTTGTCCTTTTTTTCTCTAAAATGTTGCTTCACAAATAAAGGTGTTGACAATCGGTAACTCCAAACTCGGTTCAAAGACCTGCATCTGCCAACAGTCTTAAGATCTGACGTGATAAATATCTTCCATAACATTTCATCACCAAGATGTGGGAGGTCGAACTTCTTAGGAGATACGTCACTCATTCTGAAAAAAAACTCAGCTAGTTTCTTTGTAGTATTAGAATTGGGAATTTGGTTGATGTTCTCCATCTTCAGTGTAGTTTCCTATTTATATTTGTGGGTTTAGAGGTATAGTCTAGAAGAACTTGTATTTTTATGCTTAAACCTTAATAAAGGTAATGGGCTTATTAATCATGACCTAGTCTATTTGAAAAAATCAAAAGTGCTTTAGTCTTGCCACAGGAGCTTTTAGGTTTTTGGTTACACGATTTGGTATAAGTTATATGTTGTCAACTTTATTATAGTGAATGACCAAAATTATCATAATTTTTAATGCCTTTACATACTCTCCTATTATAAAATCTTTGGACTACTCTTAATGGTGAATCATGAAATTTTTTAGCCGTAATTTATATGTTTATACACCTAGTGATTTTTCAATTAGTTTGGTTTTGTATCTTTTTTATCTCCCAAAGCTAGGTGCCTAGGTCTAACTTACTTGCTCAGTTAGCTATTTTTATCTCCATCCCACAAAATAAGATAGTAAAGTGCATTTGGAATTCTGTAAATATAGAAAAAGAAAAGCCATAACCATTTGGAGCAAAAAATAGTGATATTACTTCATATTCATATTTTCCTAGTATCAATCGTGAAGCACATGCGTCCGTGACACAGCAAGGCCCTTATAACAGTTGTTTCCATGTGACACTTGTTCCACCTTTTTCCTTCATCCAACAACATCTTAAGACCCACCATTTGCCCAATTTATATGTTTATACACTTTTTGAAACTCTTTTCAATTAGTGGTATTAAATATATCCTCTTCTTTTATTTTTCTCTGGATGACCCTTTTTTAATAAACCTCCTACAAAACATATATTTTAAACTTGATAGAAACTGACATCATTTTTAATGTGTTATTCCCTAGCAACAATAAACTAAATAAGGGCAGTCTATAAGTGCGAAAAAGACAAAGATATCATTTTTTTTGTAAGGCATTTGCTCTGACTTCCTAAGTTTTATATGCTTTTTTGATGTATTACTAAGTTGACTATTTTCTGACAACCAAAGGAATATAAGTATATCAATAGCACACATCCCAATAATTTTAAAAAGGTAAACTTGTTTTCACTAGCACCTCATTTTAAAAATATGTTATTCATATTCCATCAAAATCAATTGCATAAATTACGTAATATCCTTAGATAAATATCCTTATTTGTATTTAAATTGGCTCTAAAGCCAATTTTTCTCCTTTGAAAATCTCAACATTTTGGATGGTGAATGAACGATGTGTTCTGGACTTCTGGATATAACTTTATTGTTGCTAACTTTATATTTAAAAAATACAGGGAATAAGAGATCACATAATAATATGGCAGGATCTGTTGGATTAGAATCAAGTAATAAATATATACTATTTTATTATTTTAAAATATTAAAAATTTCTTATTATACCCATTACTCTCTTAAAAATATACTTTAAAATTTATAATAGAATAATTTTAAATAAAGCAAAGAATAAGATTTTTTTTAATCCATTCATCTTATTCATCTAAAATTTTACACCAACTTTGATATAAAAAATAATATTTTGCAAAAAAAAAAATATTACAAATTACTATAAAATTTTATCACTCTGATTAAATTATGTTTTGTCCAGAACTCAGATAAAAAATAAATTTTATTAACAAAAAAATTTAATGAATTTATCTGATTAAAATAATATCCCGAATCAAAATAGATTGAAATTTTTTTTGTTAATTTATAAAAATTTAAATTTTTGAAAAATTACACCCATCACTATTCTAAAAAGGTAATTTAATATTTTACACCAAAATGAGTATAAAAAATAGTTTTTGTTTAAAGAAAAAATATTATAAATTTTTTAACATGTCATTCACTCTCAAAATTTTATATTTTTTCAATATTCACTCTCAAAGAAATGTTATAAATTTCTAAAAAATACCTATCATTGTAGAAAAATTACATAATATCCTTAGATAAATATCTTTTTTTTTAAATTGGTTTGAAACTCAATTTGTCTCCTTTGAATAAATATTGTGTCGCTTTGCATTTGATTTCGGTATACTTCTTCATACTCCACTTAATAAAGTCCCTTTTAGGTTTTTGTTACTAACTTACTCTATTTTTTATATTTAAATTAGTTCCAAAGCCAATGTCTCCACTTTGAGTAAATATTGCGCGGCTTTATAATTGGTTTACTACCTGCAAATTTTATTAAATAAATTTGTTAAACCCTATATGACAACCATCATGAAAGTATACTGTGCAATACTAGAATACTTTAGCAGGTCCTTCCTCATTTACTTTTGTTTATAATACTCTTTCATCTGGATCCCGTTTGTGGGATGAATCATGCTCTAATAAAGTATTTTTTGAAAACTAAATATTGCAAAAGGGAATTAATGTTTGAATGAGTTAGGAAATGGTTTCGCTTAAATCATGACTATCTTGTATTTTAATTATCTACACGATGCTTATAAAGTAAGTGCATTTGTTAAGCTTATTGGAAAGGATTGCTTTGTCTAGAGTCCAAAAACTCTGTTAAAAAATAGAACACTATATATTAACCTATTCCATGCTAGTGTATTGATCTTTCCCACAACATATCTGGCTTTATGGGCAATACTGTAAATTTGAACATCTCTACTTATAAAAATAGATATTAAGAATATCATTGCTTACTGATGACTTTTTTCCAGGTTTTTCACCAATTTGATATGCCCTTTGATGTTGCTATTTTGTTTCTAAGTCGGTATTAGTCCATGTATAGAGTTATGGCCATCATGTACTTTATTAGCTGCAGGTCACATTTTTGTCAAATTACTTGCAACAATAAAATGTCAAAGTTTGACCAAAAAGCTATAGCAATGTGAATCTAAAAAAAAATCTTACAAATTTGACAATATCTATTTGAATATATCTTGCTGCTTTTACAAGTGAAATGTATTAATCCTCTTGCATACTTTTTGAAATGTTAGTTGTTGTGTCCCAATGTAAAAGTAGTACCTTATGTAAATGTTAGTTGTTAGCTGTTGTGTTTCTCCCAATGTAAAAGTAGTACCTTATGTTACGTTTAAACTGTATAAACCCACTATACACTTAGTAAATATATAGAACCAATTAGTACTAACCACATGAATTCTCTTCCATATCATTCGATATTTCTTAGATTTCAAATGCATCTGAAATTAAATTTTCCATAGTACGAAATACTACTAGCACTCATCATGTATGGTTAATCCCAAAAATTTATATAGGGCAAAAGATTTATTTGATAGATATTGCCTGATAATTACTTTCACACAACCACAATAATTGAAATACTGTGTCCTTATTTTTGGTAGGTACAATTACTGTTTTATCTTCTGCATTGGCTGTTTAAATCAAACTTTGAAACGATTCCAAACTAATCTATTTTTGCATTGCACTATTATGCAATTACTCGAGTAAATATTATGCACTAATTCCTAAGATTTATCATATATTCTTGAAGCATATAGTTTATAAGGAGTAAAAGATTTATTCGATAGGCCTATCAAATTTGCTACATACAAAAAGTTAACTTAATGACAATGATCATATTAGTTTTGAGGTTCATAAGTATAAACTATCCTTCTAAATATTGTCTTAGCCAACTATCGTCATTACATAATATCTCAAACTTAATTATAACATATCAAATTTCAAGCAACAACTAATCTTCTTTGAGTCCCCACCCACTTGAGTAATATCAATTGTTAGGATTGTTAATCTGAAATTTTTGTCTCTTGTCCCCCTTTCTGCTAACTTTATTGGTCGAGAACTGTCCTTTCTCATTAATGTCGTTCACTATCAGCGGGGCAGATTTTAGACACCTGGGAGTTCTTTTATCTGGAGTTTGGACTTGATACTATCAACACACTCTTCCACCAAATCTTATATTAGCATATGTGTCAATAATAATCGCACTTCAACAAAACTTCTTAATGCAAACATAATAACTCTAAAATAATAAACTCTTACCATAGACAGCTGAGGATCAGTATCAGTGTTAAGGTTGACCACATTCGCTGAAGTATCAATTGAGTTACTACACCCATTTTCCTAGAAACACATTCACCTAGGTTCTACTTAGCAGTTATAGATCACAGTTCACATCTATCCATGCAACAAAAAGCATGAGTTGGGATAAATTATAAAACATACAGTAATATTCGAACTCGAAATGCTTTGAACCCCCTTGGATTGTATTCTTTCAATCAGGTCGTCGTCGTCACAGTATATACTTGGTCATACTGTTTTATATGGGCAGACTTGACATTAATCTTGAATAGTAGTTTTCTATCCATCATAGCATCAAGGGTTGCTGGATACTCATCCCCTCTAGACTCCTACAATAAGTATCTTATATTACTTATAGACCTTGCTAGAAAATCTGTATAAACATTTCATCACTACATCCAAATGAATACTTAGCACTTCAAGTACCACTGTTTAATCTTCTGAAATTTCAACACTAACACCGATATTAAAAGATTTTTTAGTAACCAATTGATTGAACTTACCTCCTCTTCCATAATCTTATCAGTTGCCTTCCCACAAAGCTGGGTTATTTCTCTATCCCACAGCAGCAACGTCATACTCCTAGTCCCATTATATACCATCACTTCCACCTTAAACCTAATAGTTGTATATCAAAAGTGAGTATTAGTTTTAAAACAAAGATTTGGCCGTGTATTTTATTCCTTGGCCGGATAAAATTATTTGGCAACCATTTGTACCTGATTGCTGCAATTACATGGGTGTGGCCACATTTGCTGCATTAATATCGATTTTCAATTGGAGTTTCAACCTTATTTGGACACTTTCTACATGCTTTATAAAATCAATCATTATTTCCAGCGTTTATAGAAATAATGCTCCCTGCAATCCAAGTTTGACCTTCCTGAAAATTTAGAATATATATGAGTGAATATTTAATACATAACTTAAAAGTTTCGTATAATTTTTTATATGAAATTTCACATCCATGGAGAGTAAGACATCCTCTATAGATTTCACCACAACATTCCCTCTTTTCAGTTCATCTGCAGCAGACCAGTTGGTATGGGATGTAACCTGACTTATTCTAACTAAAGTTGGTAGTGCACCACCTAGCAACCTAAAAGACATTTCAAAATCCATGACTGTATTGTTGCTCTAAAATGGAATGCATTAGTTGTTACACATAAAAAAAGTATTAAAGATACTCCAATAAATCGTATGGTTATCAACCTGTTTCGGAACCCCACAACATCTGCTAGCTAGTCATCTATGTGTAGTTTAAAAATATCAAAGTGACTTTGAACAGATGTCTTTTCTTTTATAAATTGTTAATCTCTTGTCAAGTTAGCTCTTAATATTGTTATTGATGGTATTTTTATTTGTTCACAAAAAATGAAACCTTGCACATTAATAAACATATACCAATCCACCTGGTTGCTCTGAAATACTGCAATACGACAATAAGTGGTTCCACCCTTCCTTCCTCAAAATGTGGTAGTATTTGGTCCACCATACCACTAAACAGCACACAGTTAATCCTATTATTCCTGACATATAGTATAAAGGATATTTTCATTTGTTCGTATCTATTGGTTAGGATCATCATTAAAAAATGACTATTATTAGTGAACGTACTCGAGATCTTGCAACACAACCGCCAGACGTCTTGTCTTTTTTCCTTTATTAGTGTTAAATCTTTTGGATCTTCCTTCTCAACAATCTCGCCAATAAGATCTATAAACCATAAAGACACCATAATAAAAATTAAAGACTTGCATATAGCATGAATATCATTAACTATATTAAGTTAACTTACCAAAAAGATCATTGTCGACCAAGCTTCAGCATTGATGAGCTGTGGAATCGTCCTAAAGCGAAAAGGCTGAAGTGGAAAACATGGATTCACAACATGATCAACCCTAGTCCTATGTGAGAAAGTAAGGACCCATGTCCCCGGTGTGACTCTCTTCATAGGATTGGTTTTCTTAATTACAATAAAGTTGCTCATAGTGTATATTTGGAACTCAATAATCATTACCCTCCACTTCTTCACCAAAGATTTTAGAATGGAAGCTTGAATCCTACCACCATACACATTATTAAGAATGCACATTGTAATCAAAATATTCATAACCAAAATATATTGATAGCTGGTAGTCATTAGTTTGTATGTACTTGCCTTACTATCTTGAAGAACCATTTCGATGGAATTAAGCTCCTTCAAGTTGAATCTATTAGGAACCTCCCAAATCCTAACAACATGAACTTTAAAACTCCATGCAAGTTTCTTTGCATTAACATCTTCAACAAAATCATACGATTCAACCATACTGTGTTCTGTTCCAACTAACGAACCTAGAAAGGATTTTTCTTTCTAACAGATTCAACCTCAGAAGAATAGGAGAATGGGGAGTGAACACTAAGCCATTTGTCTATATCTGTCCTTGAAATAGATATTAAATTATTACCATCCAGTGTGTATTATCTGCTAGACATTACTGATGTAAAATCTAGTCAAACTGTAATTAATTAAATAATAAATTAAATAGGAGCGAACATAGTTAGAAAATTTAGCAATCAGAATTTGATAAATTAAATATGATATTTGGACTCAGTGGAATTTTCTGAGTCAGAAAACATAGTTTTCTGCGTAAAAATGCGCACTGAAAATTTGACCGACAATACCGGCTGAGATTTATCCGGTACTACAGCTGAATAAATTAATTATAAGTGAATAAGGTTAGAAAATGAGAAATTATAATTTGGGAAGCTAGAAATATTTAAAATACGATTTAAAACTCTAATCTTAAAGGTTTTGGCCCAAAATTGGGCCAATGGACTAAAACAAGTGAACCTAGCCCAAGTGGCCCAAGATCAATATATATAAACTTTAGTTATGAGCATTTCAGCTCATTAACCCTAAAGAAAGGGTGTGGGGCGCGGAAATGGAGAAGAGAGGGAGAAGAGAGAAAATCCTAACTTCATCAAACTTCAAATCACCATAACTTTCTCTCTGAAACTCTGATTGACGAGCCGTTTATGACCACACGTCGCTCTTCTGATTCTCTATAATTCTATCTAAGTTTTGTACTGAATATTCCGCTGTCCTCTACCCAGTTTTTATTTTTCTCCTTAAATTCGAGTTTGGTTATGAGTGTTTAGTAATTTTATGATTTTGATTGTTTAGCAGTGCTCTAGTATGAGCCATTGGTGAGTTCCATCAACCAATTTTGTGGGTTATGGTAAGGAACCCTCTAACCCTTGTGATTTATCAATTTTATGAACCGTAGGTTGATTATAAGTGTGAAAATTGATTATGTTAGAGTATTGGGTGATTTTGGTGCACAATTAGAAGATTGATATTACTTGTGGGGCCTTCGTGAGGCTTGGAGCTAAGGGTTGGTAGAGACTTCCAAAGAAGAGGCTCAATTGGTTTGGCTCCAAGAGGTACGGTTTAAGTTTCATTTAAGTACCGTGTAGTGTGATGAGAATTCTTAGACTAGATACCCTTAGGATTAAGTTTGGATTGTGTAAATGGTTGGTACTAATATGTTTAGTTGATATGTAATGTAAGTTAATGATTGGGTTGAGAATTGAGTAAATTTGTATGTTTGGTGTGTTGAGAATTTGATGAATTGGATGATGAATATTAGTTTGTGGAATATGCATTTAAATTATGAATTTGGGCCGGAGACCAAAAAGAGGTAAGAAAGGTAAGTGATGTGTGTATTGTGTGATGTCATATGAGATTAAATGGAATTGTGATTGTTGTTATTTGGTACAATGGATTGTATGGATTATGTGGTTATTGGTTTTGAGGGAGGAATTGATGTCTTTGTTGATAATACATGTGAGTTGTATATGATGATATGGATTTATATGTATTGGGGGTTGATGGAATTGGTATTGTTGGAACTTGAGATGTGGAATGAAATATATGATATTGTATTTTGTTTGAAATTGAGTTATTTGATTGAGATTGGTCAAAATGGTGGATTGGTGGATTGTAAATTTAATGAAAATATTGAAAATATGAGTTGAGGAGGCTTGGGGTTGATTTTGGTAAGTTTTGGTTGGTTTTGAAAAGGTTTGAAATTGGTTTGTGTTGAAAATTTAGTTTTGTTGGTTTTTATGAAAGTTGTGATTTTGTTCTACTTTGATGGAGCATAACTTGGTCTCTGGATCCCCAATTTGTATCAAACTTATTTAGAAATAAAATTGGATTCGATATGTTTATGCCGTTTGAAGAACGGGTGAAAAATGATTTGAAACGAAAAAGTTATGCCCGTCGGAAGTTTGGGGTTTGAAAATGTAATCCTGCAGCTTTTTAACTTAGTAAAATTTTTGGTAAAACGAACTCCGACGCGCACGCATGGCTGACGCACACGCATCACTTACGATTTTTACTCTCTCACGTGTGCGCCTAGCCGACGCGTACGCGTCACTGTATTGATGCAGGTGCGTGATATAAATTCCAGAGAGTTGTGATGGTAGCGTGCCGGTTTTGTCCGAGGAGCACAAAACGCATCCACGCGTACGCGTGCTGATGCGCACGCGTCACCCTACCTCTCTATTTTCCATGCGTGCGCATGGGCGACGCTTACGCGTGTCACCCACTTTTCTCCGCTTTCCACGCGTGCGCGTGGGCGACGCGCACGCGTGACCCCATTTTCAGTAAAAATTGATTTTTGAGTTTTTAAAGCCAAATTTCAGACTTCTAGGCCTCCATTTTCATCCTTTTAAGTCCTAAATTGTGATAGTATGCCTAGTAATGAGAAGAAGATAGGAAATGTGATAACCTGTTGATGAAGAAAGACTTGGAGTAATGAATTGTGATTGAGGAAGTGTAGAAATGACGGTTTCAAAATGAATGTGACGTGTGACCCGGGTAGTAGGCAGTGGCGTTGTCCACTTACTCCGGGTATGAGATGGGGAAGGAGAATTATGATAAATGAGTTTAATTATGGAGTTTTAAATGAGTGTATGTCTGTGATACCTGGGTAGTATCAAGGGTTGTAGTTCATCCCGCTTGCTCCGGGTCATTGTTTGAGAATTGGTAATAATGAAGAGTGATTATGAAAGAATGTGGTAAATGAGTAATGATGGAAAATGTTGAATGTGAGTATGCTTGTGCTTTCTCTCTGGTTGTAAGGGTGATAGGGCACCGATACCCTCTAATGGTGACAGGACACAGATACCCTCTAATGGTGACAGGGCACAGATTCCCTCTAATGGTAATAAGGCGCAACAGAGAGACTATGCCCAGGTTAGCTACCGGACACGTCGGGTTTACTTGATAACCGACAGATGATATCATTAGCCATAGGGCAGGCATACATCATTTGCATATGTTTGAATTGTTTGGGTTTGCCTATTTGCTTTGGATTGCTATATCATATATGCTATGTTACCTGATTATGTGCTACTTGTTCTACTTGTACCTTATTGTGTATTACTTGCTTGTATTGCTTGTGTTTGTGCAACTGAGAGATCCCTCATACTGGTGTCAGTTGACACTGAGGGCTGTTCTTGATGAGATAAGTTGATGATGTAATTGAATAATGATGATGATTATTGAATGAGGTAATTGAGCTCCCTGGGTAGACGCAGTGAAGTGATTTCACTTGCTCTAGGTGAGGATATGATGTAATGATATAGAATTGTTGAGACAGAATAGCTGGTGATGATTTTGTTTATAATTCTGATTGTGGATTGTCGGAGAGTTAGAAAGTTGGGAAGTATGAGGAAAATGAATCAGATTTAGCATTCCCTTATGACAGATGTCTATTCATGGATTAGCGAAAATATAGGATGAATATTTGGTGAAAGAAAGTTTAGGATGCTTAGTGAGTTTTTATTACAATGCATTGTATTTATTTGGCACTTTTACCGTACTGGGAACCCATAGGTCGGGGATTCTCATTTCGTATATATATCTCTTATTTTTCAGATACAGGTCTAGGTGCTCAGAAGTGAGTTATGGTTCATCTGAGAGACGGCGAAGATCTTTATATTATCTACTTTATATTCTGCTTAGAATCTCTCCATCTTTATTTTGAAAAGCCTATATTATGTATTGAACTCTTTTGAACTTGCCTATAGAGGTTTTTATGTTCCTTTTGGGAGAGATTAGGAGATACTGTTGTCAACTACTGTTATACTGTACCCTAGCCGGCCTAAACTTCACGGGTCGCGGCTAGTGACTATTTACTTATGTTATATATCTATATACTGTCCTTCTCTTATTCTCCCTAATGCCTTTAACTGTATATCACTTTCGACTTCATGCTTTATCTTCTAGTTGTCGATGCGTGAGTGATACGACTTCGCGATTTTATTTTTACTCTTTTTAGGCTTCTCGATTAATACTCCTTTCAATTTTATTTGTAATTATGTATTAAAAATCCCCATTGATAGTTGTACCACCTTATTATCATTGACTTATGGCTCGAGCATAAGGATTTGAATATTAGGGTGTTACAACTAACTCCATTTATTTGAAGGATATTTTTATTTGTTTGTATATGGACTCTTTTTTTTCCTTAGACATTAGGAAACAAAATTGCCAGGTGCCTAACTTGTTCAAACATAATGTATATGGACTCTTTTTGTATAAGCATAATTCTTTGCTTTGTAAATTACCAGGTGCCTAACTCTAAAAGCAAACACTTGTAAACCACACACAGCTCCACGTGTCTGGCTTGGAACGCTCCACTTGTTGATTACAGACCTCCTTACTACCCTCCTATTATATATTAATAGATAAGAACAGAGTAGAAGATGCAACCTTAACTCAAACACAAAAATTCAGAATTGAGAATAGAGTAGAAGGTGCAACCCTAACTCAAAAAGAAATTCAAAATCAACCTTAGTCCCTAACTACTAACACTAACAGAGCAACCACGGGATTGGCTAAAACCAAAAGTTAGATAGCATTCTCGTTATTGTCCTCGTCGTTTAAAGGAGTCCTTGCCAGCAGAAGATGAAGCATACGAGGTGCTGCTCACCGCTTGTGAGAGGAGAAGGTGTCACGTCCGTGGAATATTTGATGAAGCAGAGCCAATGGAGGCGTCTTCTCGTCACAGTCAAGGTTCCAATGGTATGCTCAGAAGCTGCTCTCTACTGTGTTTCTTTTAAACAGGTTTCAATTGCAACCAAAATCTAAGCAAAATAAAATTAGTCGCTTTGTCTTCCAAAAAAAAATTTAAAATTGACTTTTCTAAAAAAAAAATAACCAACATCCATATTCACTTAAAAAAGAACTTCAAATAACCAATAGGATGCCATATTCACTAAAAAAACCTTAAATAACCAGGATGTCGTATTCACTAAATTCAAGTGACTTTTTTAAAAAAAAAATTTGACAACTACCATGTTTTCCAAAAATAGATTAAATAAATTTAAGTTATTAGTAGCTTTCAATTATATAAAATAAATATATTTAATTTTATATTTTCAATTTTAATTCTAAAATATCCTATTGAAATTAAAGTTGGTTAATTGTATTAAAAGATTGAATATTTAAAAGACTAAAATCCTCATATATTTAATTTTTAAAAACAACACAACATTTTGGAGTTTTCGGATTAATTTTAAAAATATTAAGATACCTGTTCATGCACTGGCCCAAAATGATTAAAAGCCCAATCAACAATTTACAAAGTTCAAGAGACCAGATCTACTTTGATAGTTATTCCTGACTTGATATATCCGACTTGTATCTAGAATTCAAACTCACTCCAGTTATACACCCAACCTTATATGTCCGACTTGGTATGCAGAATCTTAACTATACCTACAAATATGTTCATATATTATTTAAATATGAGATTTTAACAACTCCTAGATAAAGGGAGCTAACCATCCACACAAAAGGGGGAGAAAGTTACAAAGTGATGGTTAAGCCATCACCTCTACCACTATAAATACACTGATATTTTTAAGTATACTTCGAATTCAGTCTACTAAAAATCTGTCTAAAACTCATACTAACCTAAGTATCAGAGCCTCTTGCAGGTACTACCCCACCTCTACTCACAGACAACTCGGACGGATTCATCCTCGTTGAAGAAGACGTCAAACAAATCACTCAAAAGAGTTTGAACCTCACATTCAAGCCCAAAACAATCTAGTTTCAGGTAATTCTCGGAACAATACCCTTATATGATTAATTAATATTGGTTGAATGTATGAGTCATCAGACAATAAAATTAGATATTAAAAAGATTAAAATATAGATATAAATTACGTTTAAAAGAATAAAATACTAATTCATATTTATCTTTTGAAAACTAAACATCCAAATAGTTCATTTCTAAAAGACTAAACAAAAGCCTTTCAGGAATAATTCAAAAATATTTAAATACCCATATAAAATTAACAAACATTTTTTATTGTATTAGCTAGAAATTAGGAGTTATCAATTAATATGAAAAAAATAAAATATCCTTTTAGTTAGTTAATTTTAAAAAGATTAAAGTATCTTTTCAAGATTTATTTAAAATATGACTAAAATATTCTTATAAGATTAATGCATTCTTTTTTTTTTTTTGTGACTAATGCATTCCTTTTATTGCAATAGAAAATATAAAAACTTAAATTTTATATTAAAAAGAGTAAAATAGTATTCCTATACTTCATTTTTAAAAGAACATCACAATGTTTTCTTGTTAGTTTTAAAAGAATAAAATATCTTTATACGACTAATTCACAATGTTTGATTGTATTACAAAGTAGAATGAGTTCAATTGATTTTTAAAGGGATTAAATATCTTTTTAGTTCATTTCAAAATAACTAAACACTCTACTAGAATTTATTTTAAAAAAATGAAAATACCCTCTTAGAATTACAATTTTTAACTGTATCCAAAATTAGATACTTTAATTTTATTTTTAAAGAGCTTAAGTACCTTTTTAGAGTTAAAGCGTACAAATTAGTATTTTGAATTTGATTATAAGAAAACCAAAACATCCTTTCAATTAATTTTAAAATAACCAAAGTGTTATTTTACAGTCAATTTTCAAGAGGACTACTATATTCTTTTAAAATTATACATAAGGTTGCTTAATTGCAAAAAAACATTCCTGCGTACCAATTATGAATTAACTGCTTCATTACTCTCTCGTACTAAGGTAATATATAATTCCTTAGATATCAAATGTTTCTATGCAAGAATATACTATCCGATGAAAACTCAGTTTTAGGATTAATCCTTTAAACTTTTTTTTTTTAATTTTCTACTCCTCATCGGTATAACATTGTTAGGTAATATATGTTAATAATTTTTCCTTCTTTTAAAAAAATACTTTATTTTTGCACAAGTATATTACAAAACAAAAAATGTTCACTTTATTATGGAAGTAGGTGTTTTATAAGAGTATTTATAAATGACACCACAACAAATCAATATTCAAACTCCACGGTTTTGAATCAATATTCAAACTCATTTGGTATTGCAATTCATTACAACATATTAATGACATATTATGGTAAACATAAAGTCCAAAAAAAAAGAGAATTTTTCATAAACCCACAAAAAATTTTCTGGTCTGTTCTACCATCGGGTCTGAGTCCACAAAAAATGGAAGCACTTATGGTGGATTATTAAACTTAATCCCACTTTTAACCAACTTTAAAATTTCAGTCCAAAAAAACACACTCTAATTGTGTAACATATTCTGCACATCAACTACCACCCCTCTGTGTTACTGCGTCTCCTTTCTGCAAAGGATCTAAAAATCAAGGGAGGCTAGTGTCAAGTGCCTCCTTTGTGCACTTATTATCCAGACCTTAGAAAATTCTTTACCTATAAAATAATGAATTCATGTTCAATCATCCCAAGTGAGAAGAAAAATGATCTAAATTCCATTTATTGATTTAGAAATTATTATCTTAGCCTTTCAAATAGATACATCTGAACACTTGTCAAGTTAAAATCCAAAAATGATTTAAAAGTGACCAAATTACCTATTAACACAACTTTCGCTAAATTATTGATGTTGATACTGCTGCATCACCAAGACGGATGTTATTGCAGGGCAATCTTGAGATACCAACAAAACACCAATTGATCCTAGTTCGGAGTATTCATTTCTCTTGAGAGCATAGGCCACTTCACCTTGTGACCTTCGCCCCACAAGAACCAGATTGCAGCGAACGAACTCGCAGATCACATCAACTGTTTCTACTGCATCCTTTACTGCTTTCTCTTCATATGTCACAGAGTCATCGTTAGCTACTTTGCCTTGAATTCATTAAGGAACTCCTCATCCTCTGAGACTAATTTGGCGCTGGAAGGGGATTCTCCCACGTCCACTCTAACGATCTCTGCTGTGGTACTTAGTTCCACGATAAAGCTAAGAACTACCAATCTTATGCTAGGGTGCTCGGCCATAGGAGTACCATAAGCAAGGGCCTCGCGATCATCACCTCCGCCAAAGGAAAACACTATAATGGAATAATAAACATTGCTTGCATATATATGGGATGTACCACCAAGGCTACGATGAACGAGAATTCCAACTGAGCATGGAGCATTCTCAAGGACCCTTCAGTTAACATGTTTAAAATCACTTCTTGTTGTCTCTAATGAGCCATCCAATCTTTGGTGCTTATGAAATGGAAGAATGATTACTGTAGCTTTCTTTCTCCTAGCAGTTGCACAAATATTGATAGGAATAAAACACACAATTTCCTACTTATAAGAATAAGAGGAGCAACAATACCCACTCATGATAAGTAATAACAACAGCACAATATCCAATAGCAGCAAAAAAATCACATAAACTAAAAAATAGAGGCAAGTTAACACATTAAAATTTTCAACGTGAAAAACCTCCTCAATATGAGAAATAAAAACCACGAATCACCAAGACCAAGAAATAGCTTTACTATGATGAAAAATAAGGTACAAAAAAATCATAAATTATTGCACAAAATATGCATACAATAAGCCAAACAACCCAAGTTTCAAAGCTCATAAACAAGAACAAAGAAGATGAAGATACGATAAAATAGAGCCTCTGTCTGAGCTCGATTTCTCCAATTTTATACCTACAATCTAAATCTTCACCGTTCAAAATAAAAAATAAAATGAGATGAATGTGCAGTCCAAATTTCATATCGATCCAACGGTGAATGAGTAAGAAAAAAAATGCTCAAAGTCTACTGCTCTATTGAAAAATGTGGATAGTGTTCTCTCTTCTTTTTCTCTTAATGCTTGTGTTTTTGACAAAAATGAGATCTCTCTTTGCAACCCTAGTACATCTTCAGCAACTTCTACTATTTATGGGTCTGAATATCAACATTTGGGCTTTTTCTCCATATAGGAAGGTAACCCAAAAAATTCAAGAAATCTTCTGCTCACGACTATATGGAGGTAACCATCCAGTGATTAAGCAACAAAACTCAAACTTTCACTTTGGTAATGCCTTAGCCATCATATCAGAACTATTCTCATCAGTATGAACCTTTTCAAGTTCTAACAATTCAGCATATAAAATATCACGTATCCAATGATACCTCATGTCAATATGTTTGGATCGAGAATGAAAAGTAGAGTTTTTACCAAGATGTATAGCACTTTGACTATCACAAAACAACACATACCTCTCTTGAGTAAACCGGGTTTCTTCAAGAATTTTTTCATCCAAAACATCTCCTTGCACGCTTCATTAATGGCAATAAACTTGGCCTCGGTAGTAGACAAAATACATTTTTGCAATCTAGATTACCAAGACACAGCTTCACCCGCAAAGTTGATCAAGAAGTCTGAAATGGAGCTTCTGTAATCAATATCTCCTACCATGTCTGAGTTCATGTAACCAACTAGAATAGGCTTCTCACTTCCGCAACACAACTTCATGCTAGAAGTAGCTCGAAGATATCTCATTATCTATTTTACAACATTCCAATACTTTTTCTTGGGTTTGAAACAAAATAGCTAACATAACCAACAGCATGGGTATATCCGGTCTTATGCATACCATAGCATACATTAAAATACCCACGACTGATGCATATGGACTTGATGGACTTTGCTTGCAACTCAATTTGAAGTGTGTAGCAAGAGGAGTACTAACGGCCTTTGCTTTCTCTATTTGGAACCTGTGCAACATTGTCTCTATGTATTTCTCTTATGACAACCAAAGTTTCTTCTCTTTTCTATCACGCTCGATTCTTATACCAAGAATCTCCTTTGCTGGCCCAAGATCCTTCATTGTAAATGACGGTGCAAATTGCTTCTTCAACATATCAATCTTAGAAGCATTCTGATCAACAATAAGTATGTCATCAACATATATCAAAAGGATAATAAAATCATTACTGGCAAACTGTTTAGCAAATATAAAATCAAGGTTGCAAGAATCGGACTGATCAATAAACCAGTAAGGTCATTGGTTTATTAGTTTACTGATTCAACTGGGATTCAATCGGAGTTTAACCAGTTTTATTAAATATTAAATAAAATTATTATAAAATATATATAATTTTAAATATATAAATTTAATAATTTCTAACTTAATAAAATTTAATATTTCATAATTTTACATAATAAAATATTCATAATTTAATATTAGAAATTCACAAACAACTTCAAACGTAAAAATTCATAATTAAAAACAACTAAAATGAATATAGTGACCATAATTTTCTACTATAACAAACTTTAATTTGTCCCATCTGACTCACCATCATTTTGGTATTGTGCCTCCATGTTCATATCAAATTCCTTCTCACTGGACGTTGGACCCACACACTCATTACCTACTGATCTAAGTACTTTATCAACATTCTATTCTTGGTCTTTATCTTTAATGATGCTATAGGAGACATTATCATTTAAAAAATTCCTAAAGAAAGCCATCCTAAGATGTATAACTAACTTAAATTGTCTTAACTTCAATCTCCGTCGTAGTGAAGTGATTAATAATAGTAAATAAATTAGTATAGCAATTAAGTATAGCAAAATACATACAAATTTAGCAGAATCCAATTATTAACAAAATCATGAACAGACATAAGTTAATAACTTCAGCAAATAAATTTAGCAGAATCCAATTATTAACAAAATCATGAACAGACATAAGTCAATAACCTCAGCAAATAAATTCAGCAGAATCCAATAATTAACAAAATTAGAAAATCCAGTTAATCAACAAATCAATTACTAACAAAAAATAAGTATTATTAAAATCAATTACTAAACCCTAAACCAGCAAACAGACGACGAGGAGATGGCTGGAAAGTGCGAATAGAGTATTATCAACATCCAAGTATTATCAAAATCCAAGTCAAAGTGCTTACTAGCAGTGAGGAGGAAGGCGAGCGACAGCGACGACAGAGGAGGTGACACCGGCGAACACAGAGAGAGTAAGCTCGGTGATTATAACGACGCGGTGTTGTGGTGGCTGCGGAATACAATGGTTGAGGGATGCGGTGGCTGTGGGCTGTGGTGGCTGCAGTATTAGGGGCTGTGGTGGCTTCTCTCAATTTCAAAATTTTTTTCAGTTTCAGAGATGAGAGGAGTGTGTGTGACTGTGACTGGGTTACGGGTGATGAAAGGGATTTAGGGTTTTCCTCATTTTTTTCCTAAAGATAAAACGATGCCATTTTGGAGGGTTTATTTTTTAACTGGAAATTCTTTAAAAAAACGGTCGGTTTTGTCAATTTACTGGTTAACTATTAGTTCGACCAATTCTGTAACCGATTTTTTGCCTGACGGTCACCAAAACAGCTTGGTGATCGGTTTGCAGTTGAAGCAGCCAGTCCGGTTTGATTTTCAGAACTATGTGATTAGAAGTAGTCTTCTTGTAGCCTTGTTATGCCATAATAAACCTGAACTTCTTATACCATTGTCTCAGAGCTTGCTTTAAACCATACAAGCTCTTCTTCATTTTGCAAACATGATCTTCTTTGCTTTTTACCATGAAACCTTTAGGTTATTCCATAAAAATTTCATCCTTAAGATCACCATGGAGGAAAGTAGTATTCACATCCATCTACTCTATCTTTAAATCAAGACTTGTAGCCAGACTCAAAACAGTTCTAATAGAAGATCTTCTCACAACCGGTGAAAAGATTTCGTTATAATCAACTCCCTTTTTCTGCCTATAGCCCTTGACCACTAATCTAGGCTTGTACCTTGGAGATTGAAAATTTTCTTCATGCTTCAACCTATAAACCTACCTGTTCTGCAAAGCTTTCTTCCCTTTTGGCAACTTCACAAGCTCAAATGTTTGATTATCTTGCAAGGATTTTATTTCATCTTGCATTGTATCAAACAATATCTTATTGTATTCACCTTCCATAGTTTCTTTATAATATTCAGGTTCTCCCCCATCAGTCAAGGTCATATACCCATTAGTAAATGTCATATATTCATTAGGAGGATACTTTGTTGAAGGTCGTCGCTCTCTAGTAGACCTCCTAGGATGGAAACCTGGTGGATTATCAACATCATCATAAACTGGAGCATCAATCGATCTCCCATCTGCTGATCATTGATGCGTGAGCATCTTTCCTATCTTTTCCTATTGAATTTGCATTCGAATTTGTTAAGTTTAATCAAGATTTAAGTATTTTTAAGCCACTACGAATGCTACTTTGAGTCCTATACAATTTGATTTATTTTAGGTAGCATTTGGATGGATTTGACAGGGTTTGTGTAGAAGAAAAGGGAGAAAGTGGATGATGCTTTCAACCCTGACCTTCTTGCACTTCAACCGGCATAACTTGAGTTATAGAGGTCCAATTGACACCATTTTAAAAACATTAGAAAGCTAACTTCTAGAGCTTTCCAATGATATATAATAGTCTATACCTTTCTTCTACGCCAAACTTCCCAAGTTTGGCGCCATGTTCATTAAAAGCTCCCCTTTTGTGCTGCCTTGGTGGCGCCAAACTTGGGATTTTCCAAGTTTGGTGCCAAGATGAAGAAAAAGCAGGAATTACAAGAGGGTAGAGTGGCTTTAAACTTGGCTCAGCCCAAGTTGGGCGCCAGGTTTAACAAATTGAAGTGGTGCCCACGTCCTTCAGGAGCCAACTCGAAGATCTTTTATATTTTGATTAAACTTTATTTTATTTTCAAATAGGAAAAGATATTATTTAGTTTTAGAAAATATATTTTACATTAATTAGGATTATATATAAAAGGGAAAATATTCAACCCTTCGGGCTCTCTTCTCTTTTACGCACCTCATTCCGCACTTTACAGTTTTTCTGAATCCTAGTTTTCTCTCTAAGCCATGAGCAACTAAACCTCTACTATTAAGGTTATGAGCTCTGTTTATTGTATGGATTGATACTATTACTCTTCTATTTTAATTAATGTTTTGATTTCAATTTCAAGAATTTGTGTTCGTTCTTCATCTTAAGGATTTGGGTAGATCGGAAGAATAACCCTTGTTCTATTTGAGTTCTTGTGAACCTTGAAAAAGCAGTTTACTTGAACAACAACTTGAAAACAATTTCTCCTAAATCACTAATTATCTGGACTTAACAGGATACGTGACATATAATCTTCTTATATTTGGGTAATTGGGGTTTCTGTGGTATATAAACTAGAATTGGACTTAAACCTCTAATTGAAATTAAGTGACCAAGGAATTGGCGGTTAACTAGGTTAGAGGAGACTAAAATTACTAAGGAATTAGGGTTTAGTCATATATAGTTTGCCATGAATTGAATCTTGCATGATTGAAATTGTTAGTAAGAAAAGTTAATCCGGAAGATAAACATCTCTGAAACCTTAATTGTTTTCTCATATATATTTCACAACCCGTTTACTACTTGCTTTCTAATTCTCTGAATTTACTTTTTAATGCAATTAAACTCTCAAAACACCATTTTCTACTTGTCTAACTAAGTGAATCACTCAATCATTATTGCTTGGTCCATCAATCCTCATGAGATTGACCCTCACTCACCTGAGGTATTATTTGGTATGACCCGGTGCACTTGCCGGTTAGTTTGTGGACTTTAAATTCTGTACCAAATTTTTAGCACCGTTACTGGGGATTGACTGTGATTAACAATTACCAATTGTTTGATTCCCTATATCAGATAATTTTTCTTTTTCAATTAATTTTCTTTTATCAATAAATTCTAATTTTATTTTCTTTTTTTCTATTTATTATTTAGTTTCATTCCCCCTCCCCTGTTTCTTTTTTTCTTTTATTTTATTATTTAGTTTTAATTTTAATTTCTTTTTAAAACAAAAAAAACTTTCGTTCTTTTTTTCTTTTATTTATTTTTATTTTTATTTTTGTTTTTTTATTTTCTCAATTATTTAGTTTATTCTCTTTATTTTATTTTTCTTTTTAGTTTCTTTTTCCCTTATATTTTATTTTATTTTAATTTTTTTATTTTTCATTATTTTATTTCTTTCACACAAGTTACCTCACTGGAAATTCTCTGCACTCTGACGTAGAGATTCCCAATTTCCTTTGTTTTTTGTTTGTTTGTGAGTAGGAACAGAAACAAGGAACCCCTTCTAGACTTTGATCCTGAACCTGAGAGGACCTTGAGACGGAATTTGCAACAAGCTAGAGCTTACAGAGCCGGTGAGAATCTCAGGGACACTCTTGAGAGGGAACCCATGGATCCCAACAATCTCAACAATGTTGTTAATGCTAATGTGGGTAATCAGAATGGGAATGAACAACCTAGAAGGATGCTTGACTCATACACTACTCCCACTCCTAATTTCTATGGGAACAGTATTGTGGTGCCTCCTATAGGTGCAAACAACTTTGAGTTGAAGCCTTAGTTAATTACTCTGGTGCAGCAAAACTGTCAGTATCATGGACTCCCATAGGAAGATCCAAATCTATTCATCTCTAACTTCCTGCAGATCTGTGACACTGTGAAGACAAATGGAGTGAGTCCTGAGGTTTACAAGCTCATACTCTTTCCATTTGCTGTGAGGGATAGAGCAAAGTAGTAGCTTGATTCTCAGCCCAAGGAGAGCCTGGACACTTAGGACAAGGTGGTCAATAAATTTCTGACCAAATTCGCCACTATAGAAGCTGACTAAGCTAAGGGTGGATGTTCAGACCTTCAGGCAGAGAGATGGTGAGTCCCTCTATGAAGTCTGGGAGCGGTACAAGCTAATGATCAGGAGATTCCCTCCTGACATATTTTCTGAATGGACCAAGCTGGAGATCTTTTATGATGGCCTCTTTGAAATGGCAAAAATGTGTTTGGACAACTCTGTAGGTGGTTCATTGTACATGAAGAGGATGCCTGAAGAAGCTACTGAGCTTATTGAGCTGGTTGCTAACAACCAATATCTTTACTCTTCTGAGAGGAATCACGTGAACTCTGGGGCTCCTCAGAAGAAAGGAGTCATGGAGTTGGACACCTTGAATACTATTCTTACTCATAACAAAGCCATGTCTCAACAGATCAGTATGCTTACTCAGCACTTGAGTGGGATGCAGATTTAATCCGTCAGTGCTCAGAATGCCCCTCAAGAGGCTCCATATGACATGAATGGTGGCTTCATTCAAGGTGAGAATTATGAATATGCTCAATTTTCTCCTGAATAGGTCAACTTTATGGGGAATGCTCCAAGAAACCCACTAATGATCCATACTCCAAGACCATTAATCGGGGATGGAGGAATCACACAAACTTTGGATAGAGAGATCAACCTCAGAGACAGTAGAATTTCAATAATTCTTTGGGCGGTTTTAATCATAACAACTTCAATAACCACCAGTTCCAACCCTCTCAGCCTCAGCAAGCAACTTCTAAGCCTCAGAAGACCACTAACTTGGAATCGCTAGTTGTAAGTTTTGTACAGAAAACTAGAGCATTACTCAAGAACTTAAAGGTTCAAATGGGTCATATAGCCACAAAAGTTGCTGAAATTGATCAGAGGACCCTAATAGCCTTCCTGGTAACACAATTCCAAATCCAAGAAAGGAGTGCAAGGCTATCACCTTAATAAGTGGACAAGTAGCAAGTGTAGAAGCACAAGTTACTGAGGAGCCGGTTGAAAAAAAAGTTCTGGAGGAGAAAAAGGAGGATGTTGAACATGCCCCACCTAGATGTGTAGACAATCCTTTTCCAATCACTCTTGACACACATCCAACATTACCTAAAGCTCCTGAATACAAGCCTAGGATGCCATATTCTCAGAGACTTCAAAAGGAGACCAAGAACAAGTAATTTTCAAAGTTCTTGGAAGTTTTCAGAAAGTTACAAATTAATATTCCTTTTACTGAGGTTTTGGAGCAAATGCATCTCTATGTCAAGTTCATAAAGGAGTTGTTGTCAAAGAAAAAGCCTTTAAAGGGAGATGAGATAGTGGTCTTGACCAAGGAATGTAGTGCCATAATTCAGAATAATTTGCCAAAGAAGATGCCAGATCCAGGGAGCTTTCAAATTTCATGTACCATTGGGAGCATTAACTTTGAGAAAGCCCTATGTGATCTGAGTGCAAGCATAAATTTAATGCCCTTGTCTATGATGAAGAAGCTACAAATCAAAGAGGAACAACCAACAAGGATAGCATTACAAATGGCAGATAAATCTTTGAATCATGCACATGGAATAGTGGAGAACATCTTGGTCAAGGTGGATAAGTTCTTTCTCCTAGCTGATTTTGTGATTCTTGACATGGAGAATGATGAAAATGCCTCCATAATCGTAGGAAGACCATTCCTAGCCACTGGGAGAGCTCTAATTAATGTAGAACTGGGTGAATTAGTACTTAGAGTGCATGATGAGCAATTGGTTTTTCATATCTTCCAAAATATGAATTCATCAGGTGAAAAGGAAAAGTGCATGTAAACTGAGCTTATTGTTCCAACCCTTCAAGAACCTCCTGATAATGCACAACAAGGTTTACAGCTCAAGCCTCCTTTGGTGACAATAAAAAAAACTCTCCCTAACATCAAACCTAAGTTTGGTATTGAGAATACTTCATCCACCAAGGAGGAGGTTCTTAAAAATAAAGTACCCAGAGGATGGAGAAACAAAAAGATTCCCACTGAAGGTTTCTCCCCAGGGATGAAGGTGGTGTTGACTAGTAATCCAGTGTTACCTCATACAGTGAACAGAATTCTCTCTTTTGAGCATATTGAGCTACTTCATGGGAACACAGGGAGACGATTCACAGTGAGAGGGGAGGATTTGAAGCACTATGATCAACCTCCACCTTAGCAGAACTAACCGTCAAGCTAGTGACGGTAAAGAAACGCTTGTTGGGAGGCAACCCAACTATTATATCCTTTGATTTTGTGCCCGGTTGTTTTTACTTTTTTATTTTCCTTTCCTTTTAATGTTAATTCCATAGTTTTCTTTTGTTTTACGTGTCTTTTGATCATGAAGAATATTAAGAACAGGAACAGGTACACTTAGAAAGAATTTTAACCACCCTGGAGAAGTTTGTTTCGGACCGGGTGGCACCAAACATGGGAAGTCCAAGTTTGGCGCCAAAGACAACGTCAAAATAGAAGAAAAACCTGGAAGGGTGGCACCACATGCTGCGTGCAAATTGAGGAAATATTTCTGGAGGGGTGGCGCCAAACTTGGGCTGAGCTAAGTTTGAGCTAAGTTTGGTGCCAAAGTCGACGTCACTTGGAAGCAATTGTGGAAGGAGTGGAGCCAAATTTGAGAAACACCAAGTTTGGCACCACCATCAAGAACAATAAGGATAATACTCTCTGGCAAGGGGAAGCCAAACTTGGCCCCCCTGAAGTTTGGCTTCAATTTTTAGAAAAAAAGAACGTAAAAAAAAAGATATCAAGGGTGGCGCCAAACTTGGTCCCACCTAAGTTTGGCGCCAGGAGGTTGCATTCAATACGGAGCGGAGCCAAACTTCACTTTTTCAAAGTTTGGCTCCACCAAATTTCCCAAAAAAAAATAAATTATTTTAACCTCTCTTACCCTTTTATCATTTTCTTTTTCTTCTGTAATAATTTTTGTGTTTACTCATTCGTGCACTTTTTATGTCCCTCCCTGTTTTCAGTTTTTCTTTACTTGGGGACAAGCAAACTTCTAAGTTTGGTGTTGTAGAGCGCGCTCTCTATTTATCTTATCGTCAATGGCACCAAAGGGAGGCGAGTCATCTTCACGGAGGAGCACAGTCTGAGGAATGAGATGATCACCAGGATAACAGAGGTGGTTGAGTTCCTTTCATTCTATTCCCCCTTCCGTTCTTATTTTGTTACCTCATTATGTTTGCCTACATGATCTTTAGTATTTTTGGTTTTTTGGTTTTAGTTTCATTCTGTTGTTTGTTTTTAGTTTGAAAATTTTGTCTCATGTACCACTCACTGAGCTTGAATCGAAAAAAAGAAAAAGAAGTGATGTATTGCATGAGAAATTGAGTTATGTTCAAGAGTAGTCTTATTTACTTAAATGTGGTGGTATTATCTGTGATTCTGAATGCATGATATGAACAATGCATATTTGAATTTGAATTAAAGGATGTTGGTGCTTGAGGAATAGGAATTTAGAGAACTATTATGAATCCTCTAAATTAAACAAGAAATTAATCCTTGAAGCAAAAGAAATAGCAAAAAGAAAAGCAAGGTCCAAGGCTCTGAGCATCAATGGCTAGGAAGGTCAACTATGACTAAAAGCTCAAAGAGTTGTTTTTCTAGCCATATGCTTGTGGTGTGAATGTGTCAAGTAACCCTTGAGACAGAGCACTAAGAGTCGAGATCAAGTGCAACTAACATAGCATGCCAAAGGCTTTGAGCACCACTGTCTGGGAGTAATTAAAAGAAAAATTAGAACCCAAAGAGAATTCTCCAGTTAAGTGCTTGTGGTATTTTTGTGTCAAATAAAGCTTGAGACAAAACATTTAAAGTCATGGCTAGGCTCAAAGTGCAAAGCACCAAAAGAAAAGAGAATGAAAGAAAAGTTGATGTGTTCAAGGATTAATCCGAAGTCAAAAGGCCAAAGAATTCATAATAGTATTCGGATTCTAATTCCGAATGATAGTGATGTTCCTCAGATTCAAAGGATAGTGAGATGCTTAAACTATTCAGAGTTTCAGTGTTATAAA
Source organism: Arachis hypogaea (assembly GCF_003086295.3). Taxonomy (NCBI): domain Eukaryota; kingdom Viridiplantae; phylum Streptophyta; class Magnoliopsida; order Fabales; family Fabaceae; genus Arachis; species Arachis hypogaea. Next base: position 110,426,832 of record NC_092048.1, read on the forward strand.
CCCCACTTTGAGACAAACAGGAGCGTAATTGAGTACTCACCTCTCATGCAAATTCACATCCTAAGTTTTTATTAGTTTTAGTTGCTTGAGGACAAGCAACAATTCAAGTTTGGTGTTGTGATGCGTAAGCATCTTTCCTATCATTTTCTAGTGAGTTTCCATTCGAATTTGTTACGTTTAATCAAGATTTAAGTATTTTTGAGCCACTATGAATGCTACTTTGAGTCTTGTGCAATTTGATTTATTTCATGTAGCATTCACATGGATTTGACAGGGTTTGTGTAGAAGAAAAGGGAGAAATTAGATGATGCTGTCAACCCTGACCTTCTTGCACTCCAATGGGCATAACTTGAGCTAGAGAGGTCCAATTGACACCAATTCAGTGACATTGGAAAGATAACTTCTATAGTTTTCCAATGATATATAATATTTTATATCTTTCTTCTGGAATCACGGCCTTGGTGGCGCTAAACTTAGGATTCTCCAAGTTTGGCGCAATGTTCATTAAAAGCTCCCCTTTTGCACTACCTTGGTGGCATTTTCCAAGTTTGGCGCCAAGATAAAGAAAAAGCAAGAATTAAAAGCGGGTTGAGTGGTGCCAAACTTGGCTCAGCCCAAGTTTGGTGCCATGTTTAACAAATTGGAGTGGTCCCCACGTCCTTCAGGAGCCAGCTCGAAGATCTTTTATATTTTGATTAAACTTTTTTTTTTACAAATAGAAAAATATATTATTTAGTTTTAGAAAATATATTTAACATTAATTAGGATTAGATATAAAAGGGAAAAGATTCAGTCCTTCGGGCTCTCTTTTCTTTTACGCACCTCATTCCGCACTTTATAGCTTTTCTGAATCCTAGTATTCTCTCTGAGCCATGAACAACTAAACCTCCACTATTAAGGTTAGGAGCTCTGTTTATTGTATGAATTGATACTATTACTCTTCTATTTTAATTAATATTTTGATTTTAATTTCAAGAATTTGTTTTTGTTCTTCATCTTAAGAATTTGGATAGATCAGAAGAATAACCCTTGTTCTATTTGAGTTCTTGTGAACCTTGAAAAAGCAATTTACTTGAACAACAACTTGAAAATAACTAAATCACTAATTATCTGGATTTAACGGGATACGTAACATATAATCCACTTATATTTGGGTAATTAGGGTTTCTGTGGTATATAAACTAGAATTGGACTTAAACATCTAATTGAAATTAAGTGACAAAGGAATTGGCGGTTAACTAGGTTAGAGGAGATTAAATTACCAAGGGATTAGGGTTTAGTCATATATAGTTTGCCATGAATTGAATCTTGCATGATTAAAATAGTTGGTAAGAAAAGTTAATCCGGAAGATACACCTCTGAAACCTTAACTATTTTCTCATATATATTTCACAACCCGTTTACTGCTTGCTTTCTAATTCTCTGATATTACTGTTTAATGCAATTAAACTCTCAAAATACCATTTTCTGCTTGTCTGACTAAGTGAATCAATCAACCATTGTTTCTTGGTCTATTAATCCTCGTGGGATCGACCCTCACTCACTTGAGGTATTACTTGGTACGACCCAGTGCACTTTCCGGTTAGTTTGTGGATTTTAAATTTTGCACCAATCATTAGGAACCAAAGGCTCATTTTGCTGCATATGATCCTGGTCTTGATTCTCTGCTTGTTCTAATGAAGGAGGCGGCTGAACTAAATATATATCAATCAATTGTAGGACTTAGATTAATCACATGAGCCGCTGTAAGTAGCGCTCCTCCCAAAAAGGCTTTAGGTAGCTTAGCTTCAGTAAGCATACACCTAACCCTTTTAATCAGGGTTCTATTCATCTTTTCTGCCAAACCGTTTAACTGAGATGTTTTAGGAGGTTTCCTTTTATTCCTAATGTCTGGCTTCTTGTAATACTCATCAAATAGTCCATGATACTCACCACCATTATCAGTGCAAATACATTTAAGCTTTTTACCTGTTTGTCTCTCAACCAAAGCTTAGAATTGTTTCAACTTTTCCAAAGCTTAGTTCTTTATTTTTAAAGCATAAGTCTAAAACTTTCTTGAATGATCATCAATAAAAATAATAAAGTAAACATCTCCACTAAAAGACCGTATCTTCAAAGGACCACAAATATCAGAGTACACCAATTTAAAGAAGTCTGATTTTCTTGAAGGTTGATGCTTCTTGAAGGATAATCTTTTTTGTTTGCCAATCATGCAATGAGAATATTTTTCCAACTCTGTATTCAAACTGGAAAGAACATCCTTTTGAGCCAACAATTAAGTCTTTTTTCATTAATATGACCAAGTCTTCTGTAATCATGGCATGCATCACATACAAATTTGAAGTATTTTTTTTTGAGCCACCACTAAGTTTCCTTTAGTTAGCTTCCATTGTCCAAAGCTGAAAGTGTTTACAAAGCCTTCATTATCAAGCCTTTTAACTAAAACCAAATTCAAGCGAACATCTAGAGCGTGTATAACATCTTTGAGTAGTGATGCATGAGCATCTTTCCTGTCTTTTTCTAGTGAATTTGCATTTGAATTGTTAAGTTTAATCAAGATTTAATTATCTTTTAGCCACTATGAATACTACTCTGAGTTGTGTGCAATTCTGTTTATTTCAGGTAGCATTTTAGATGAATTTGACAGAGTTTGCATGAAGAAACGAAGCCACAGCAGAATAAGGAAGTGGCGCCAAACCTGGAAATCCCAAGTTTAGTGCCAGGAGTGCTTCACAATCACCCCTTGCTTTCGGCCTTCACGGCGCCAAACTTGGGATTCCCCAAGTTTGGCGCCACACTCAAGAATCCAAGGAATGCATGCGGGTGGTTTGAAGCCAAACTTGAGATATCTCAAGTTTGGCTTCAACTAAGAAGATTTGAAGAATGAACACGGCCTCAATGGTGCCAAACTTGGTTCAGCCCAAGTTTGGCGCCACCTTTAGTGAAAGTAGTGGTCCCCAATTGACCAAGGAGCAGCACGAGATATATTTAATTAATTCTGATTAAACCGTTATTTTATTTAAAAATAGAAAAAGATATTATTTAGTTTTAAGAAATATAATTTACATTAATTAGGATTAGATATAAAAGGGAAAAGAATCAGCCCTTCGGGGTCGACTTCTCTTCTCTCATACCTCATTCCGCAATTTATAGTTTTTCAGAATCCTTATTTTCTCTCTGAACCATGAACAACTAAATATCCACTGTTAAAGTTAGGAGCTCTGTCTATTGTTTGGATTGATACTATTATTTTTCTATTTTAATTCATATACTGATTTCTATTTTAAGAATTGTTTTCATTCTTTATCTTATGAATCTGGGTGGAACGGAAGTATGACGTTAGTTCTAATTGAGTTCTTGTATAACTTGGAAAAACTCTTTACTTGAACAACAGCTTGAAAATAATTTCTCCTAAATTTCTAATTATCTGGACTTAACGGGATACGTGACATATAATCCTCTTATATTTGGGTAATTATGGTTTCTGTGGCATATAAACTAGAATTGAACTTCACCCTCTAATTGGAATTAAGTGACCAAGGAATCGGCGGTTGATAAAGGTTAGAGGAGACTAAAACGGTCTAAGAAATTAGGGTTTAGTCACATATAGTTTGCCATGAATTGAATCTTGCATGATTAAAATAATTAGTAAGAAAAGTCAATCCGGAAGATATATAACTCTGAAGCCTTAACTGTTTCTCCATATATACTTCACAACTTGTTTACTGCTTGCTTTCTGATATTTTGAATTTACTGTTAATACTTTTGAACTCTCAAAATACCAATTTCTGTTTGTCTAACTAAGTAAATCACTCAATCATTGTTCCTTAGTCCATCAATCCTCATGGGATCGACCCTCATTCACTTGAGGTACTACTTGGTACGACCCGGTGCACTTGCCGGTTAGTTTGTGGGTTTTAAATTCCGCAAGCTCAATGTTGGTCACTCTTGTGCAACAAAAACTGTCAGTATCATGGACTCCCTCAGGAATATCCAAATCAGTTTATTTCTAATTTCTTGCAGATTTGTGATACTGTGAAGACCAATGGAGTGAATCCTGAGGTATACAAATTCATGCTCTTCTCATTTGCTGTGAGGAATAGAGCAAAGCTGTGATTAGATTCTCAACCCAAAGAGAGTCTGGATACTTGGGATAAAGTGGTCACTGGATTTTTGACTAAATTTTTCCCACCATAAAAGCTGACTTAGCTAAGGGTGGATGTTCAGACCTTCAAACAGAAAGATGGTGAGACCCTTTATGAATTCTGGGAGAGATTCAAGATACTGACCAGGCAATGCCCTCCGGATATGTTTTCTAAATGGACTCAGCTGGATATCTTTTATGAGGGCTTGTGTGAAATGCCCAAAATGTGTTTGGATAATTCTGCAGGTGGTTCACTGCACATAAAGAAGACACTAGAGGAGACTACTTAGCTTATTGAATTGGTTGCTAACAACCGGTATTTATACTCATCTAACAGGAATTATGTGAACTTTGGAACCCCTTAGAAGAAAGGCATTTTGGAAGTAGAGGCTTTGAATGCTCTCCTTGCTCAGAACAAAATTTTGTCTCAGCAGATGAATTTGATTACTCAACAATTGAGTGAGATGCAGGTTTCAGCTGTTAATACTCAGAATGCACCTCAAGCGGCTCCTTATGACATGACTGGTAGCTCTATGCAAGGTGAGAATTATGATTATGCTCAATCTTCTTCTGAACAGGTCAATTACATGGGGAATGCTCCTAGAAACCCCAATAATGATCCATATGCTAAGACCTACAATCAGGGGTGGAGAAATCACCCAAATTTAGGGTGGATAGAGCAACCTCAGAGGCCACAGAATTTTAATAATAATTCTCAGGGTGGTTTCCATCAGAACAATTTCAATAACCACCAGTTTCAGTCATCTCAGCAAGCAACTCCTCAGTTTCAGAAGAACACTCTTTTGGAAGCACTAATGGCAAGCTTTATACAGGAAACTAAAGTATCAATAAAAAACTTGGGGGTTCAGATGAGTTAATTAGCCACAAAAAGTTAATAAAATTGATTAGAGGACCACTAATAGCCTTCCTGGTAACACAATTCCAAATCAAAGAGAGGAATACAAGGCTATCACCTTGATAAGTGGATAAGTGGCAAGTATGGAAGTACAAGTTAATGAGGAGCCAGTTGAAAAAGAAGCTCCAGAGGTGAAGAAAGAGGAGGTGGAACACGCCCCTCCTAGGCGTGCAGATAATCCATTACTAGTCTCTCTTGACACTCATCCTACATTGCCTAAGGCGCCTGGGTACAAGCCTAAAATGCTATATCCTCAGAGACTTCGAAAGGAGACCAAGGACAAGCAATTTTTAAAGTTCTTGGAAGTCTTCAGAAAGTTACAAATCAATATTCCTTTTACTGAGGTTTTGGAGAAAATGCCTCTCTATGTCAAGTTCATGAAGGAGCTGTTGTCAAAGAAGAAGCCTTTAAAGGGAGATGAGACAGTGGTCCTGACTAAGGAATGTAGTTCCATCATTCAGAATAACTTTCAAAGGAAGATGCCAGATCCAGGGAGCTTTCAAATTCCATGCACCATTGGAAACACAACCTTTGAGAAAGTGTTATGTGATCTGGGAGCAAGCATCAATTTAATTGCCTTGTTTGTGATGAAGAAGTTGCAAATCCAAGAGGCACAACCCACAAGGATAGCATTACAGATGGCAGACAAATCTATAAAGCCTGCATAAGGATTAGTGGAGAATATCTTGGTCAAAGTGGGTAAGTTCTTCCTCCCAGCAGATTTGTGATTCTTGATACGGGGGAGGATGAGAATGCCTCTATAATCCTAGGAAGACTTTTTCTAGTCACTGGGAGAGCTCTAATTGATGTAGAAGTGGGTGAATTAGTATTTAGAGTGCATAATGAGCAACTAGTCTTTCATGTCTTCAAAGATATGCATTCAGCAGGTGAAGAGGAGAGGTACATGCAGACTGAGCTTATTAATCCAAACCTTCAAGAACCCCCTGATGATGCACAACAAAATTTGCAGCTCAAACCTCCTTTGGTGACAATCAATAAAATTCCTCCTAACATCAAACCTAAGTTTGGTGTCGAGAATGCATCATCCACCAAGAAGGAGGCTCCCAAAAAGAAGAAAGTACCCAGGGGATGGAGAAACAAAAATATTCCCACTAAAGACTTCTCCCTAGGAATGGAGGTTGTATTCACTACATGCCCAATCCTGCCTCATACAGTGAATAGGATCTTGTCTCTTGAGCATATAGAGTTGATCCATGAAAGCACAGGAAATAAGTTCACAATGAGGGGTGAAGAGCTGAACCCCTATGATCCTCCTCCTTAGAGGAGCTGACCGTCAAGCTAGTGACGGTAAAGAAGCGCTTGTCGGGAGGCAACCCGATGTTTTCGTATCCTTAAGTTTGATTTTTTATTTTGATTTTTCTTATTTTTAATTTTATTAGTTTTGTTTGAGTTTCTACCATTTTTTCTTTGTTTTACGTATATTTTGGTCATGCAGAGTGGTTAGAATAGGAACAGGAGCAATTAAAAGGAATTTTTGACACCTTGGAGATTTCTCTGCTTGGGGACAAGCAAACTTTTAAGTTTGGTGTTGTCGCTTCACTTGTGGCTTTTCTGTTTATTTTAATGGTACCAAAGGGAGGCGAATCATCTTCACGGAGGAGCACAGCCTAAAGAATGAGATGGCCACTAGGATAACTGAGGTGATTGAGTGCCTTTCATTCTATATTTTCTCCCGTTCTTATTATGTTATATTCCTGTTTTCTGCTATTTTACTTGGTTTCTGCATGATCCTTTGTTATTTCAATTCCTAGGTTCTAGTTTGATTTGCTATTTTAATTCTGTTATTTTCTTTTAGTTTAAAAAAGTTGTCTCATGTATCGCTCACTGAGCTTGAATTCAAAAGAAAAGAAAAAAATGATGTATTGCACGAGAAATTGAGTTTATATTTAAGAGTAGTCTTATTTACTTCAATGTGGTAGTATTATTTGTGATTCTGAATGCATGATATGAACAGTACATAGTTGAATTTGAATCAAAGGATGTTGGTGCATAAGGAATAGGAATTTAGAGAACTATTATGAATTCTCTTAATTAAACAAAAGCTTAATCCTTGAAGCAAAAGAAACAGCAAAAGAAAAATAAAAACAAGGTCCAAGGCTATGAGCATCAATGGCTAGGAAGGTCAAATATGATTAAAAGTTCAAAGAGTTGTTTTCCTAGCCATATGCTTGTGGTGTGTATGTGTCAAGTAATCCTTGAGATAGAGCACTAAGAGTCGAGATCAAGTGCATTTAACAGAGTATGCCAAAGGTTTTGAGCACCACTGTCTGGGAGTAATTGAAAGAAGAATCTGAACTAAAAGAGAGTTCCCCAGTCAAGTGGTTGTGGTGTTTTTGTGTCAAGTAAAGCTTGAGACAAAACATTTAAAATCACAGCTAGGCTCAAGGTGCAAAGCACGAAAAAAAAAAGAATAAAATAAAATTTTCTGTGTTCAAGGATTAATCCGAAGTCAAAAGGTCAGAGAATTCATAATATTATTTGAATTCTAATTCCGAATGACAGTGACATTCCTAAGATTCAAAGGATAGTGAGATGCCAAAACTATTTAAGATTTTAATGTATAAACCCCACTTTAAGAAGAGACATGAGCTTAATTGAACACTCACTTCTCCTGCAAATTCACATCCTAAGCCTATATTAGTTTTGGTTGCTTGAGGACAAGCAATAAGTAGCAACTTCATTCCCATATTAGTCTCAAGACAAACATCTCCTACACCAATCACCTTGACCAAGCCATCATTATCCATATTAAGCACTCCAAAATTGCCCGAGTATAAAAAGTGAAGAATTCCTTCTCGGTGTAACATGTATTGAGGTGCCACTATCAATTACTCAGCTGAACTCGTCATCAGAAAGAAGATTGACCTTGTACTCATAATCAGCATTGTCAACAATGAGAATATCATCTGAAATAGCATATATACAAGTATTACTTCCATCATCCTTCGTTTCTTGCTTATCTTTGTTCTCCTTTTTCTAAAGAAAGTAATATTTTTGGACGTGATCCATTTTATGACAATAATGACACTCAACATTCTTGTATCTTAACTTGGATTTATTTCTACTTTTACCTATACCCTTTTGACCTCTGCTCTGATTTCTCCTCTATTTTCAGTGACTAACATTTCAGACTGTGACGAAGAACTCTGTGTCTTCCTTCTCATCTCTTCATTTAAAATGCCACCTTTAACAAGTTGCATGCTCACTTTACCATTCGGAGCAGAATTAGTAAGAGAGATACGAAATGTCTCCTAAGAATCTGGTAGAGTATTTAGCAACCACAATCCTTGAACCTCATCTTCAAACTTGATTCCCATGCTTGACAACTGATCAATAACCCCTTAAAATTCATTCAAGTGATATAATACTTGTGATCCCTCATTTATCTCAAATTCATCAATATATTCAATAAGTACAATTTATTATTGTCAAATTTGGAAGCATACAAGGATTCAATTTGATTCCACAAAGTTCTAGGATGAGTCTCATTAGGAACATGGTTGTAAATATTATTATCCACGCATTACCTAATAAAATCACAAACTTGTTGGTGTTCAAACTCTCATTCTTCATCTATTTTAGACTCTGATTTCTGTGTAGAAAATACGGATAAATATAGATTTTTGACAAACAATAAATCCTTTATTTTGCCCTTCCATAGATGGTAATTAGTTCCATTCAAACTTATCATCCTAGTTGAATTATTTGCCTATCCATCTTTCAAATAAGTTATAACCAAATGCTCAAAACTGAGCTCTAATTTCAAATGATAGGAATAAAATACACAATTTTCTATTTACAAGAATAACAGAAATAATAATACCCACTCACAACAAGTAATAATGGAAGCATAATAATACCTAATAGTAGTGAAAAAATCACATAAACTAGAAAATAGAGGCAAGCTAACACACCAAGATTTGTAACATGAAAAACCTCCTTAATGTGAGAAGTAAAAATCACGAATCACCAAGACCAGAAAATAGTTTCACTATGATTAAAAAAAAAATAGGGTACAAGAGAGTTATAAATTACTGCAAAAATATGCATACAACAAGCCAAATCACCCAAGTTTCAAAGCTCATAAATAAGAACAAAGAAGATTAAGATACCACAAAATAGAGCCTCTGTCTGAGTTCAATTTCTCCAATTGCAGACCTCCAATCAAAATCTCCACCTTAGAATGAAGAACAAAATGAAGTAAATATATAGTCCAAAATTTACACCGATCCAACGGTGAACGACTGAGAAACGAATGCTCAAAATCTGCTATTCTACTAAAAATATGAATAGTGTTCTCTCTTCTTTTTCTCTCTTAATGCGTGTGTTTTTGACAAAAATGATACCTCTCTTTGCAATCCTATCACATCCTCAATAACTTCAACTATCTATGGGTGTAAATACTAACATTTTTTTTTTCTCCACATAGAAAAGAAACCTAAAAAATCCTAACAAATGTCTACGTGCATGTTTGCCATAGATGAGATTTCTGTCATTAGTCTGACAAACACTTGACTCAATTGATGATAAGCCTCATGCCACAATTATATAGTCAGCATCAGAATGATGACCCTTATTTCAGAATGGCAATCCATTTTTCCTTGCCTTATACACACAAACTCCACCAGACTTCTCGAGTCCTCTTGAGGCTCCAATTGCTCTATTCCGTTTGACAATCCTGTTTCAAAATTTTCTTAGTTCTTTTATTCTTATTTTAATATCTTATTAAATTTGATTTTTTTTTCTCTTGATTTTAGAGTGGAAACATAAAAATCATCTTTTTTATATTATGATAATAAAAAATATTATTTGTATACCAAAATTAATTACTAAATATTTGTGTATAAATATAAATATAGTTTAATTTATTTTTAATGTATATTTTATATTTTAATGTGTATTTTATATTAGTGACTAATTTTAATGTATATATAATATTTTTGTATTATATTTTTATTTTATTCTATTTATTCTCATTATATTTATGTTGCATTGAATTTTTAATGGCGGACCTTTAAAGTAAAAATATATTGACATGATAAATAAAAGATGTTGAATTACGATATTTTATTTCTTAATTGGTAGCACATGTTTTGGATAGAATTTATGTTGGTTATAATAGAAGCAGAAAGAGAACACCTTCAAACATTGAAAATAGATTAAATGGGGATGGATTTGCTAATTAACAAAGTAGCATGTGAGTTTAAAGGCAGACATGATGAATTACTAAATAAAGCCAAGATGGTAGCAGCTGCTACAGAGAAAGAAACTCATGTTTTTTATATTAATCTTTCTCAAGTTAGTTACGAGCTATTGAATAATGGATCCATTGTTTTTTTTTTTTTTTTTTTTTCTAAGTTTTGCATCATTGTTATTATGAGGATGATGATGATCATGATGATTGTTTTTTAATGGTTGATTAGAAATAGTCAATATTGGTTCAGCTAATCAATTTAATTTATTTCATTTGTGTATGATTAATTATATATACATTTTTATGATTTATTGGTTCAGTTTGTATTGCTCAATTAGTTTTAGACACTAAAATAAGTATTTGTGAAACACTTATAGTACTAAATATTCATGTCTAAAATGAACACATTAATTATGTGTTTATTGAAGTAGTCACATTTTTTTTATAGATAATTAGATTTTATTAGATAAAAATTAAAGACTAATATAAAAAAATAATATTAATGGACTCTAATAAATACAAAATATCCTAATACATAAACAAATGTTGTAAACGGTATTACTTTAATACACAATACTTTAAATGACAATAAAATTCTTTATTCTTAAATAATTAAATATAAAATATATAAATACAAAATATATGAGTATCTTTTATTCATTAAAATTAATTATTATGCAAATTTTTTTATAATATTAAAAATTTATATTAAAATAATATTTTAAATTATAACATAAAAGTATAAAATAATTAAAATTTTATTTTATATTACTTGACAAATAATTAGATTATTATATTCAAAATTTATTAACTAACTACTTTTGTTAAAGATATTATTATATAATATAATTTTTTATCAAAATATTTTAAAAATATAATTTATTTAAAATAAGACTTAAACTAATCAAACTTACGCAATTAAAAATATTAAAATTGTATACAAAGTCAAGCTATTGCAAAAATATAATAAAAAAATACATTATTTTCTTTTATAGCTTTCCCAAAATAATATATATACTATATACTATCTAAATTAAAATACAGATCAGTTATTATATACAATTATACCTATATATATGGATTTGTCTAAAAGAATTGGAAAAAATAAATTATATTATTTATTTAGTTTTTTCAAAAAAATTTGAAAAACAAAAAAAGTTAATATTTTTATGTATTATATATAATTTTTTAAATAAATTTTATTTTTACAAATATTTTGATAAAAAAGTATATTATATAATAATATATTTAACGAAATAATTAATTAATAAAGTTTAAATATAATAATATAATTATTTATCAAGTAATATAAAATAAACTTTAATTATTTTATATTTTTATATTGTAGTTTAAAAATATCATTTTAATATAATTTTTTAATATTATAATAATTTTCTTATATAATAATTAATCCCAATAAATAAAAAAAAACTTATATTTTTTATATTTATCTATTTTATATTTTTTGGAACGAAAAACTTCCACTTTTTTATAATGAAATATGTGATTATATATATATATATATATTAATTTTTTTATATATTAAATAATTATAATAATATTAAAATTAGATAACATATTAAATTTGTTACATTAAAACTAAAAAATTATATATTTTACTCTTAGATTTAACAAAATATATTTTTAATAAATTATATATGATAAAAAATATTTTGTGAAAGACATTTGTATATATATAGTTTGGTTCAGTTAGAGAATAAAAAATTTAACTAGAAAGATAAAAAAATGATCTTATTATAAAAATATAATTATAAATATTATATATATAAAACTACAAATGTTAAATTTAAAAAATAATTTTAAATTATTATCTACTTAATATTACCATAAAATAAATATGAATAAAAAAGACTAGAGGAGAGAACCATGTGATAGCATATATATTAGAAAATCTAAAGAATAAAAAAATATATAATAATCCTATATCAGTTACTATTACATACACACATATAATACATTTACGTAGTTAATACATATTATTTATTCAATTTTTCTAAAAAAAAGTTAAAAAAATAATATTTTTATGTATTATATATAATATTTTAAATAAACTATATTTTGACAAATATTTGATATAAAATTATATTATATAATGATATTTTTAACAAAAATAGTTAGTTCATAAGTATTGAATATAATAATCTAAATATTTATCAAGTAATATAAAATAAAATTTAATTATTTTATATTTTTTGTTATAATTTAAAATATTATTTTAATATAATTTTTTAATATTATAGAAAATTTTTTGCATAATAATTAATTTTAATGAATAAAAACTATTTATATTTTTGTATTTATATGTTTTATATTTTTAATTACGTAATTAGTTTAGATCTTACTAATATAAGTAAATATATAATGTGATAGGCATGTATTTAGAATTATATTATTTATTCTATTTTTAAAAAGATTAAAAAAAAACTAATATATAATATTTTAAATAAATCATATTTTTAAAATATTTTGATGAAAAATTATATTATATAATAATATCTTTAACAAAATAGTTAGTTAATAAATTTTAAATATAATAATCTAATTATTTGTCAATATAAAATAAAATTTTAATTATTTTATATTTTATATTACAGTTTAAAATATTATTTTAATATAATTTTTTAATATTATAAAAATTTATTGCTAATAATTAATCTTAATGAATAAAAAATACTCATATATTTTGTATTTATATATTTTATATTTAATTATTTAAGAATAAAAGATTCTGTTGCCATTTAAAATATTGTGTACTAAAGTATTGTCATTTAATATATTTATTTATGTACTAGGATATTATTTATTTATTAGAGTCCATCAATGCTCTTCTTTTATATTAACCTTTGATTTTTATTTAATAAAATCTAATGGTCTATATAGACGTGACACATCCAATAAGCACATAGTTATTGTTCTCATTTTAGACATATTTGGTTCTAGTTTGTCTTGCTCAATTAGTGTTAGACACTGAAACAAGTATTCGTGATACATATATAATACTAAATAGAGAAAGTATTCAAATAGAGAAAGTATAGGAAAACAATGGATTTAGTATACAATGTGTACAATAAGGATAAAATTGAAATTATAATAAGTTAATAATTAATTTAATTAATTCCTAATAATTTCATATTTTAAATTTTAAAAACATAAGGATTTGTTTATGGGAAGTTACGTATTCTTCTATTTTGCGCGTTCGAAGAACGTGCTGCAGTTTCTTCCTCTCCAGTAGTCTCTTCCACTCTTTCCAAACTGACGCCGCAAAGGTCACCATTGTCTGCTGCCTAGAACGCAACCCGATGCCACCCAGCTGTCCGAAAATGTTCGACGAAGACACCCCTTCGTGTACTTGCATTTGTCGGACAGCTCAAGACCGCCATGGCCGCCGCCGCCTTCAACAACGTCACGGCCTGATCCTCCTCGCCTTCACCATAGCATTCGCCGAAAAGGCCGATGGCAGTGGCGGCAACAAGAGCCCCCTGGTATCCGTGTGGGTTCTCCTCTCCGACTTGGCATTTGTCATCTTCATGATAACAGTTATCTGAACGACAATGAAGTTGGTGTCGTGCCAATGAACAAAATGAGACATTTGCTTGCTTCGCCGCCAACAACCTTCTATGCTTGCTATTAAGAACTATTTTTTCTCAAACCAAACAAGCCCTACACCTTCCCATCTGAGTGACGTAAGCCTTTCCCTGCAGGGAAGGAAGATCAAAAGTCAAAGTCTTCCATAGAAGTATTGTAGGGAACATATCACAATCAGCAAGCATATTCATGTCAATATTTTAGTTTCGAGTGGGTTGAAGATTGACAAATTTAGATGTTGGATGTTCAATTTACTATGTATATAGATGGTTATTTTAATTCTTTATTAAATGGTTATTTTGTTTGATTCAGTTTAAGTATATACAATTAAAAATGCAAGATGGTCATTTCACTAGGTAGTTGGATGATTAATTTAATAACTACGTAGATGGTTGTTTGATGGCCGATGAGAGAACTTCTAACACTGAAGAGGTGGGATGATTGATGAGGATAGGGTAGCAGACGGTTGGAGAAGGAAAGAGAGTATTTAAGTAAATTCTAATGAAAAATTAGGGTTGGGATGGTTAATTTTTGAAATAATTGTTTGAATTTTTTCTTTGTATTAGACCAAATTTTAAACTCATTATCAAAATTTCTCATTGTCTTTTTAGTGGAATTCAACTAAATATTTATGTTTTTATGTTTTCTCTTGCTTAAGAAATGTGCATTTAAAGACCATCCCAAAAGAAAAAGATATGCCTTTAAGAAAATTTGATTTAGTTATGAGCTGTGATTGTTGGACCATAGCAAATTCATTTTTTTAAAAATACATTAGTAGCTATAAGATTGTTGAGTGCTGAATGATTTACTGAATTTCTCCCCATTTCAATAAAAGTGTAATTTTTGAATATTTAGTTAAATTATTTTCTCTATATTTATATTGAGGCATACCAAATCTTTTAATAAACAATCAAGGGCTTACAAATTCGGATCTCAAACTTAAAATAGCACGACAATTACTAAAGACACAAGGCCTTTCTAAGAAGAAGGCCTTTATTTAATATAGAGGTATCAATATTAGTAGTTTTAAATTTGTTTGTCATTTTCATACTAGTCCCAAAGATATATTTATTGGATATCTTTTTACTATAAATTAAAAAAATTATTATTTTTTCCAAAATATTAAACGGACTTTAATTTTTGGAATGCATTTTTTTGTTTACGATGAGTTCACCTCACACCCCCAGCAAACCTTATTAATTTTATAAGGATCGCTGCACTTCTGGCAATCTTCACTTCGAATTCTCTATAAATAATTGGTTGAGAACGAAACTCAAATTTCTAAGCCATTATCATCATCTCTAAGGTAGTGATTGGTGGAGAGACAGAGACTAAAAGACTAAGACTGAGAATCAGAAACTAAGAGAAAGAGACTGAAATAAATCTTAGTATTCTGTTTGGTACAAAGTGGGAGACAAAAATTGAAACAAGAATGAAACTCTAATTTAATTTGCACAAAGGGTAAAATTAGAATTAATTAATTAAAATGAGGGTATTTTAGATATAAAATGTTATTAAAGTTTCATTTTTCGTCTCTAAGAATTTCAGGCCCCTGTGTCTCCATTTTTTGGAGGTAATGAAATACTGAAATTTTGGAGACAGAGACAGAAACTTTAGTACCAGTCTCTCTGAACCAACAAACATGACACTGAGTCTCAGTCTCCAAGTCTCTATTCCAGTACCTCAAAACAAACGCTACCTAAGAGTACATATGAGTACACAGAAATAAGCCGTATTTAACAATGGTGTGGTAACAAGATTTAATTATTCTGTCAGTCACTATAGTTTCATAGAATTTTTAATTAAGTCCCTATAATTTTTTTCTTTTCAATTAGGTCTCTGATGAGCGGATAATTTATACCCTTTTTGGCATTATTTTTACATAGTTTTTAGTATGTTTTAATTACTTTTTATTATATTTTTATTAGTTTTTATTCAAAAATTACATTTCTGGACTTTACTATGAGTTTGTGTATTTTTCTGTGATTTTAGATATTTTCTGGCTGAAATTGAGGACCTGAGCAAAAATCTGATTCAGAGGCTGAAAAAGGACTGTAGATGCTGTTGGATTCTGACCTCCCTGCACTCGAAGTAGATTTTTTGGAGTTACAGAGACCTAATTGGTGCGCTCTCAATTGCGTTGGAAAGTAGACATCCTAGGCTTTCCAACAATATATAATAGTTCATACTTTGCCTGAGATTTGATGGCCCAAACTGGCATTCAAAGACAGCCTAAGACATCTTGGCGTAAAACACCCAAACTGGCACTAGAATTGGAGTTAAACACCCAAACTGACACCAAAGCTGGCGTTTAACTCCAGAAACAGCCTATGCACAAAAAAGCTTCAATGCTCAGCCCAAGCACACACCAAGTGGGCTCTAGAAGTGGATTTCTGCACTATCTGTACTTAGTTACTCATTTTCTGTAACCCTAGGCTACTAGTTTAGTATAAAAACTATTTTTAGAGATTTATTTTAAGTCTTTTTGATCTTTTGAATATCTTCTGATCACTTTGATCTTTAGAACCTTTAGTCCTGAGACATTGGAGGCTGGCCTCACGGCCATGCCTAGACCTTTTTCACTTATGTATTTTCTACGGTGGAGTTTCTACACCCCATAGATTAAGGTGTGGAGCTTTGCTGTTCTTCATGAATTAATACAATTACTACTATTTTTTCTTCAATTCACGCCTACTTCTTCTCCAAGATATACTCTTGTTCTTAATTCAGTTAAGTCAGAATGAAGGGGTGACCCGTGACAATCACCCAATCTTCGTTACTTGCTTAGCCAAGATCGCGTGCCTGACAACCACAAAGCGATCTACATGATGTTCAACGTAGTCATTGGATGACAGCTGGAGTATACTCTCTTGGATATCTAATACACGGACCGAGTTCGTGAGATTAGTATCTTCCTGGTATAGGCTAGAACCATTAGCAGCATTCCTGAGATCCAAAAAGTCTAAACCTTGTCTGTGGTATTCTGAGTAGGATCTGGAAAGGGATGACTGTGACGAGCTTCAAACTTGCGAATGTTGGGCGTAGTGACAGTGTGCAAAAGGACAATGGTCCTATTCTGACGCTAGCGGGAACCGACAGATGATTAGCCGTGCGGTGACAGCACATATGGATTTGTTTTCATCCGAGAGGATCTTACAGCTTGCCATGGAAGGAGGTAACGCATGGTTGGAAGAAGGCAGTAGGAAAGCAGAAGTTCAGAAGCAACAAAGCATCTCTAGACGCTTATCTGAAATTCCCACCAATGAATTACATAAGTATCTTTATCTTATTTTCTGTTTTATTTATATTTTAATTATCAAAACCTTATAACCAATTGAATCCTCCTGACTGAGATTTACAAGGATGACCATAGCTTGCTTCAAGCCGACAATCTCCGTGGGATCGACCCTTACTCACGTAAGGTTTATTACTTGGACGACCCAGTGCACTTGCTGGTTAGTTACGCGGGTTTGTGTAAGAAGTCTTGAGATCACGTTTTCCCACACCAAGTTTTTGGCGCTGTAGCCATGGAACGAACAATTACAATTTCGCGTACCAAGTTTTTGGCGCCATTGCCGGGGATTGTTCGAGTTTGGACAACTGACGGTTCATCTTGTTGCTCAAATTAGGTAATTTTATTTTATTTTTAAGCTTTTTATTTTCAAAAAATTCAAAAATATATATATATACAAAAATTTTATTTTGTTCTTCAGAATTTTTAAGAATGAAGTCTAGAGTTTCATCATGATCTGTTGAAGTCTGGCTGGCTGTCAAGCCATGTCTAATTTTTTTTTTGGACCGAGACTTCCACTTATCATTGCAGGAGCCTTTTGATTCCCATCAATTTGGCTGTTGTACGTAATGCTCTGCTGAAGCTTGGCTGGCCATTGGCCATGTCTAACCTTTTGGACTGAAGCTTTCACATAAAGCTTGGCTGGCTATTTAGCCATGTCTAAATTTTTGGACCGAAGCTTTAGACTAACATTGCATGATTCCTGAAATTCTTATTAAAAATTTTGAATTTCTTTATTTTCTTTTTCCAAATTAATTTTCAAAAAATTACAAAAAAAATTAATAAAATCATAAAAACAAAAAAATTTTGTGTTTCTTGTTTAAGTCTAGTGTCAAATTTTAAGTTTGGTGTCAATTACATCTTTTTAATTTTGCTTTAATTTTTGAAAAATACATGCATTGTGTTCTTCATTAATCTTCAAATTGTTCTTGATGATTTTCTTTATTTGATCTTTAAATTTTCTTGTTTTGTGTCTTTTCTTGTTTTTCATATGCATTTTAGAATTATTAGTGTCTAAAGTTTAAAAATTTTTAAGTTTGGTGTCTTGCATGTTTTTCTTTTCTTAAAAATTTTCAAAAATATGTTCTTGATGTTCATCATGATCTTCAAAGTATTCTTGGTGTTCATCCTGACATTCAAAGTGTTCTTGTATGCAATTTTTGTTTTAATCTTAAATTTTTATGTTTTGTTTCATTTTTGTTTTTTTCTCTTTCCTCATTAAAAATTCAAAAATAAAAAATAATATCTTTCCCTCATTTTACTCATAAATTTCGAAATTTTGAATTGATTTAGTCAAAAGTTTTAAAATTTAGTTGTTTCTTGTTATTCAAGTCAAAATTTCAAATTAAAAATTCTATCTTTTTTAAATCTTTTTCAAAAATAAAATCTTTTTCATTTTTTATTATTTTTGAAAAATTTTCAAAATCAATTTTCAAAATCAATTTTCAAAATCTTTTTCTTCATTTTAGTTCATATTTTCGAAATTAATGCTAACAATTAATATTTTGATTCAAAAATTTCAAGTTGTTACTTGCCTATTAAGAAAGGATCAATCTTTAAATTCTAGAATCATATCTTTTAGTTTCTTGTTAGTCAAGTAATCAACTTTAATTTTCAAAAATAAAATCTTTTTAATTTCCTTTTCAAACCCTTTTCAAAATAAATTTCAATCATATCTTTTTCAAAAATTTAATTTCAAAATCCCTTTCTAACTTCTTACCTTTTCAAAATTGAGTTTAAAAATTTTTTTCAATTAATCACTTGACTTTTTTGTTTGATTTTAAAAGTTTACTATTTCTTATCTTTTTCAAAATCACCTAACTACTTTTCTCTCTCATTAATTTTGAAAACTAACTAACAACATTTTCAAAAATCTTTTTAAGTAATCAATTTATTTAAATTTCAATTAATTTCATTTTATTTCTCTTTTTAAATTGCGAATACTAACCAATAATTAAAATAAAAACTAAAATATTTTTCTTTTATTTTAATTTAAAATTCGAATTCTCTCTCTCTCTCTCTCATCTCTTTCTATTTATTTATTTATTTATTTATTTATTTATTTACTAACACTTTTCTTCTTCTTATAATTCGAACCCTCTCTCCCTCTCTGTGTTCGAATTTTTCATCTTCTCTCTTCTTCATTCTACTCTTATTCTTCTACTCACATAAAGGAATCTCTATACTGTGACATAGAGGATTCCTATTCTTTTCTGTTCTCTTCTTTTTCATATGAGCAGGAGCAAGGATAAGAACATTCTTGTTGAAGCTGATCCGGAACCTGAAAGGACTCTAAAAAGGAAGCTAAGAGAAGCTAAAGCACAACACTCTGGAGAGGACCTGACATAATTTTTTGAAAAGGAAGAAGAGATGACCGAACCCAACAACAATGGTGGAGATGCAAGGAAGATGCTTGGTGACTTTATTGCACCCTCTTCTGACTTCTGTGGAAGGAGCATCTCAATTCTTGTAATTGGAGCAAACAACTTTGAGCTTAAGCCTCAATTAGTTTCTCTGATACAGCAGAATTGCAAGTTTCATGGACTTCCATTGGAAGATCCTTATCAGTTCTTAGCTGAATTCTTACAAATCTGTGACACTGTTAAGACCAATGGGGTTAATCCTGAGGTCTACAGACTTATGCTTTTTCCCTTTGCTGTAAGAGACAGAGCTAGGACATGGTTAGACTCACAACCTAAAGATAGCCCGAACTCTTGGGAAAAGTTGGTCAATGCTTTCTTGGCTAAATTCTTTCCACCTCAGAAGTTGAGCAAGCTTAGTGTGGAAGTTCAAACCTTCAAACAGAAGGAAGGTGAATCCCTCTATGAAGCTTGGGAAAGATACAAGCAATTGATCAGAAGGTGTCCTTCTGACATGTTTTCAGAATGGAGTATCATACGTATATTCTATAATGGTCTGTCTGAATTGTCCAAGATGTCATTGGACCACTCTACTGGAGGATCTCTTCATCTGAAGAAGACGCCTGCAGAAGCCCAGGAACTCATTGAAATGGTTGCAAATAACCAGTTCATGTACACTTCTGAAAGGAATCCTGTGAATAATGGGACAACTCAGAAGAAAGGAGTTCTTGAGATTGATACTTTGAATGTAATATTGGCTCAAAACAAAATATTGACTCAGCAAGTCAATATGATTTCTCAGAGTCTGTCTAGAATGCAAGCTGCAACAGGCAGTACTAAGGAAGCTTCCTCTGAAAAAGAAGGCTATGACCCTGAGAATCCTGCAATGGAAGAGGTGAATTACATGGGAGAATCCTATGGAAACACCTATATTCCTTCATGGAGGAATCATCCAAATTTCTCATGGAAGGATCAACAGAAGCCTAATCAAGGCTTCAGTAACAATAATGGTGGGAGAAATAGGTTTGGCAATAGCAAACCTTTTCCATCATCTTCTCAGCAACAGATAGAGAATTCTAAGCAGAGCTACTCTGACTTAGCAACTATAGTCTCTGATCTATCTAAGACCACTCTCAGTTTTATGACTGAAGCAAAGTCCTCCATTAGAAATTTGGAGGCACAAGTGGGTCAGCTGAGTAAAAGAGTTACTGAACTCCCTCCTAGTACTCTCCCAAGTAATACAGAAGAGAATCCAAAAAGAGAGTGCAAGGCCATAAATATAACCAACATGACCAAACCTGTAGAGGAGGGAAAGGCAGTGATTTCCACTGAGGAAGACCTCAATGGACGTCCACTGGCCACTAAGGAGTTCTCTATTGAGGAACCCAAGAAATCTGAGGCTCATATAGAGACCATAGAGATTCCACTGAACTTACTGTTACCATTCATGAGCTCTAATGAGTATTCTTCCTCTGAAGAGAATGAAGATATTGTTGAAGAGCAAGTTGCTCAGTATCTAGGAGCAATCATGAAGCTGAATGCCAAGTTATTTGGTAATGAGACTTGGGAGGATGAACCCCCATTGCTCATCAATAAACTAAATGATCTGGTTCAACTGAAACTACCTCAGAAGAAACAGGATCCTGGAAAGTTTTTAATACCTTGTACCATAGGCACCATGACCTTTGAGAAGGCTCTGTGTGACCTGGGGTCAGGGATAAACCTCATGCCCCTCTCTGTAATGGAGAAACTAGGGATCTTTGAGGTGCAAGCTACAAGAATCTCACTAGAGATGGCAGACAATTCAAGGAAACAGGCTTATGAACTTGTAGAGGATGTCTTGGTAAAGGTTGAAGGCCTGTACATCCCTGCTGATTTCATAATCCTAGACACTGGGAAGGATGA
This sequence comes from Arachis hypogaea, assembly GCF_003086295.3. Lineage (NCBI taxonomy): Eukaryota > Viridiplantae > Streptophyta > Magnoliopsida > Fabales > Fabaceae > Arachis > Arachis hypogaea. The sequence goes on from NC_092048.1 coordinate 110,448,270, forward strand.
AGATAAATCTATCATCCTTGGAAGATCCTTCCTAGCCACAGCAAAAGCTGTGATTGACGTGGACAGAGGAGAGTTATTCCTTCAATTGAATAAGGATTACCTTGTGTTTAAGGCTCAAGGATCTTCTTCTGTAACCATGGAGAAGAAGCATGAAAAGCTTCTCTTAACACAGAGTCAAATAGAGCTCCCACACTCAACTTCTAAGTTTGGTGTTGGGAGGCCAACATCAAGCTTTGAGTCTCTGTGAATCTCCCTAAGAGTTTCACTGTCAAGCTATTGACATTAAAGAAGTGCTTGTTGGGAGGAAACCTAATGTTAATTAATTATATTTATTTTCTATTATTATTTTATGTTTTCTTTAGGTTGATGATCATGTGAAGTCATAAAAACAACTGCAAAATTAAAGCAAAATAAAAAACAGCATTAAAAATAGCACACCCTGGAGGACAGGCTTACTGGCGTTTAAATGCCAGTAAGGATAGCAGAATGGGCGTTTAACGCCCAGCTTGGCAGCATTTTGGGCGTTAAACGCCAGAATGGGCAGCACTCTGGGCGTTTAATGCCAGAAAGGGCTGTCTGGCATCTGGCTGGCGTTAAACGCCAGAAATGGGCATCTGGCTGGCGTTTAACGCCAGAAAAGGGCAGCAGACTGGCATTTAACGCCAGAAAAGATAGCAGAGCTGGCGTTAAATACCAGATTTGGCACACAATAGGCGTTTAAATGCCAGAATGGTGCAGGGACTCAAATTCCTTGACACCTCAGGATCTGTGGACCTCACAGGATTCCCACCTACCCCACATCTTCTTCTCTCCTCTTCATACATTTCCATAACACTCTTCCCCAAACACCCCTCACCTATCAAATCCTACCCTCTTCCCTATATTCTCTTCACCACTCACATCCATCCATCATTAAACCCCACCTACCTCACCATTCAAATTCAAATCATTTCCCTCCCAAACTGACCCACACATGGCTGAATACCCTCTCTCCCTTACCCTATAAATACCCCCTCCTTACCACTTTCATCTTCACACAACATACACACTACTACACCCTTGGCCGAATTCACACCCTCTCCATCTCCTCTATTTCTTCTTCTTCTACTCCTTTCTTTCTTCTTTTTTGCTCGAGGACGAGCAACCATTCTAAGTTTGGTGTGGGAAAAGCTAAAGCTTTTTGTTTTTCATAACCACTAATGGCACCTAAGGCTGGAGAAACCTCTAAAAAGAGGAAAGGGAAGACAATTGCTTCCACCTTTGAGTCATGGGAGGTGGAGAGATTCATCTCAAAGGTCCATCAAGACCACTTCTATGAAGTTGTAGCCAAGAAAAAGGTGATCCCCGAGGTCCCCTTCAAGCTCAAAAAGAGTGAATATTCGGAGATCCGACATGAGATTCGAAGAAGAGGTTGGGAAATTCTCACCAACCCCATTCAACAAGTCAGGATCTTAATAGTTCAAGAGTTCTATGCTAATGCATGGATCACTAAGAACCATGACCAAAGTGTGAACCCAAACCCAAAGAATTGGCTCACAATGGTTCGGGGGAAATACTTGGATTTTAGTCCGAAAAATGTGAGGTTAGCATTCAACTTTCCAATGATGCAAGGAGATCCTCACCCTTTCACTAGAAGGGTCAACTTTGACTAAAGGTTGGACCAAGTCCTCATGGACATTTGTGTGGAAGGCGCTCAATAGAAGAGAGATTCAAGAGGCAAGCCAGTTCAACTAAGAAGGCTTGACCTCAAACCCGTGGCTAGGGGATAGTTGGAGTTCATCCAACGCTCTATCATTCCTACTAGCAACCGGTCTGAAGTTACAATAGACCGGGCTATCATGATCCATAGCATCATGAATGGAGAGGAAGTAGAAGTTCATGAGATCATATCCCTAGAACTCTACAAGGTGGCGGACAAGCCCTCCACTTTGGCAAGGTTAGCCTTCCCTCATCTCATTTGTCACCTATGCAATTCAGCTGGAATTGTCATAGAGGAAGATATCCTCATTGAAGAGGACAAGCCCATCACTAAGAAAAGGATGGAGCAAACAAGAGAGCCCACTCATGGACCTCAACAAGAGCATGAGGAAATTCCTCATCATGAAATCCCTGAGATGCCTCAAGGGATGTACTTTCCTCCACAAAACTATTGGGAGCAAATCAACACCTCCCTAAGAGAATTGAGTTCCAACATGGGACAACTAAGGATGGAGCATCAAGAGCATTCCATCCTCCACCATGAAATTAGAGAAGACCAAAGAGCCATGAGGGAGGAGCAACAAAGGCAAGGAAGAGACATAGAGGAGTTCAAGCACTCCATAAGATCTTCAAGAGGAAGAACTAGCCGCCATCACTAAGGTGGACCCGTTCTTTAATTTCCTTGTTCTTATTTTTTCTGTTTTTTGAAAATTATGCTTTATGTTTTGTCTATGTTTGTGTCTTTATTACATGATCATTAGTGTCTAGTGTTTATGTCTTAAAGCTATGAATGTCCTATGAATCCATCACCTTTCTTAAATGAAAGTTGATCTTATTGAATCTTTGGTAGAAGAGATCAACATGGCTGAGAGTCTCGAATCAGAGCTGGAAAACATCTTTAAAGATGTTCCACTTGATCTAGAGGATTCAGAGGAATTGAAAGAGTCTCTGAAATTTCCTCAGGAAGAGGAAAAACCTCCTAAACCCGAGCTCAAACCATTACCACCATCCTTGAAATATGCATTTCTGGGAGAAGGTGATACTTTTCCAGTGATCATAAGCTTTGCTTTAAATCCACAGGAAGAGGAAGTACTAATTCAAGTGCTAAGGACACACAAGACAGCTCTTGGGTGGTCCATAAGTGACCTTAAGGGCATAAGCCCAGCTAGATGCATGCACAAGATCTTATTGGAGGACAATGCTAAGCCAGTGGTTCAACCACAGAGGCGTCTAAATCCAACCATGAAGGAAGTGGTGCAGAAAGAGGTCACTAAATTACTGGAGGCTGGGATTATTTATCCTATTTCAGATAGCCCCTAGGTGAGTCCTGTTCAAGTTGTCCCTAAAAAGGGAGGCATGACAGTGGTTCATAATGAAAAAAATGAACTGGTTCCTACAAGAACAATTACAGGGTGGCGCATGTGTATTGATTACAGAAGGCTCAATACAGCCACCAGAAAGGATCATTTTCCCTTACCATTCATAGACCAGATGCTAGAAAGACTAGCAGGTCATAATTATTACTGCTTTTTGGATGGCTATTCAGGCTACAACCAAATTGCACTAGATCTCCAGGATCAAGAGAAAACAGTATTCACATGTCCATCTGGAGTATTTGCTTACAGAAGGATGCCTTTTGGGCTGTGTAATGCTCCTGCAACCTTTCAGAGATGCATGCTCTCTATTTTCTCTGATATGGTGGAAAAATTTTTGGAAGTCTTCATGGATGACTTCTCAGTATATGGAGACTCATTCAGCTCCTGTCTTGATCACCTGACACTGGTTTTGAAAAGATGCCAAGAGACCAACCTGGTTTTAAACAGGGAAAAATGTCACTTTATGGTGATTAAAGGGATTGTCCTTGGGCATAAAATTTCAAACAAGGGAATAGAGGTGGATCAAGCTAAAATAGAGGTAATTGAAAAATTACTACTACCTGCCAATGTTAAGGCAATTAGAAGCTTTCTGGGGCATGCATGATTCTATAGGAGGTTTATAAAGGATTTTTCAAAAATTGCAAAACCTCTAAGCAACCTGCTAGCTGCTGACACGCTATTTGTGTTTGACACAGAGTGCATGCAAGCGTTTGAAACTCTGAAAGCTAAAGTGGTCATAGCACCAGTTATCTCTGCACCAGACTGGACATTACCATTTGAATTTATGTGTGATGCCAGTGATCACGCCATTGGTGCAGTACTGGGGCAGAGGCATGACAAGCTTCTGCATGTCATTTATTATGCTAGCCGTGTTTTGAATGATGCCCAGAAAAATTACACAACCACAGAAAAAGAATTGCTTGCAGTGGTTTATGCCATTGACAAGTTTAGATCATACTTAGTAGGATCAAAGGTGATTGTGTACACAGATCATGCTGCTCTTAAATATCTACTCACAAAGCAGGATTCAAAACCCAGACTCATAAGATGGGTGTTGCTTCTGCAAGAGTTTGATATAGAAATAAGAGACAGAAAAGGGACAAAGAACCAAGTGGCAGACCATCTGTCCCAGATAGAACCAGTGGAAGGGGCGTCCCCCCCTCCACTGAGATCTCTGAAACCTTTCCGGATGAGCATTTGTTCGCCATTCAGGAATTGCCATGGTTTGCAGACATTGCAAACTACAAAGCTGCAAGGTTCATTCCCAAGGAGTACAGCAGGCAACAAAAGAAAAAATTAATTACTGATGCAAAGTACTACTTATGGGATGAACCCTATATCTTTAAGAGATGTGCAGACGGCATAATCCGTAGGTGTGTGCCTAAGGAAGAAGCACAAAGGATCTTATGGCATTGCCATGGGTCACAATATGGAGGTCATTTCGGAGGTGAGCGAACAGCCACCAAGGTCCTCCAATGTGGTTTCTACTGGCCTACACTTTACAGAGATTCCCGAGAGTTTGTATGTAACTGTGACAGTTGTCAGAGAGCTGGTAATTTACCTCTCAGTTATGCCATGCCTCAACAAGGAATCTTGGAGATTGAGTTGTTTGATGTATGGAGAATTGATTTCATGGGGCCTTTCCCACCATCATACTCAAACACTTATATTCTGGTGGCGGTTGACTATGTATCAAAGTGGATAGAGGCCATTGCCACACCTACCAATGATACTAAAATAGTACTAAAGTTCCTCCAGAAACATATATTCAGCAGGTTTGGTGTCCCTAGGGTACTAATCAGTGATGGGGGCACTCACTTCTGCAACAAACAGCTTTACTCTGCCATGGTCCGGTATGGAATTTGCCATAAGGTGGCAACTCCATATCATCCACAGACAAATGGACAAGCTGAAGTCTCTAACAGAGAACTAAAAAGAATCCTGGAACGGACTGTGAATACCCGTAGAAAGGATTGGGCACAAAGCTTGGATGATGCTCTGTGGGCTTACAGAACAGCATTCAAGACTCCTATAGGAACCTCTCCATACCAACTTGTGTATGGTAAGGCTTGTCACCTGCCCGTGGAACTGGAACATAAGGTCTACTGGGCAACCAGATTCCTTAACTTTGATGCCAAATTAGCTGGAGAGAAAAGATTGCTCCAGCTGAATGAGCTAGAGGAATTCAGATTTACTGCTTTTGAAAATGCCAAGCTTTACAAAGAGAAATAAAAAAGGTGGCATGACAGAAAGCTGTCATCTAGAATCTTTGAACCAGGACAAAAGGTTCTGTTGTTTAACTCTAGGCTCAGGCTATTTCCCGGGAAACTGAAGTCCCCGTGGAGAGGACCATATGTGATTACAAATGTATCACCATATGGTTATGTGGAGCTTCAAGATATTGATTCTGATAAGAAGTTCATTGTTAATGGACAGAGAATCAAGCACTATCTTGAAGGTAATGTTGAGCAAGAGTGCTCAAGGCTGAGGCTAGATTAAAAACTCAGCAAGGTCTAGCTAAAGACAATAAAGAAGCGTCATGGGCGTTCAGAAAAACGCCCAGTGACAAAGGAGTTCCTGGCATTCAACGCCAGAAAGAAGCAACAGCTGGGTGTTGAACGCCCAGGAGAAGCAGCAGTTGGGCGTTGAACGCCCAAAACATGCAGCGTTTGGGCGTTCAAATGGCAGGATGGTGGGGAGGAGGTAAATTCGTTTTTTTTTTCATATTTTTCATTTTAATCTTAATTTTCATGTTTCAATTCATGATTTCTTGCATAAACATGTTACAAACCCTGATTTCTAAAATCCCTAATTTCTAAAAACCCCACTTTAAAAATATCAAATGTATCTTAATCCATAAGCACAAACCCTTTTTTTTATCCAATTCAACTCTTTTTCAAAATTTTCAAAACAAATCTATCTCTTTTCAATCAAAAATCTTTTCAACTAATCAATATCTTTTTCAAATCTCCATATTATCTTTTTCAAAAAATCCAAATTTATCTTTTTCAAATATCTTTCATATCTTTTCAATTTTAAATTATATCTTTTCTTATCATACTTATCTTTTTTTTTTAAATCATATCTTCTATCTTATCTTTCTCCTTATTTTTGAAAACCCCCCCTCCCTTTTAAAAACCCATTCGGCCTCCTTCCTCTCATCCACCATTCAACACTAGCTCTCCTTCTATCCCTTTCCTTTCTTTTCTTTTGCTTGAGGACAAGCAATCCTCTAAGTTTGGTGTGTTTATCCGTGATCACTTTGGAATCAAGGGAGGTTCTTAACCAAAGAACATTCAGACCATTACTACAAAATAATGGGTCTAAGATCTGTGATCCCGGAAGTCAAGTTCGATCTGAAAGAAGATGAATATCCGGAGATCCAAGAGCAGATTCGAAACAGGAACTGGGAAGTCCTAGATAATCCTGAAACGAAAGTGGGAAGGAATATGGTTCAAGAATTCTACGCTAATCTGTGGCAAACAGACAGGCAGAGAATATCTAGAGCTGCCCTCTATGACTACAGGACTGTGGTCAGAGGAAAGATTGTTCACATCCACCCTGACAAAATCAGGGAGATCTTTAAGCTACCTCAGCTGAAAGATGACCCAGACTCCTTCAATAGGAGAATGATGAGAACAAACAAGGGTCTGGATAAGATTCTAGAGGATATATGCATCCCTGGAGCCAGGTGGACCACCAGCACGAAGGGTGTCCCAAGTCAACTCAAGAGAGAAGATCTCAAACCAGTCGCCAGAGGATGGCTGGACTTCATTGGGCGTTCTATATTGCCCACCAGCAACCGTTCTTAAGTCAATATTAGAAGAGCAGTGATGATCCATTGCATTATGTTGGGAAAAGAAGTAGAAGTTCATCAACTGATCCCATTTGAATTCTACATACTTGCCAACAAGAACTCCAAGGATGCCAGGTTGGCTTATCCAAGCCTAATCTCTATGCTCTGCAAAGATGCTGGAGTAAAGATGGGAATAACAGAGTATATCTCAGTGGAGCAACCAATCACTAAAATCACAATGGAAAAACAACAAATGCAGGATGACCCCATTAAGAGGAGGGCGCAAGAATTCCTACCAGAACTCCCTCAATTTGAATACTGGGAGCATCTTGAGGCATCTGTCACTAAGTTGCAAGAAACCATGGACCAATCGAAGGAAGAACAGCAAAATCAAAACAGCATGCTTTGCAAACTGCTGAGAGAACAAGAGGTGCAAGGGCGTGAATTAAGAGAACTAAAGCGTCAGAAACAATCTCTTGAAGGGCCAAGCACCCCACAGACTAAAGAGGCATCCGCTTCCCAAAGTCAAGGTTGTTGAGTTCTGATCTTAACCTTAACCCTGTGATAACTTTCTTTTCTATTATTTTAGTTTCACCTTAGGAGTCATATAATGGCAATTAGTATTTATATTTTTATTTTATCCCCAATTAAGCTATAATTTATTTTTCTCATCATCATTAAACATGAATAAAATAGAAGATTTTCTTTAGAACAAGGAGGCAATAATTTTCGAGTTTTTAATAAAACAAATTCTAATTGTTTACATGTGGTGGCAATGCTTTCTGCCTTCTGAATGAATGCTTCAACAGTGCATATGTCTTTGGAATTTGATGTTCTTGAATGTTAAATATGTTGGCTCTTGAAAGAATGATAAACATGAGACATGTTATTGGTAATCTGAAAAATCATAAAAATGATTCTTGAAGCAAGAAAAAGCAGTGAATACAAAGCTTGCAAAAAAAAAAAAAGCAAGTAGAAAAAGCCAATAACCCTTAAAACCAAAAGGCAAGGGTAATAAAAAGGATCCAAGGCTTTGAGCATCAGTGGATAGGAGGGCCTAAGGAAATCAAATCCTGGTCTAAGCGGCTAAACCAAGCTGTCCCTAACCATGTGCTTGTGGCGTGAAGGTGTCAAGTGAAAACTTGAGACTGAGCGGTTAAAGTCAAGATCCGAAGCAAAGAGAAGAGTGTGCTTAAGAACCTTGGACACCTCTAATTGGGGGCTTTAGCAAAGCTGAGTCACAATCTGAAAAGGTTCACCCAATTATGTGTCTGTGGCATTTATGTATCCGGTGGTAATACTGGAAAACAAAGTGCTTAGGGCCACGGCCAAGACTCATAAAAGTAGCTGTGTTCAAGAATCAACATATTGAAATAGGAGAATCAATAACACTATCTGAATTTTGAGTTCCTATAGATGAAAATCATTCTGAGCTTCAATGGATAAAGTGAGATGCCAAAACTGTTCGGAAGCAAAAAGTTACTAGCCCCGCTCATTTAATTAGAATCTGAGCTTCACTCAAAAACTCTGAGATATTATTGTTTCTTGACTCATTTGTATTCTATTTTATTTATCTAGTTGCTTGAGGACAAGCAACAGTTTAAGTTTGGTGTTGTGATGAGCGGATATTTTATACGCTTTTTGGGGTTAATTTCATATAGTTTTTAGTATGTTTTAGTTAGTTTTTAGTTTATTTTCATTAGTTTCTAGGAAAAATTCATATTTTTGCACTTTACTATGAGTTTGTGTGTTTTTCTGTAATTTCAGGTATTTTCTGGCTGAAATTGAGGGAGCTGAGCAAAAATCTGATTCAGGCTGAAAAAGGACTGCTGATGCTGTTGGATCCTGACCTCTCTGCAGTCGGAATGGAATTTCTGGAGCTACAGAAATCCAATTGATGCGCTTCCAATTGCGTTGGAAAGTAGACATCCAGGGATTTCCAGCAATATATAATAGTCCATACTTTGCTCAAGGATAGATGATGTAAATTGGCGTTCAACGCCAGTTCTAGGTTGCAGTCTGGCGTCCAGCGCCAGAAACACGTTACAAGTTGGAGTTCAACGCCAGAAACAGGTTACAGCCTGGCGTTGAATGCCCAAAATAGCCCAGGCACGTGAGAAGCTTTAGTCTCAGCCCCAGCACACACCAAGTGGGTCCCAGAAGTGGATTTCTGCACTATCCATCATAGTTTATTCATTTTCTATAAACCTAGGTTACTAGTTTAGTATTTAAACAACTTTTAGAGATTTATTTTGTATCTAATGATATTTTAGAAAAAAATTTTGTAATCTCTGACGGCATGAGTCTCTAAACTCCATTGTTGGGGGTGAGGAGCTCTGCTGTGTCCTGATGAATTAATGCAAGTATTTCTGTTTTCTATTCAAACATGTGTGTTCCTATCTAAGATATCCATTCGCACTTCAACATGAATGTGATGAACGTGACAATCATCATTATTCCCCCACGAATGCGTGCCTGACAACCACTTCCGTTTACCGTAGAATAAATGAATATCTCTTGGATCACTTAATCAGAATCTTTGTGGTATAAGCTAGATTGATGGCAGCATTCAAGAGAATCCGGAAAGTCTAAACCTTGTCTGTGGTATTCCGAGTAGGATTTAGGGATTGAATGACTGTGACAAGCTTCAAACTCGCGAATGCTGGGTGTAGTGACAGACGCAAAAGGATAGTAAATCCTATTCTGGTACGATCGAGAACCTGCAGATGATTAGCCGTGTGGTGACAGCGCACCTAGACCTTTTTCACTGGAAGGATGGATGGTAGCCATTGACAATGGTGATCCACCAACACACAGCTTGCCATAGGAGGACGTGCGTGCGTGAATCAGAAAACAGAGGAAAGCAGAATTTCAGAAGACAAAGCATCTCCAAAACTCCAACATATTCTCCATTACTGCATAAAGTATAATTTGTGTTCTGCCCTTCTTACTTTTTACAATTCAAATCAAGAATTATTATTGATATTATATCCTGACTAAGATTTACGAAATAACCATAGCTTGCTTCAAGCCAACAATCTCCGTGGGATCGACCCTTACTCACGTAAGGTATTACTTGGACGACCCAGTGCACTTGCTGGTTAGTTGTGCGAAATTGTAAGAGAGTAATGTGAACATTAACATTACAATTTCGTGCACCAGAGTACATCAACAATGAGGAGGTCAGCCAAGTGGTGGCGGCCAACAAACGGCAGCCCGCCCATTTTCAGCTTGCCAGCCCAGTAATGGGGAAAGGTCCAAGGAGCTCTACAAGGACGGAGGGCTGACCAAACCCTTCAAACCATTCCCTCTGACGGCCTAGATCGTTGAGGTGTACCAACAGATAGCCGACAAAGGCATCTTGTCGAAACCTCGCCAGCTCAAGGACAGAACCAGCGGAAACAAAAATCTCTACTGTGACTACTAGAAAGGTTTTGGTCATAAAACCCAAGATTGCTTTGACTTGAAGGATTCTTTGGAATAGGCAATCTGTGAAGACAAACTGGCAGAGTTCTCACAGTTCATAAGAGAATCCAGGAGGTGAGAGCACGACCAAACTGACAACGACAGAAGACGTGTTGTGAAGCCAAGGCAAGAGCCCGAAGAAGACAATGACTGCGGCCTCACTATCGTGAATGTCATGGTCGGAAGAGACGTAGCACCGAGATCAAAGTCGGCAGCAAAGAAAAATGCTAAGGTTCTGGCCGTATCATCTACTAACCATGGACCCTTCCCCAGGAGAACCCCAACAATATCATTCGGACCAGAGGACCAATGGTTCCACGACATACCGGAGAACCCTCCCATGGTAATCACAGCAAGAGTGGGAACAAGTTTAGTCAAGCGAATTCTCGTTGACACTGGCGCCGACTCCAACATTATGTTCCGAAACGTGTTTGACGCTCTGGGCCTCCGAGAAACTGACCTAAACACCCATCAACATGGGGTGGTCGGCTTGGGAGATAATTTTATAAAACCAGACGGGATAGTCTCACTCCTGGTCTCTATAGGGGGAGGTCAAGGAAAGAGGTTGCTAATGGCGGAGTTTGTTGTGCTGAGGAACTCCACGGTATACAACCTTATCTTGGGGAGGAAAATAATCAACGAGTTCTGTGCGGTAATATGTACCAAGCTGCTGACCATAAAGTTTGTAGCAGATGATGGATCGGTGGGATCCATCAGGGGAGACCTGGAAACGGCGGTCGCATGTGACAATGCCAGCCTCTCCCTAAAGAAGAAGTCGAAGGAGGCGTCTGGGGTCTTCCTAGCCGATCTAGACGCTAGGATTAACGACAAACCGAGACTATAGCATGAAGAAGACTTGGAAAAGTTCAGGATTGGGGACTTGGAGGACAAGTTCACTTTCATGAACAGAGACCTCCCCTACAACCTGAAAGAGCCTTTGATAGAGATGATTCGAGGGAATGGCGACTTATTCGCCTGGACACCAGCCAACATGCCAGGGATCGACTCCCAGTTCATGTCACATCACCTGGCCGTGAAAGCAGATGCCAAGCCCATAGCCCAAAGACGAAGGAAGATGTCCATGGAAAGAGCCAACAAGGTGGCCAAGCAGACGGCCAGCTTGTTGGAAGTTGGGTTCATCCGAGAACTAAACTACGCGACCTGGCTGTCGAACGTAGTCCTGGTTAAAAAGGCCAACGGGAAATGGAGGATGTGTGTAGACTACTCAGACCACAACAAGGCATGCCCCAAGGACTCCTTCCCCCTCCACAACATTGATGCTTTAGTGGACACGGCCGCGGGATATTGTTTTCTGAGTTTCATGGACGCATACTCTGGTTACAACCAGATATCGATGCACCAGCCTGACGAAGAGAAAATAGCGTTTATAACGCTAGGTGGCACTTACTACTACAGGGTAATGCTGTTCGGATTAAAGAATGCGGGAGCAACTTATCAAAGGCTGATGAGCAAAGTCTTCAGGGACCTTATCGGGAAGTCAGTAGAGGTGTACGTGGATGACATCCTGGTAAAGACCAGCCAATCGGAAGACCTAGTTGGTGACCTAAAGACTGTGTTTGCGTCCCTCCGATGACACAATATGAGCCTTAACCCCCGCAAGTGCGCTTTTGCCATGGAGGCCGGAAAGTTCTTGGGTTTCATGATAACCCAAAGGGGAATTAAAGCCAATCCTGAGAAGTGCAAGGCAATTTTGCGAAAGACAAGCCTAGGATGCATCAAAGACGTGCAGAGGTTGGCCGGAAGGCTCACGGCCCTATCCCGTTTTCTCAGCGCATCAGCGGCCAAAGCCCTCCCATTCTTTAGCTTGATGAAAAAAGGAATTACTTTTGAGTGGACTCTAGTGTGCGAAGAGGCATTCAACCACTTCAAGAGCATAGTCTCGGCACCCCCGGTTCTTGGCAAGCCCAAGGACGGTGAGACGCTGTTTCTGTACTTAGCAGTAACGGACGAAGCCTTGGCAGCCGTTTTCGTGCGAGAGGAGGGGAAAATCCAACAGCCGGTCTACTTTGTTAGCAAAGCACTGCAAGGGGCAAAGTTAAGATACAGCACATTGGAAAAGCTAGCGTATGCGCTCTTGACCTCGTCCCGAAGGTTGCACAATACTTCCAAGGTCATCAGCTAATCGTCAGAACGGATCAAGCGATCTGTCAGATATTGCAAAAACCTGACCTGGCGGGACGGATGATGACTTGGGCAGTCGAGCTATTTCAATATGACCTGCAATATGAACCCAGACATGCAATTAAGGCCCAGGCTAGGCCTGATTTTCTGGTGGAAGTAACAGGAGACCCTTATGAAACCCCGGGCATACGGTGAAAACTCAACGTTGACGGAGCTTCCAACCAAACATTTGGGGGAGCAGGGATAATCTTCGAGAGCCCGATAGGAATGGTATACGAGCAGTCCGTTAAGTTCGAGTTTCCGGTCTCAAACAACCAGACAGAATATGAGGCCCTTATTGGCGGCCTGTTGTTATCAAAAGAAGTCGGGGCAACAAAGTGGAGGTGAACAGTGATTCTCAAGTCGTCACCTCCCAAATCAATGGAACTTGTCAAGCTAAGGACCCTCTGCTACAAAAATACCTGGAAAAGGTTTGGGGTGTAAGCAAGGATTTTGAGGAGGTCGTGGTGCAGCACGTCCCAAGAGAAAGAAACACACGAGCTGACCTCCTATCGAAACTGGCCAGTACAAAGCCAGGAACAGGAAATCGTTCTTTGATCCAAAGATTGGTAAAAGAGCCATCAGTCTCCCTATGCGTGACCCGAGAAGACGTCGTTCCCTCATGGATCGACCCAGTTACCGAATTTTTAGAAAACGACAAGCTCCCCAATGACCACAAGGCAGCGAAGGCATTAAGAAGAGAGGCGGCCAAGTACGTAATAGTACAGGGGCAGCTATTCAAGAGAGGACTGAACCAACCCCTGTTGAAATGCTTACGCCCAGACCAGACGGACTACGTGTTAGGGAAAGTCCATGAGCGATGTTGCAGCCACCATATCGGAGGAAAGGCTATCGGGGGAAAGGCTTTGGCCCGGAAGCTCGTAAGGGCCAGTTACTTTTGGCCTTCGATGATGTTGGATTCCCAAAAATTCGTCAAGAGATGCAAGAAGTGCCAAGAGAACGCTCACTTTCATAAGACCCCAGTAGCTGAGCTAAGTTTACTAATGGCCTCCTAACCTTTCAGTCAGTGGGGGATTGACCTCTTGGGACCCTTCCCGGTAGGCTCTGGACAGGTTAAATACCTGGTTGTGGCCGTTGATTACTAAACGAAGTGGGTCGAAGCGGAGCCGTTGGCCAGCATTTCATCAGCGAATTACCATAAGTTCATGTGGAGACAGGTAATTTTCAGATTCGGAATCCCAGAGTCCGTGATATCGAAAAATGGGACGCAGTTTGTGGACAAGAAGTTTAGGGAGTTTCTTACGTGCCTAGGGATAAAACAGAGGTTTTCGTCAGTAGAACACCCACAGACCAATGGCCAAGTTGAAGCCGCAAACAAAGTCATCCTCTAAGGCCTCAAGAAACGACTCGACCAGAAGAAGGGAGCATGGACAGACGAACTCGCATCAGTCCTATGGTCCTATAGGACAACACCTCAATCCTCCACTGGGGAAACTCCTTTCCGACTTACCTACGGGGTTGATGCAGTGATCCCCGTAGAGGTCGGGGAGCCAAGTCCATGGCTACTCCTGGGTGGAGTTGAGGAAGCTGTAGAAAAGGACTTGGTCGACGAAACCAGGGAAATGGCACACTTGTCGGAGATGGCGCTGATGCAAAGAATAGCCCTTCGTTATAATGCCAAAGTGCTAAGGAGGAGGATTTTGAGCCAAATGACCTGGTCCTACGATGCAACGACGTAGGCCTCCCAACCCCCGGGGAAGGGAAGCTGGCGGCTAATTGGGTCTTCATACAGAGTGAAGGAAGTGGTCGGCAACGGGGCTTACAAGCTGGAATGTCTAGACGGGAAAGAGGTACCCCAAACGTGGAACGTGGCAAATTTGACAAGGTTCTACCCTTAGAATCCGTAACCACCACCCGTTTCCCTGACTCAGTAACACCCGTTTTACTTTGTGTTGAGCTATTTTGTTATTTGGTTAATTTTTGTCATTGTTTAACATGTTTCTATCTCATTTTATTCTATTTTTATTTTCATCTTTATTTGGCTTGTCAACTAACCAGTTTAGCGCGAGTACGGTTTCACGGGACTGATCACCCCGGGAGCCAAAGACACCGTGAACACTACACTAAGCGGCTACAAAAGTAAAAGCCACAATTCGAACCTTCTAATATGAAAGCTGATGACATGTCATCATGTCATGTTTTTCTATGCTTTTTCATTTGTTTTCAATAGGTTTTATGCACTTTCTTAAGCCATAAGCAAGCCAATTAGGTAGATTTCCATGTTTCCTTTGATTCAATCAACCATGAATGAATTAATGCAATTTCATGAGATTTTATGCTATAATTGTCATATATTATGAAAGAATAACAAACTCATGATTTTGAGCAAAGCTTTGATGTGTTTGGTTGATTGATGATAGGTGAAAAGAGTTTTGAAGAAGGTTGAAGAAAGAAGGAATGGCTAGGAGCAAGAGAGAACAAAAATCTTGAGCAAAAGTTTGCCTCAAACTTTAGCTCAAACTTTTGGGAGAAAAGCTTGAGCCAATGTTTGCCAACGTTTGCCTCAAACTTTTTGGCAAACGTTGGCATCACAAAATCAATACCCTGGAGGAAAAAGCTTGCGCCAACGTTTGAGGTCAAACTTTTGCTCAAACGTTGGCGCCACACTTGCACACCCTGGAGGAGAAATGCTTGCGCCAACGTTTGAGGTCAAACTTTTGCTCAAACGTTGGCGCCACACACCACAACAGCCTGAAGGGGTATACTTCCAACAAGAATAACTTGAGCTACAGAGCTCCAAATGAGGTGATTCAAAAAGCAATGGAAACTAGGAATCGAGAGCTTTCCAAGCATATATGGCACTGCATGGTGGACACTAAAATTGAGGGAGAAAACTGCCCCAAAATATGCATAAACGAACATGGTGGCAACTTGCAGTGAGGTCAACTGACCTCTGCACCTTCGACGGAGTATAACTCGAGCTGTGGAACCCCAAATGATGCGCTTCCAACGGCATTGGAAAGTAGACATTCAGGGCTTTCCAATAATGTATAATAGTATGGGGTGGACAATGTGTTTGAGTCTCCAAAATCTGGCGTTTTTGACCACGTTTGAGGCAAACGTCGCCTCAAACGCTGCACACCAAAGCCAGCGACCTTGTCCTCTTCAAAGGAGCATAACTTGAGTTAACTTGAGTTGTAGATGTCCAATTGAGGTGATTCCAAGTGGGTTAGAAAGCTGACATTCAGAGCTTTCCAACCATATATAATAGTCTATATTGGGCATAAAATTTGCAACGTGACAAGAGGACAAAGTAGCCCCCAAGAAGCACACAAAAGGGATCCACGTTTGGCTCAAAGTTTGACCTCAAACTTTGGCTCAAACGTGGATGGCAGCAAGGAATGTTAGCTGATATGAAAAGTTTGAGTAAAAGTTTGACCTCAAACTTTTACTCAAGCTTTTCTGGTTCATAGCCCGGTTCACAAATGGGTTTCTCTCCAACTCCAAGAGCAATCAACAGAGGCTATCTTCAACCCAATTCCATCAAGAGCAAGGGCCCAATTGACACCACTCAAAGGCACAAGAGATAACTAGAATAGAAATTTTATTTTAATTGTAATTTGTTTTGAATTTCATTTTCATTTTGTAAAAATGCCTATAAATAGGCATCTGTTTCATTTTATTGGGAGGGCGAGCTCCACTAGGGAGCATTAGGAATACAAAACTCTCTCTCTTTAGTTTTTCTTTTTGTTTTAAATCTTGGGTTGAGAATTGAAGAAATTCTGTTTCAATCTCACCTTGAGAATTCTCTCTGTTTTCTTCTTCTGCAAACTTGCGAGTGAATTGTGATTTGAATCAAAACTCTCTTTACTGCTTTCATCTCTATTTCTTCTGCAAATTGTTTACTGTTGGATCAAGGAAGGAATTGAGATCTAGACGTGTTTTCTAGTCTCGTTGATTTCCTGAGATCTTTACTTGTCTTTTCAAATTTCACAATTGAGCTAAGCTACTTTCTGTTTTGATCCTTCAAGTGACTCTCTACTTCTGTTTGAATTTCCTGCACTTTTGTTCCTCTGTATTTTATATTTGAGCTACTGTGATCTGAATTTAATTTTCTTGCACTTTAAATTTCCTGTCACTTATTCTCAAGATCTCTTTGATTGCTTGCTTTATTGCTTTCTTTAATTTTCAGCACCCAATCCCCTTTAATTTCATGCAATTTAAATTTCTTGCAATTTAAGATTCTTGCAATTTACATTTCTTGCTCTTTAAGTTACTTGCCAATTTACATTCTGCAACTTTAAATTCACTGTCCTTTACTTCCTGTTGGTTACAATTTCACAAAATTCACATCAATGTTAGCTTGACTAAACTAATCACCCACTAAAGTTTCTTGATCCATCAATCCCTGTGGGATCGACCTCACTCCCGTGAGTTTTACTACTTGATGCGACCCGGTGCACTTGCCGGTTAGATTCGTGTGTTTGGAAAATTCGTTTTCCGCAAAAACACCATCAAGTTTTTGGCGCCATTGCCGGGGATTGATTTAGATCAACAATGATTAAGTGGGTGAGAAGTATAGATTAAGCATTTTCTTTGTTTTTGTTCTTGAAACCAAGGTGTTTGTGTTTTTGCCTCACTAAGCAAATATCATCTGAAACATGAATTTCAATTTTATTTGGTGTTGTGTTTTACAAAATTCAAATGGAGTTCAACTCATCTTATGATCAAACAAATTTTATGGGATATTACCCACCATCACCAATCTCTAATGATGGCTGGGAATATCACCAAGAGAATACACATTCTGAGCACTCCAATTCATGGAGATTTGCTTCAGAGACACAAGATGAGCAAGAAAATCATATGGGATATCTTCCTCCACCACAAAATGATGCAATTTGCTATTCTAATGATGGTTGGGGGGAGCAAAACCAGAAAACATTTGAGAGCCCATATTCCACTTATCAAGAGCCATCTTCACTCGAACGTACTATCAATTCACTTATACAAAATTTTCCAACCTCACCTTCTAGTTTTTCATCTGAAAATTCTTCATCACTGGACTTTGTCTCCACACAAAATCCTTGCCAAAACTCACCACCCACACAAACTTCCATGAACCAAAGACTCTCAAAGCTTGAGTCCATGCTCAAAAGAATTGCGGAGGAGAAAGAGAAATACCAGAAAGAACAAGAGAACTCCCTCAAAAACATGGAAGCGCAATTAGGCCAACTGGTGAGTGCAATGAAGAAGAAGGAAAAACAAGAGGAAGAGGCTACTGAATCAAGTGAATTTTTAGTGAAAAAGAAAGAGGTGGTGGAAATAGTTGAAAATGAAACTGCACTTGAGGTGACAAAAGAACCTGAACACTCACAACCTCCTCAAACCCCCCTGGACCAAAAAGTCTCAACAATTGAATCTGAGATTAAAAGATATGAAGAGGAGATGAAGAAATATTGGGAAGATCAACAAACCTCCTCCATGCAAGAGCTATTAAAACAAATGTTGAGTGTAAAAGAGGAAGTGGAGGAGCAAGAAAGTGAGGAAATCATTCCAAACTCAAGTGAGGCAGAGAAGTACATGAAGGAGGAGTTCATGGAACCACCAGTTCAAAAGGCTCTGGATGAATACAAAACTCCAATAATCACACAGCAACCAAGTCTTGAATCCAAAGAAGTGAAGGCAACTAGCAAGAACACTAATTCTGTCCCTAATCCAGCAAGCAAGATCAATCAAGCCATTTGCAAAAGGAAGCTTGCTGAGGAAAGGCCAAGACAAGGGACACTAGCTGAATCCTTCCCTCCTTTGAGGTCATTCCTCTTAACAAACTGGAAGAAGAGGAAGAAAGTGAAGAACAACATGTCAAGCTAATGACACTAAAAGAGCACTTGTTGGGAGGTAACCCAACCATAGGTAACATTTCTTCTCTGCTTTGTTTTCTTTTTCTTTGCTTTGTTTAAATTCAATAAATTGGCATATGGTTGCATTCTAAGTTTGGTGTTGCTATGCAACAAAATTTGGTTCTAATCCTTACAAGATACTTGCATCAATTCCAAGTGAAAGTGTCACACTAAGTTTGGTGTGCCACTTATCTTTTATGCAATGTATTGTGCACACCTTCTTATCTATGCAATCAAAATGTCTCTGTCTCTTATGCCTTAATATCTTTAATTTTGCTTGCTTAGAACACATGTACTACTAACTTTTCATTGTGTAAGACATTCATGATCCATCTTAGCCCCATAGCCATTGTTCTAATTGTTGCTTGAGGATGAGCAAGCATTCTGAGTTTGGCAAGGGAAGGAGGAAGAATAGAGGAAAAAGGACAACAATAATGAAGATGAACTACAAGGTTGTAGAGTTCCTTTTCTCCTCAATTATTTCCAGCACTTACAATGCATGATTGTCTTTAGATTCTCTATGTGCATGTGTGGTATGAATAAGCATAGTTTAATTTCTAAATTGCAACATGGTGCTGTACCATTATGATTACCAACTTGAGTTTTGTGAATTCAAAAGTAGTAAAGCATCATGATCATAAACAAACAAGGCATTAAAGAAGAACTTAGCATGTGCATACAAGTATTGGAAAGTTAGTATGATTAATTGTTGCTCAATTGCATTGGATTTTATTTAATTGAAGTTTTCATCTAGGACATTTTGTTAAATCTTTTGAAAATCATGAAAACCTTGAAGAGGCAAATACAATTAAAGCAAGAAAAGAAAAAGGGAAAGAATGAGAAAGCTGAAGGCTCTGAGTACCAATGGCAATTTATTTGTTAAGTACTTGTGGTGTTTATGTATCAAGCCAAATGCTTGAAAACAAAACACTTAGAAGTCAAGGCTAGGCTCAAAGTGCAAAAGCACTCCCTCAAAGCTCAAGGCTCTGAGCATCAATGATTAGAGAGTCAAGAAAAGAAAAGAAAAATGAGCTTAATGAAGTCCTCTAATCAAATGCTTGTGGTGCTTATGTATCAAGTGGTAATACTTGAAAACAAAGCATTTAGAAGTCGTAGCTTTGTTATCAACTCATGGGGCAAAGCACCCAAAAGGAGAAGCTAAATAAGAAAATCAAAAGCTTGTTTCAAGGAAGAAATATAATAGAAAGATTTCATAAATTGAGCTAGATGGAAGCATCAATCATTTATATTTCTTTTGTGATTGTAGCATGCTTAGAAAACTAGCTTACCATGAACATTGAGTTGCTATTCTTCTTGCCTTGGATTGCCAATCTTTATTGCATGATTCTTTTCTTGCTTGGGGACAAGCAAGTTTTAAGTTTGGTGTTGTGATGACATGTCATCATGTCATGTTTTTCTATGTTTTTTCATTTGTTTTCAATAGGTTTTATGCACTTTCTTAAGCCATAAGCAAGCCAATTAGGTAGATTTCCATGTTTCCTTTGATTCAATCAACCATGGATGAATTAATGCAATTTCATGAGATTTTATGCTATAATTGTCATATATTATGAAAGAATAACAAACTCATGATTTTGAGCAAAGCTTTGATGTGTTTGGTTGATTGATGATAGGTGAAAAGAGTTTTGAAGAAGGTTGAAGAAAGAAGGAATGGCTAGGAGCAAGAGAGAACAAAAAGCTTGAGCAAAAGTTTGCCTCAAACTTTAGCTCAAACTTTTGGGAGAAAAGCTTGAGCCAACGTTTGCCTCAAACTTTTTGGCAAACGTTGGCATCACAAAATCAATACCCTGGTGGAAAAAGCTTGCGCCAACGTTTGAGGTCAAACTTTTGCTCAAACGTTGGCGCCACACTTGCACACCCTGGGGGAGAAAAGCTTGCGCCAACGTTTGAGGTCAAACTTTTGCTCAAACGTTGGCGCCACACACCACAACAGCCTGAAGGGGTATACTTCCAACAAGAATAACTTGAGCTACAGAGCTCCAAATGAGGTGATTCAAAAAGCAATGGAAAGTAGGAATCGAGAGCTCTCCAAGCATATATGGCACTGCATGGTGGACACTAAAATTGAGGGAGAAAACTGCCCCGAAATGTGCATAAATGAACATGGTGGCAACTTGCAGTGAGGCCAACTGACCTCTGCACCTTCGACGGAGTATAACTCGAGCTATGGAACTCCAAATGATGCGCTTCCAACGGCATTGGAAAGTAGACATTCAGAGATTTCCAAAAATGTATAATAGTATGGGGTGGACAATGTGTTTGAGTCTCCAAAATTTGGCATTTTCGACCACGAGTGAGGCAAACGTCGCCTCAAACGCTGCACACCAAAGCCAGCGACCTTGTCCTCTTCAAAGGAGCATAACTTGAGTTGTAGATGTCCAATTGAGGTGATTCCAAGTGGGTTAGAAAGCTTACATTCAGATATTTTCAACCATATATAATAGTCTATATTAGGCATAAAATTTGCAACGTGACAAGAGGACAAAGTAGCCCCCAAGAAGCATACAAAAGGGATCCACATTTGGCTCAAAGTTTGACCTCAAACTTTGGCTCAAACGTGGATGGCAGCAAGGAATGTTAGCTGATATGAAAAGTTTGAGTAAAAGTTTGACCTCAAACTTTTACTCAAGCTTTTCTGGTTCATGGCCCGGTTCACAAATGGGTTTCTCTCCAACTCCAAGAGCAATCAACAGAGGCTATCTTCAACCCAATTCCATCAAGAGCAAGGGCCCAATTGACACCACTCAAAGACACAAGAGATAATTAGAATAGAAATTTCATTTTAATTGTAATTTGTTTTGAATTTCATTTTCATTTTGTAAAAATGCCTATAAATAGGCATCTGTTTCATTTTATTGGGAGGGCGAGCTCCACTAGGGAGCATTAGGTATACAGAACTCTCTCTCTTTAGTTTTTCTTTTTGTTTTAAATCTTGGGTTGAGAATTGAAGAAATTCTGTTTCAATCTCACCTTGAGAATTCTCTCTGTTTTCTTCTTCTACAAACTTGCGAGTGAATTGTGATTTGCATCAAAACTCTCTTTACTGCTTTCATCTCTATTTCTTCTGCAAATTGTTTACTGTTGGATCAAGGAAGGAATTGAGATCTAGACGTGTTTTCTAGTCTCGTTGATTTTCTGAGATCTTTACTTGTCTTTTCAAATTTCACAATTGAGCTAAGCTACTTTCTGTTTTGATCCTTCAAGTGACTCTCTACTTCTGTTTGAATTTCCTGCACTTTTGTTCCTCTGTATTTTACATTTGAGCTACTGTGATCTGAATTTAATTTTCTTGCACTTTAAATTTCCTGTCACTTATTCTCAAGATCTCTTTGATTGCTTGCTTTATTGCTTTCTTTAATTTTCAGCACCCAATCCCCTTTAATTTCGTGCAATTTAAATTTCTTGCAATTTAAGATTCTTGCAATTTACATTTCTTGCTCTTTAAGTTACTTGCCAATTTACATTCTGCAACTTTAAAGTCACTGTCCTTTACTTCCTGTTGGTTACAATTTCACAAAATTCACATCAATGTTAGCTTGACTAAACTAATCACCCACTAAAGTTGCTTGATCCGTCAATCCCTGTGGGATCGACCTCACTCCCGTGAGTTTTACTACTTGATGCGACCCGGTGCAGTTGTCGGTTAGATTTGTGTGTTTGGAAAATTCGTTTTCCGCAAAAACACCATCAAAAGCCACGAATCGGCTTCACTAATTACCAATGTCAAACCGAAACGGTAAATAGTTCGCTAATTACCAATGACAAAACGAAATGGTAAACAGTTCGCTAATTACCAATGACAAAGCAAAACGGTAGAGAGTTCGTCAATTACCAATGTCAAATAAAACGGTAAACAGGTTTACACAAACTACTAAAGAGTTCAAAACAAGACATTACAAAGTAAATGTACATCGCTTCTTCGGGATGTCAACAATCTGACCATCCCGAATAGTTTTGAAAGCTCCAATTACAGAGGTGTCGAAATCGGGAGAAAGCAACTTGACTTGGGCCTTGATCGCTTCCTCGGTCTCGGAGATCACCTCGCGTGCAATCCTCACCGTTTCCTTGTTCTTCTTCTTCAAACCAGCAACCTCCCTCTTCAGCCCAGTGACCTCATCCTTGGCATCCTTCGCCGACTTTACAGCCTCCTCAAGCTTGGCCTCCAAGGCAGTAATCTTTGTCTGGGCCGCAACGGTTTTACCACGGGTAGAGTTGAGCTAACTCTCCAAGGTCATCTCCCGCTCGTTAAGGCGGGCCACCGCTTCGTCGGAAGATTTTAACTTCCCCTCTGAGTCGGCTAATTTCTCCTTCAAAATCCCGACCTCAGACCTCAAGCTCTCGACCTCTAGCAAGGATTGATGGTACTTCCCGTCCAGCTCCTCGGCTTGGGTCAGGATGGGCTCTGCCTTCCTTGCAATGGTTGCAGCTCTCAGCATACACCGGTAGATCCACCTACCCTGGGCGCCAAGATCTCCATCGTGGAAGAACTCATAAGTGCCTGGCATGAGCTGCGAGTCGATAAAACCCTCAGCATCAAAATTTTTGCTCCATAACAATAAGTGACCGACCCCTCAGGGCTGGAGGTCGGCTTTTGCTTGCGGGGGTTCTCGACTATTGCCACATCGGGACCTCCCCTGGTCAGCTCTACCTCAGGAGGAACCATGCCGCTGCTACTTGGGGTGGCCATTGCGTTGGGGAGGTGGGTCCTAGAGGGGGAAGTGGAGCTGATTGCACTTCAACAGTAGGGGAGGATGGGTGCACGGCAGTATGGGTTACGGAGCTATCTTCACTATGCTCGGGAAGAAACTGGGCCATCAAATCTTCAAGTTCGGTATGCTCGGTGGCCATATCCACTGCAGTGCACACAACAACTCGTTAGCTCATTAAAAAAAGGGGGGGCAAAAGGGCAACATTAGAACCAGCCGACCACTCACCTACATAGCTCCTACCCATCTCTCGGTCACCCATTAAAAGATGTGGGTTGATATTATTTTTATTAAATATGGCCAACAACACATCAGCTATATTCTTATCTCGCTGGGTCAGCCCTTTGTACGTCATTTTGGTAAAAGCATTGGACCCAGCCCCAAGGCTCCAGTATGTCAGAATCCACCGCTCCCCCTCCAAAGTCAACCAGAAAGGGTGCTGTCCTTCGGCAGGCCGTACCTTAAAGAACTTGTCTTTGAAGCCATGAAACGAATCTTCGAACACCCCAAAGATTCGCCTACCTTGGGCAGCCCAGAAGGACATAAATCCCTTCTTGTGCCTTCCTTCTTTGGAAGGGTTGGTCAAAACAAAGAGCCATAAAAACACTTCTACAGAGGCCGGCAACTCCAGATACTCACAAACAGTCTCGAAGTACCAGATAGCGGCCCAACTATTCGGATGCAGCTAAGACGGAGCCACGTCACACCGGTTTAGAAGTACCATTTGGAAAGGGGAGAATGGGATTCGAACCCCCAAGACGGTAAACATTGCCTTAGACATCCAAATCCATTCGGCAACTCGGTGGTGTTCAAGTTAAGTTGACATATTCGTCCGTGGTCTGTGGGAACGAATGCTTCGTAGCGTTCTTCCTCGGGGCCTCCCCCGCATAATTGGTGGGCTTGGCAGAACTCCGTGAGCTCCTCTAGGGTTATTTGGGAAGGTGTATCCTTCACGTCTGAGGTGACCCAGGTGTATCAGTCAACACGGGGCCATGGAAGGGGAAGTTATGCCATACCTACAGTGGAGGCACCACCCAAAGTCAGACTAGTAGGTCGAAAAGCCAGAAAAATCAGAACTAACACTATATAACAATAGGCCTATCTACAGCTAAACAAAGGCGAAAAACTAGAAATCTAAATGGTAACCCCCCTAAAAGCCTAACTAACAGCGGCGTCATCCAAGTGAAAAAGCATGCACAACCTATGAATTACAAAGCGAAACAGTAGCAACAGTAGCGATAACAGCATTCATTCATGAAGGATTGCGAAAGAAGTGCTTACCAGCTGCAGGGAGATTGCTGTCAAGGGAAAATTGGAAAAATCCAAGGGAATGCAGTTGCAGCTGAATTGGGAGCGGATAATGGCAGTGGAATGCAGAAAGCAGGAGAGGAACAATGAGAAGGAATAGTGCGAAAGGCAGAAATGAGAAGATGGAACGTGAAATGGGGGAAAGAAAGTGAACACTGAGGAGTAACTGCCATTACAGGGAAGCGTGAAAGCCAGGGGCAGAACTGACTTTTTTCCAAGCTTTCAAATCAGCCATAATGGCATTAAATGACAAGCGCAGAGAGCGAGGCGACGAATGACATTCCCTCGAAACGGTAAAACCCACTTGTGCGTAGGGGACACGCCCCTATCACGAGCGGCCGACCCGCGAGGATCCAACCAAAGGGAAGGTAGAATGGAACACGCCAACAATGGCGCTCACGACCATAGTTGGCGCGTTGGGGGCACTATTCCGGCCCCAGCCTAGCGGGTATGGTGCCCCGGCCCAGCCGGCCGACCCGACGAGTATGCAACATCCGAACCGGGAAGAAAAGGACACCTCCTCTCTTCCTGTGAGGTACACGACAGCTGGGGAAGGAAGTTTCCTGGAAAGTGGGTCTGCTCTAGTGGAACCCGCCCTAGGTACAAACTCTATAAGGGGAGGGCCCTACCTCTCCCCCAGGTACGTCACCTTACCCTCACCTTTTCTGCACCTTGTACGGATTCTGACTTGAACACCGGAGTCCCTTTTGCAGGTGGCTCCCCTCCTCCCCCCCCCCCAAAACATTATATCCAACGACCCGAGAGGTCGTGAAGCTCCATTCCTCCCTCCGGCGTTTGCCCAGGGGGTCCAATCACATATGAGCGACCCGGATCCAGGTCCTCGATCTCCTTCACATACACTGCACATCCAACCCGTTCAGTAACTGACAAACTAAACAAAAATTATGACAAAATCTATAAAAATATTGTTTCAATATATTTCAGTAAAGTTAGTATAGATTTTGTGAACCAAAAGATGAATTCTCAATAAATCTAACTTAAAGAAAAGATGATATATGTTGCTATCAGATTTAAAGGATGGTTAGTTGGACACTAATAAACTTTGAACTTCAAAATTAATAATAACTTTCTGTAAAAAACTTGTGCTAATGAATAAAAAGGTATACAATAGCATAATATTTGTTTTATAGTTGTAATAATGTTACATGATTTTGGCTAATGGCTTTATGAGAACTTGTTGAATTAAAGAATTTATTTGCTATTATTACTGATTACTATACATATTTCATTGTGTTGGTGGAAAATTCAAAAGTAGTTAAATTTTCTGGAAAAGATGCATGGTAGAAGAAATTTCAACGATTGATATGTTAATCTAGATGTATTGTAACCAAGTTCTAGTAAATTTAAAATTTTGTTGTATCTTTATTCACTTAGTAAAAATTACTTTTATTCAAAAGGATAAGGTTAGGTAAGGGCAAATTAGTTAATTGTTTTGTGAGACATGTAATTTTTTGAGATACAAGTTCCAGACACAAACTTGATTGTTAAAGTTAATTAAGTACATGAATCTAAATGTGGTTCAAAGAGAAGCAATCAAATATTATTATAATGAAGCATCAGTTCTTTCATATTGTTTTTATGATAAATTATCATAAACCATTATATGATTAAAGTGGCTTTTTTATTTCTGCTCACGAATATATTCACTGGTGAAAAACCAAAACAAAGATTAAGCAACAAGACCAAAATAAATAAATAAAAAAGATCGAAGAAGACAGTAATATGCGACAATTTTTAAGATATTTTCGTGGTTTTTGTTGTCGTGGTTCTCTGTATTGTCGCTAATCCAAAAATTGAAATATCTGTATTCTTTGAATATGCTTAAGATTTTATTTATCTATGTTTGCCATTACCAGACATGGTTAGGCCAGTTCCAAGAAAATGATAACCAAGGAAAAGTTTGTTTGCTCCCATCCCATATGTATAGTATATATAGTAGCAAGTACCACCTGCTTTTCTGTTAAAATAGCGAGGACGTTAAAACAAGTTATGTTTCTTTCTTTTTTTTTTTAATTGCAGTGGGTGAAGGATCTTTCTATAAAAGCTCTTTGTAATCCACCAATCAATTATTTAATACGAGATATTCTAAACAAAAATTAAGGAAAAAAACAGTGAATGTGACTGTCGATATTTGATTGCACAGCATGCATTATGCAAATCATATTTTTCACATAACTGCGCGGTCCTATACATTTTATGATCCTGTTAGCAGCAAGATTTTTCTGTTGTGGAAACTGGAAAGACAACATTCCTACAAGGGTTAATACTATTCTTCTATGCAATTTTACAGCCGTACCAACCTAGCATCATTTTACTTTGTCGCTTTTTAATTTGAATATTGGAGCATGAGTGGTGTTGGACTCTATTATGGGAGAGGAAGGTGCTTCACTAAGTTGTGGTGTCAATGTAGTCACAACTCGGAGGGTTCGAGTTCTTACTGACTAAACGGACCGTCCGATTTCCCATTCACCAGACGCACGGTCCGATTTGAAAAGGGAGGGACACGCGTCGCGCAGCAACTTCTCCCCAAACGGTGCCCTGAAACCAAACAAAGACTCATGCATTAACCCCTCTCAGCATCCGAATACATTCACTTTCTCAGATTTTACTTTCAACTTAAATCCCCCCATTCTTCTTCTTCGTTTCTCCTCTTAGCTGTGCATGGTGGAAGAAATAAAAGCATGCCAAAGAAACATAAAATTAAAGATGTTGATCGATCTGAGCTTTCATGTTATACATTATCTCAGTCATCCTGATTATGTAAATTTTTTTTAAATATTTTTAAATATTTTATATTTATAATTATTATTGTTAAATATTTACTTCTTATGATTGTTATTATTAAAAGGACAAATTAAAAATATAAATAGAATGATTATTAGTATTTTTTAGCATTTCTTATGATTGTTATTATTAAAAGTGCAAATTAGAAATATAAATAGAATTATTATTAATATTTTTCAGCATTTATATGATTTTTTTGAATTTTTTAACTAATTTTTATTTATAAATATTATTGTTAGAAAATTAATTATTATTATTTTGTTAGTTGTTGAATTTTAAAATGTAAACAGAATGTTAGGAATTTTTTTATAAAGGACGTAATTTTTTTTGGGATTTTTTAATATTTTTTATTATAATTATTATTTAATATAAATATAACCAAATTAAAAAGCCCCAACCGCTCAATTTTTATTATAATTATTATTGAAAACAGGGTTAATTTTTTTAAAATCCCTTTTAAATTATTAATTATAATTGTTATGGATGAAACTAAATGTTATTGTTGTTGTGAGAAACTGTTAGTACTGAATGAGTAGTAGTAATATTTTTAAAGCACGTTAGTTTTATTTTGGGAATATTTTAATTTTTTTAATTATAATTTTTATTGTTAGCTAGTTAGTTATTATGAATGTTGTTAGAAAATGAATTTAGGCACAGACTGATTATTATTATTATTTTTTATAATTGAGAAAAATATGTTTAAATAATAGTAAATGACTAATTAATATTAGATATATTCAAGATAAATGTGTTATTGTAGAGAATTTTGATTAAAAATTTTTGTATTAGTTATTATTATTGTTAGTAGTAAGTAATGAATAATTTGAAGGATTAATAATTAATTTTAGAAGTTAGAATTATCTGTTTTATAAAAGATTTAGTAAATGAATTTATGATAGTAACTTGTTTCTTGTTGAGATATTTGTGCAAATTTTGTAATCATGATAGTTATTTAATTTTGGTAGGAGTTTATTGTTTTAGTTGTTGTGGTTAAAAAATTATTTTATTTTAGTAGTAAGTTAGTAAGTGTTAACAAGTTGACTAATAATTTGTTATGTTTTTTGTAGAAATTAATAATGTTGACATGTGACCACCCAGTTCCTCCGGATCGGTACAACGATAGGGTGGAGAAGCATTTACGACTTACCGGTTT
Organism: Arachis hypogaea; assembly: GCF_003086295.3. Classification (NCBI taxonomy): domain Eukaryota; kingdom Viridiplantae; phylum Streptophyta; class Magnoliopsida; order Fabales; family Fabaceae; genus Arachis; species Arachis hypogaea. Next base: position 110,476,643 of record NC_092048.1, read on the forward strand.
TTATCATGCATCTCAGATTGGGATAGTCCAATGTCAAAAAGCACTCGTGAATGCTCTAATCGAGCGGTGGCACCCCGACACACATACGTTTCACCTTCCCATTGGTGAATGTGCCGTGACTCTTGAAGATGTGGCTCTAATTCTTGGTCTTCCGACAGATGGTCTTCCAGTTACAGGAATGACAATGAGTAGTTTCGAAGCCTTGGAGGCGGAGTGTTTGCATCAATTCAGAGTTGCACCGCATAAGTCAGACTGTAGAGGCAGCTGCATAAAATTGACTTGGCTGCGGGATCTTAAAGAACTTCGATTGCACTTCTACTATAACCGATTTTACCTTTACGGAGGGGTCAGCCTCAACCAATGGCTTTATTGCTTTTGCAATTGTGATGGAATCCAGCTTCGAATGATCCTGTGAAATGGTGGCTCTGGTACATGTGTGACTACCATTATACCTCCTTATAACCTAACAATACTTCCTGCTGATCAGGCTAACCCTGATAAGCCAATCACACCCTGACCCATACTATGTACACTTGACATAAAATGTCAACGGTTCAGACTCATACACCAGGTAGTCTACGCTTCGTCGTATGGTATACTCTTTTATCGCCTTAATAACAGCTTCCCTGGAACTGAACTCCATACCAACGGCAAATTCACCATCTGCGATAATAGAAATTTCTGCCGGGACAACCACCATAGGAAAAATTAAAATTAATACACACATATTTCAAAACCGAGAATAAAGGTAAATCAATATTTACTGCATCAAGTATGATATAAATCCAAACCTTACATCATGTTATTATGTTACTCTAAACAAAATAAGGACATGAACATCAGATGTAAAAATCAGACCGGACCGACCGATTCGACCATCAAACCCGATGAACCGAATACTAACCGGTCTGGTTCTCTAAATGATATTTACAAACTCACGTATTTTTTCATAATCATATTGTAGAGAATTTTAATATTATTTTCTAACAAATACTTGTAGTGTATAACAGTAAAAATAATAAAATATTTACTATTCATGTTCCATATTTGTTTAAAATAACTTGATATTTTTAAAATGTTAGTAAACACACACGGTTTGAATTTTATTTTTTAAACTTCTTAGTATTTTTAATTTTTTATTTATATAAGACCGGGTCAACCGGTTCAACCTCTAACACATATATGACATCAACGCATGATTAAATAATGGTTAATAAATACTAATTTATTCATAAATAATTCAATAACTAACTAAAAAAAACTAATACAACGAATTACGTACCTGCAGTAATGTATTCCGGAAACTCCAGAACATGCATGGATTCCAAGTCCAAAACTCGCATGAATGATTGCTCCCCAAACGGCAGTTCGTTTGCGAGTGCATTTGCCACCTTAGTCACATCTGGATCCATAGTTCCGTTACCTTGATCTTCATCTCCATCTGGACCAACACATTCGTAGTTGCTTTCGAACTCTTCTTCACTGTCACTATTATAATCTTCCCGTAGAATATTCCGGTCGGCCTCAGATTGTTCAAACTCAACATACTACTCGATGAACGAGATCTGAGCCCGGTTTTCAATATACATTGAAAACATCTCTTGCATGCTCGCTTCGTCCATCACATATCTGGTTTGAAATTGGACGAAGCCACCAAACACCGGTATGGGATATCTGTATAGAATACAAGATATTTTTCTTGCCCTCTCAGAATCAATCTTTTCACAGATCACACCTTTGAGCTCTTCAAATGAGATGATAAAAGGAATAACAACATCTAGTGAATTTTCACAAATAAACTTTACTCCTTCAGACATTTGTAACAAAATCTGACCAAAATATTACACTTTTAGTAACACTCTGTCACTCATTTCTCTCAATCACCAAAAAGAGCATAACATTAGCTACTAAATTCTCTGGTTCAAAACAAGTAAGGAAGAAACCCAAAAAGAAGAAACAGAGGAAGCAGCCGTTGAAGAAGGGGAAGAAGACGCGAGTAAGCTACCACCAACTCACTACACACTTTTATATATCCCTCTATATTCAACTCGGACCCTTCGAATAGGTTAACCTGATTCAAAAAAATATTAAAAAACAAAATCGGACCAAGTGTTTTCTTGTTGCGGTTCATATAAAAAATTTCCAAGCCTAGCCAAAACGGAGGGTCCGAGTTCAGTCTTCTCGAATTCACATTCTCAACATGCAACTCGGACCATGCGAGTTGATGTTCCATTTCTTAAAGTAAAAATCCCAGCCCAAGCAACACGGTGGGTCCGATTTATACCTTTCAAAATATAATTCCTCTTACCTCACAAATCAGACCATGCGATTTGATGGAGAAAAGTTTAAAACCAAAAAACTCGCACGGTCCGAGTTCTTCTACCTCACGCTGCCAAAAACCTGTCCCACATATATGTCTAGTCCCCCTTGAATCCATATCGAAGAATAGCACATATATGCCTTCCATTTCCATAAAATTGAGCCTTTACTTTGTCCCCTCTTATGTTATTTTATTTATATTAATTATTTTAGAAAAGGAAGGGCGCTATTTTACCAGCAAAATGCATAGTTGGCAACTCCCAACTACAATGTACGATGAGTTTAGGGATGGCAACGGGCCCCGCCCCTGCCTCCATAACCTGTCCCCGTCCCCGCCCCATCCCCGCAATGGGTAACAAAGACTGATGCACCATTATTTCGTGGTACATCTTGTGCTTAATTGAGTGGATTATATCCACTATACTCACACTTACTCATTGAATTCGCATGTTTTACATTTGCCTTCCTAATTATGTGCTTTGATTGAAAACATGCTTCTTTGGCCTTAAGTTTCGTATGTTTAATCCTCTCTTATTACCATTTGATGCCGTGATATGTGTGTTAAGTGATTTCAGAGATTACATGGCAGGAATGGCTTAGAGGATGGAAAGGAAGCATGCAAAAGTGGAAGGAATACAAGAAGTTGAAGAAATTGCTAAGCTGTCCAGCCTGACCTCTTCGCACTCAAACGGTCATAACTTGAGCTACAGAGGTCCAAATGAGGTGGTTCCAGCTGAGTTGGAAAGCTAACATCCTGGGCTTCGAAATGATATATAATTTGTAATAGTTGCTTTGAGGATAGATGACACAGACGCGTACATCACGCACACGCGTCGTATCTGCGAAAATCAGCGTGACAAAATTTGCAATCAGCGATTTCTGGGCTGTTTTCGGCCCAGTTCTCGGCTCAGAAAACACAGATTAAAGGCTATAAAGTGGGGGAATGCATTCATACAACGAACACAACTTTCATATTCATAATTTTAGGTTTTAGATGTAGTTTTAGAGAGAGAGAGAGACTCTCTCCTCTCTCTTAGGATTTAGGATTTAGGATTTAGATTTTTAGGATTAGGATTCCTCTCAGTTTATGGTTGTTTCTTCATTCCAGGTTCAATGTTTCTTTAATTTATGTTCTCTTCTACTTTTATTTATTTTATTATTTTAGTTTGTTTATTTTCCCAAATTGGTATATGGATGCCTATGTTTAATTTGATTCAATACAATTCGAGGTATTTCAGATTTATAATTGCTTTCTTCTATTTATGATATAAATAATTTGGATTTTTCTCTTTTGGCTTTGGTTGAGTAATTGGTGACACTTGAGTTATCAAACTCAGCTGTTGATTGAAAATTGGAATTATTGCTGGTTGATTTGGATCCTTCTAAAGCTAGTCTTTCCACAGGAGTTGACTAGGACTTGAGGAATCAAGTTGATTAGTCTACTTGACTTTTCTTTATTTAGTAAGGGTTAACTAAGTGGGAGCAATAAACAATTCTCATCACACTTGATAAGGATAACTAGGATGGGATTTCCAGTTCTCATACCTTGCCAAGAGTTTTTCTAATTAATAATTTATTTTCTTCCAATTAATCATTCATTCATTCAAGGCTTTTTATTTTAATTACATAAAATCTCTTGTTAATTTTCATTGCTTTAATTTATAATTATTTATTTGCCCATTGCCCAAACTCAACATTCCCTAGAAACTCATAACCAATAATAAATACGCCTCCCTGCAATTTTCTGAGAAGACGACCCGAGGTTTAAATACTTCGGTTATAAATGTTATTGGGTTTTGTTACTTGTGACAACCAAACTTTTGTACAAAAGGATTCTCTGTTGGTTTAGAAACTATACTTACAACGCGATTATATTTGTGAATTTCTTTACTGGCAAGAATCCGTTCGTCAAAATGGCGCCGTTGCCGGGGACTTGCAATTGTGTGCCTTATTATTGGTTATTGTAAATATTTTATTTTGCTTGTTTATTTGTTTTTATTTTTCGTTTTTAATTTTTATTAGTTACTATGAGTTCTCACCCCTGTCGCTTTGAGTTTGGTTCTAATGTTGTTGAAAGGAAGGGAAGCTATAACAGGAACATGCATCAAGGTCGAAACAATCAAAGATGGAAGGAGCCACGAGGATCTGATCAACCCTTTCAGCAACAACACCTTCCAAGGTATCATAGACAACGACCATCTTACAATGCATGCCGAGACAATAGTTATGGTGGACCTTTTTGTGACAACCAACCTCCACCAATTTACTATGGTCAAGAGCCATTTCGAGGTGCATACCAATATGATAGATATGGTGGACCCCCTTGTAGTTACCAACAAGCCCATCATATGCCTATGAACCACCTCCTCAACATAGCTTTGAACCACCTTACTCACAAGCCAAACACAACCATTCACCTCCACATGACCCTAAACCTTACCCACCCCAATTCCAATCTAATTACCCCCAAGAACCACCACTTCCATATGCACCATGTCCATATCCATCGACCCAAGAATCACAGGCTCGCCTCAAGGAAACAGTAGATCAATTTCATGTAACCCTTCATCAACTGGAGCAAGCAATAAATTGATTACCTTCCTGACATTCGGGCACTCAAGAAACTCCCATGGCTTTATGTGGAGAATCTAATGAAGAACGTAGCATGAAGGAGACACTAGAAACTCTGGTGGACAGTGAGCAGCATGACTTTGTATTGAAATAATTGGAGGAAGCCGGAATTATTGAAGAGGGAGAAGTGGTCGAAGAATTAGGAGATGCGGAACGTCCATGGGAAAGCCCAGTCATTGAGCCCCCTTCTAAGGAGTTTGAATTTGTTGTTGAGGAGGGTGTACAACCTCCAAGGCATATCATGGTTGAAGACTTTGAAGGGGATGATCAAGAGATGGATTCAATCATTGATGAATTCTTATCTACATTTGAATCCTCTCCCATTGGACTTGACATGGAGATTAAAGAAGAAGAAGCACAACCTCCCATGCCCTTGGTGAACAATGAAGAAGAGATCAAATTGGAAGAAAGCTACCAAGAGAAAGAGGTTGATATTGAAGAAGCTTGCAAAGAGGTGGAAGTTGTCAAAGACGAGCCCAAGGGAATGGAGCTGGAGATCACCTTGCCAAGGTTGTTGGAGACCTCTTCCCCAAAGCCATCACCATCCATCCCTTCATTCAAGTGGGTAAATCTCTTATCTCTAAGCTTAATTAGCTCACTTGAATATGCTTTACTTGAGACAGATGGGCAACTTAGAGCTCTTTGTGGCTATAAGAGTAAGAGGGAGATGGTTAGTGGTAAGAGTTGTCATGCAAGGTTCAATATGGTTGCATACTCCAAATTGAAGTATAAGGGTTGGTATAATTCTCAATTGAATGGGTCTAGGAAATTGTTTGGATGTCTCCATGAGAATTCCGACTGTTCACCACCCAAGTGGAAAAATGATGATCAACACGAAGACGGGTGCAAAAGCAAGGTTTGGAACCTCGGAATTCATTCTGGCAATCAACACTCTTGGGGCCTTGTCACTTACTTTGACTTGCTTGAAGGCTTTATATGCCTAGTTTGGGATCCCGGAGGCCATTGGAATCACAAACATTGGTGGAGATTCCTGGATGAGTTCAAGCACAAGCCACCATAACAAGGAGCTCATCAAATGTCCAACTTAAGGACTTTAACTAAAAGTGCTAGGTGGGAGACAACCCACCATAGTATATTCTTTCCTTTTTGTTCTTAGTTTTATTTTAGTTTATTTTCATTCGTGTTCATTCATAATTTCTGCATAGTCATCTGCATTCTGCATTTTGCATTCTGCATACTGCATAAAAAAAATCGCACGCGACGCGCGAGTGTCGCTGACGCGTACGCGTTATATGTGCATTCGAGACAATAAAGAAAAGAAGCAGAGAGTCACGCGGAAACGTGGCTGGAGGCGTGCCTTAGGCACAAGCATGCCCACGCGACCGCGTCAATGACGCGACCGCGTCAATGACGCATCCGCGTCAATGACGCATCTGCGTCAATGACGCATCCGCGTCAATGACGCATCCGCGTCATTCTGAAAAAGAGCCTCCCACGTGTCCGCGTCACCCACGCGAACGCGTGACTCTGTAAAATCGACGTAAAGAGGTGTATGGCAGAGAGTTATGATGGAGCTGGGCTGAACTGGTGCTAAAAGCACAAGCCTTATCACGCGAACGCGTGCCCCACGCGTCCTCGTCATTTTCAAAATATGGCCATTCACGCGTGCGCGTCACCAACGCGAACACGTCACCCAGATATTTTGCAAAATGCGTATAAAACAGAGAGTTGTGCATACGCGAGGCTGAACTCGTGCTAATAGCACAAATCAGGTCATGCGATCGCGTGACCCACGCGTCCGCATCACCTGAACTTATCACACACCACGCGATCGCTTGCTCCACTCGTCTGCGTCACATGCGACGCACAGCTTATCCAGATCAGTGCCTGATATCTTATCTTTTCTTCCCCAAATCCTAATTTTTCTTTTCCCTTCTTATTTCTTTCTTCCTCCTTTCTTACTTTCTTCTTCTTCATCCCTTTAACTTCTCATCCTTCTTCACTTTCATTCTATTTTACTTAATTTATTTGCATATTTTCATTCATTGTATTTCAACTGTATGCATGTTTTTATTTTCTTTTCTGTGTTTATTATTTTTCTTTTGGTGTTAAATGTTCTTATTCCACTGTTGCATTTCTATTGCTTTCTTTTGGTGCTTAGTGACTTGTTTTCCACTATTGGGTATTATTATTCATAAGTCAATGCTAATCTTTTATGATACTTGTACTCCTCTTGCATTGATATGCACTTATACTATCTTGCATTATCCACACTCTCTTTCTCATTGTTGCAATTTTTGCACTCTTGATTTGCCATGTGCTTCTACTGTTTTCTCACTTGCATGTTGTAGCTACCATGTAATTGAGACTCTCATCATTTGGCTTTAACCCAACCATATTTTGTTTGTTCTCTTATCTTTATTTCTGAGTTACTTTTCTTCTTTTTCCTTTTTTTTTTCAGGATGGCCACTAAGGAAGGGAAACAAAAAACTTTTACATGGGACAACAGACAAGTCCATCTGCACAAACTTTAGAGAAAAGCATCAGTTGGAGCCACCCGTCCACCTGCACATCTTAGCATGCACCGATGACGGTGCAATCTTTAAGTGTGGGGAGGTCGATATCGATCTCCATGGGTTAGTTATTTCCTGTCTCAACACCAATGTTTTATTTTCTTTGTTTGTTCATTGTTGCATTTGCATGTTTGATTACATATTTGTTTAATTTTGTGCATATTTTACCACCACTTGGTTAAAGTAATATTTTCTTTTTCAAGAAACTTTTTATAATATTTCACTAATTTAAATTGAAAATTTTTTGATAAACTTGTTTGAAGGAATATTATACTGGAACATGGTTTGGAGCTTGAACACACAAAACTTGTGAGATTTTGAGCCTATTTGAATTGGTTACATTTTATCAATCAAAATTTTATTTTTGGTGTGTGTTTTTCTCTCTAAAATTGTGATCTTTATCTTGCTTAATTCTATATTTCCATGGTTTGATGTATACATGCACTTATGTGATAGAGGCCTTATTTCACTTAGCTTATATACCCATATGGCCTTACCCTTTCATTATCCCTTGCAAACCAATTTGAGCCTATTTTACCCCTTTTATTCTTTACTTTAGCACATCATTAACTCTAAGCGGAAAACAATAATGTCCTTAATTTGAATCCTTGGTTAGCTTAGACTAGTGAGAGTTCTTATGATTTAAGTGTGGAAAAATTAGGTTTGGAAATATTTGGTTTGAGAATTGAGTATGTTAGAATTTTCTAAAAATGTGAAAGAAATGTTTAGGACATGTTCATGCATTCAATAATTTAATCATATGCATTGAAAAAAACAAGAAAAAAAAATAATATAGATATATATAAAATTAAAAAAAAGGGAAAAAATAAAGGAAAAAAAAAAGAAAAAAAAGAGCAAATAAATAAAAGGGGACAAAATGCCCTAAAGTAAGTGGTGAAAGCAATGCATATGTACTATACTTGAAATTAGAATGCATGAATATGTGGACAACATGGTTAATGGATAGTTAGACGTTGTATTATGATTACATGGATTGTCTAAAGTTAGGTGGAAAGTTTAAGTTAATTAAGGATTCAGATTTTAGTCCACTTGACCAAATACAATCCTACCTTGACCCTAACCCCATTACAACCCTTAAAAGACCTCTTGATATGTGTATTTATGCATTAAATTTTTGTTGATTGGCAGAAGAAAAGTAAGCATTAGAAAGCAAGGTTAGTAGAGAATTGAGAGAGTCGAACCTTAAACACTTGAGTGATTAGAGTGTATACACTTCTGGTGAGGGTTCGATGCTCGATTCTTTGTTCTCGGCTTTCATGAGCTATCTTCTTCTTGCAAGTTTACTTGTACTTCATTTTTATGATTTGAATTAGTGAAATCCAGTTCATATTTGTTCTTGAAAGATTTATTTACTTTTCACCAAGTAGGTAGAAGCATTTCATATTTCGTTGCATTCATACAGATAGGTTGCATTACATGCATACTTTCTACCATTCCTCTTTACTCATATAGTTTCTCTTGAGCTAAGCATGAGGACATGCTAATGTTTAAGTGTGGGGAGATTTGATGCACCACTATTTTGTGGTACATCTTGTACTTAATTGAGTGGATTATATCCACTATACTCACACTTACTCATTGAATTCGCATGTTTTACATTTGCCTTCCTAATTATGTGCTTTGATTGAAAACATGCTTCTTTGGCCTTAAGTTTCCTATGTTTAATCCTCTCTTATTACCATTTGATACCGTGATATGTGTGTTAAGTGATTTCAGAGATTACAAGGCAGGAATAGCTTAGAGGATGGAAAGGAAGCATACAAAAGTGGAAGGAATACAAGAAGTTGAAGAAATTGCTAAGCTGTCCAGCCTGACCTCTACGCACTCAAACGGTCATAACTTGAGCTACAGAGATCCAAATGAGGCGGTTCTAGCTGAGTTGGAAAGCTAACATCCGGGGATTCGAAATGATATATAATTTGCTATAGTTTCTCTGAGGATAGATGACGCGGACGCGTGCATCAAGCGCACGCATCGCATCTACAAAAATCAGCGTGACAGAATTCGCAATCAGCGATTTCTGGGCTGTTTCCGGCCGAGTTCTCGACTCAGAAAACACAGATTAAAGGCTATAAAGTGGGGGAATGCATTCATACAATGAACACAACTTTCATATTCATAATTTTAGGTTTTAGATGTAGTTTTAGAGAGAGAGAGGCTCTCTCCTCTCTCTTAGGATTTAGGATTTAGATTTTTAGGATTGGGATTCCTCTCAGTTTATGGTTATTTCTTCATTCCAGGTTCAATGTTCCTTTAATTTATGTTCTCTTCTATTTTTATTTATTTTATTATTTTAGTTTGTTTATTTTCCCAAATTGGTTTATGGATGCCTATGTTTAATTTGATTCAATACAATTCGAGGTATTTCAGATTTATAATTGCTTTCTTCTATTTATGATATAAATAATTTGGATTTTTCCCTTTTGACTTTGGTTGAGTAATTGGTGACACTTGAGTTATCAAACTCAGTTGTTGATTGAAAATTGGAATTCTTGCTTGTTGATTTGGATCCTTCTAAAGCTAGTCTTTCCACAGGAGTTGACTAGGACTTGAGGAATCAAGTTGATTAGTCCACTTGACTTTCCTTTATTTAGTAAGGGTTAACTAAGTGGGAGCAATAAACAATTCTCATCACACCTGATAAGGATAACTAGGATGGGATTTCCAGTTCTCATACCTTGCCAAGAGTTTTTCTAATTAATAATTTATTTTCTTCCAATTAATCATTCTTTCATTCAAGGTTTTTTATTTTAATTACATAAAATCTCTTGTTAATTTTCATTGCTTTAATTTATAATTATTTATTTGTCCATTGCCCAAACTCAACATTCCTCAGAAACTCATAACCAATAATAAATACACCTCCCTGCAATTCCTTGAGAAGACGACCCGAGGTTTAAATACTTCAGTTATAAATTTTATTGGGTTTTGTTACTTGTGACAACCAAACTTTTGTACAAAATGATTCTCTGTTGGTTTAGAAACTATACTTACAACGCGATTATATTTGTGAATTTCTTTACTGGCAAGAATCCGTTCGTCAGGGACCCCGTATCCGTCGGGGTTTGGGGTCTCCACGGATCTCCGCGGATTTTTACAAAAATAAAAAATTGAAAAAAAATTTCACTACCAAAACCAATTTAGTTAATTGAATAATAAGTAGATCTTTCTTATCTTATATGAGAAATTGCTTTGTTTCATCGATAATAACTTCAAATGAGCACAAACTTGAAATTGAAAGATTATGCACATCAAACAAAAACTTATGATAAAATTTGTTACATGAAAAACCAAACAACAAAATAACATATAGATTCAAATTAAATTAACTTACATCGAACAATAATCTAGCTAGTACCAGTATATATTATGTTTATATATATAAAAAACAATAACATAAAAAAGAATTCAGCAAAATAAAATTTGGTAATATAGAAGAATTAGATCGGAAGAAGCTGAACCCTAATAATGCCTTTTTTGGAGCAAAATCTTCAAAACCATAAGACATGTTCGATCATCATTGACGAACTGATTTCTGCTAGTAAAGAATTTCATAACAATAATCACGTTGTAAGTATAGTATCTAAACTAGCAAAGAATCCTTTCGTACAAAAGTTTGGTTGTCACAAGTAACAAAACCCAATAAAATTTATAACCGAAGTATTTAAACCTCGGGTCGTCTTCTCAAGGAATTGCAGGGAGATGTGATTTATTATTGATTATGGAATAAGGTGTGTTTTTGGGTTTTTGAAATAGAGAACAAGTAATTTAAATGGCAGGAAAAATAAATTAATAATTATAAAGACTTTTGGCAAGGTATGAGAACTGGAAATTCCATCCTAGTTATCCTTATCAGATGTCATGAGAATTGTTTAGTGCTCCCACTTTGTTAACCCTTACTAAATAAAAGAAAGTTAAGTGGACTAATTAACTTGATTCCTCAAGTCCTAGTCAATTCCTATGGAAAGACTAGCTTTAGAGGGATCCAAATCAATTAGCAGTTTCCAATTCTCAATCAACCGCTGAGTTTGACAACTCAAGTGTTACCAATTACTCAACCAAAGCCAAAAGGGGAAAATTTAAATTACTTATATCATAAATAGAAGGAACAATCTTAAATCTGAAATACCTCAAATTGCATTAAATAGGAAATAAAATTAAACATAGGAATCCATAAACCAAATTGGCAACATCAAGTAATCAACTAAAGTAATAGAATAAAAGTAGAAGAGAAAATAATTTAAAGGAACATTGAACCTGGATTGAAGAAATAACCATAAACTAAGAGAAATCCTAATTCTAAAACCTAAGAGAGAGGAGAGAACCTCTCTCTCTAAAACTACATCTAAAACCTAAAATTTGTGAATTATGAATGTTGTATCCATTCTCCCTTGATTCCCCCATTCTCTGGCTACTATTCTGTGTTTCTGGGCTTGGATTTGGGCCGAAAAAGGGTCCAGAAATCGCTGGAGACGACTTCTGCAATTTTCTGCACGTGGTGTCCGTCACACGTGCGCGTGGGTCACGCATGCGTGTCAATTGGAGATTTTCCTTGCCACGCATATGCATCAGTCACGCGTTCGCATCGTTTATGCTCTGCGCCTAGGCACGCGTCCGCGTCGTCCATGTGTGCGCGTCGCTGCCATTTTGCGCTAGGCACGCGTCTGCGTCGTCCATGCGTGCGCGTCGCTGTCATTTTCTTCAAAACTCCATTTTTGTGCGTTCTTTCCATTTTTGTGTGTTTCCTTTTTGTCCTCTAAGCCATTCCTGCCATATGAAGCCTGAAATTACTTAACACACAGATCAAGGCATCGAATGGTAATAAAGGATGATTTAAAATAAATATTTTTAAAGCATAGGAAACATGTTTTCACATATATCATAGAATAAGGAAGGAATTATAAAACCATGCAAATCTTATGAATAAGTAGGTGAAGAATTGATAAAAACACTTAATTGAGCACAAGATGAATCATAAAATAGGGGTTTATCAACCTCCCCACACTTAAACATTAGCATGTCCTCATGCTAAATCTAAGAGAAAAGAGTGAAGGTAGAATGGTGGAATCTTATGCAATGCAACCTATTCTAAATGCAAGCTACCTAAATGAATTATGCAATCTTAATTACTATCCACTTATATATATAAAGCTTACATGTGGTTAAATTGATTCATATTTTCAAGGAATCATATATGTACAACCAAGGCCAAACCATATTAAAACACATTCACAATTGAGTTGAGTTAAAAGATTTTACAAACTTGCAAGATAATTAATAATTAAACATGGATATATGGAATTGAGCTATTGAACCCTCACTGGATTTTACATTTCTGGACTTTACTATGAGTTTGGGTATTTTTCTGTGATTTCAGGTAATTTCTGGATGAAATTGAGGGACTTGAGCAAAAATCAGATTCAGAGGCTGAAGAAGGACTGCAGATGTTGTTGGATTCTGACCTCCCTGCACTCAAAGTGGATTTTCTGGAGCTACAAAAGTCCAAATGCCGCACTCTCAATTGCGTTGGAAAGTCGACATCTAGGGCTTTTCAGCAATATATAATAGTTCATACTTTTCCCGAGTTTAGATGATGCAAACTGGCGTTCAACGTTAGTTCTCTGCCCTATTCTGGAGTTAAACGCCAGAAATAGGTTGCAAATCAGAGTTAAACGCCAGAAACAAGTTGCAAAGTAGAGTTAAATGCCAGAAACACGTTACAACCTGGCGTTTAACTCCAAAAAGAGTCTCTACATATGAAAGCTCAATGCTCAGCCCAAGCACACACCAAGTGGGCCCCGGAAGTGGATTTCTACATCATTTACTTATCTCTGTAAACCCTAGTAACTAGTTTAGTATAAATAGAACTTTTTACTATTGTATTTTAATCTTGGGATCTGTTGTTAATCTTTAGATCATTTTGTACACGTTTAGGGGCTGGCCATTCGGCCATGCCTGGACCTTGTTCTTATGTATTTTCAACGGTAGAGTTTCTACACACCATAGATTAAGGTGTGAAGCTCTGCTGTTCCTCATGAATTAATGCAAAGTACTATTGTTTTTCTATTCAACTCAAGCCTATTTCTTCTCTAAGATATTCATTCACACACAAGAACATGATGAATGTGATGATTATGTGACGCTCATCACCATTCTCACTTATGAACGCGTGCTTGACAAACACTTCCGTTCTACATGAAAGTAAGCTTGAATGCATATCTCCTAGCCTCCTGATCGTGAGATCAGAGTCTTCGTGGTATAGGCTAGAATTATTGGCCGTCATTCTTGAGATCTGAAAAGTTTAAACCTTGTCTGTGGTATTCTGAGTAGGATCTGGGAAGGGATGGCTGTGACGAGCTTCAAACTCGCGAGTGCTGGGCGTAGTGACAGACGCAAAAGGATTACTAAATCCTATTCCAGTATGATCGAGAACCGACAGATGATTAGCCGTGCGGTGACAGCGCATTTAGGACCATTTTCACTGAGAGGACGGGATGTAGCCATTGACAACGGTGATGCCCAACATACAGCTTGCCATGGAAAGGAGTAGGAAGGATTGGATGAAAGTAGTAGGAAACCAGAGATTCAGAAGGAACTAAGCATCTCCATACGCTTATCTGAAATTCTCACCAATGAATTACATACGTATCTCTATCTTTATTTTATGTTTTATTTATCTTTTAATTATTAAAACTCTATAACCATTTGAATCTGCCTGACTGAGATTTACAAGGTGACCATAGCTTGCTTCAAGCCGACAATCTCCGTGGGATCGACCCTTACTCACGTAAGGTTTATTACTTGGACGACCCAGTGCACTTGCTGGTTAGTTGTGCGAAGTTGTGACAAAGAACTAAGATTATGAACGTGTGTATTAAGTCTTTAACGCCGTTACCAAGGAATGAACGATCACGATTTTGTGCACCAAGTTTTTGGCGCCGTTGCCGGGGATTGTTCGTGTTTGGACAACTGACGGTTCATCTTGTTGCTCAGATTAGGTAATTTTATTTTAATTTTAAGTTTTTGTTTTAATTATTTCTATTTTCAAAAAAAATTTCCAAAAAAAATTATATAATAAAAAAATTTAAATTATTCTATGTTCTTCAGAATTTTTAAGAATGAATTCTAGAGTTTCATGATGATCTGTTGAAGTCTGGCTGACTGTAAAGCCATGTCTAAATTCTTTTGGACTGAGGCTTCCTCTTCACATGCTTGAACTATGTATGCTAAATCTTGGCTGGCCATTGGCCATGTCTAGTGTTTTGGACTGGAGCTTTCACTGAAAGCTTGGCTGGCTAGTAAGCCATGTCTAATTCCTGGACCGGAGTTTTAGACTAACATTGCATGATTTCTGGAATTCTTATTAAAAATTTTGAAATCCTTATTTTTCTTTTTCAAAATAATTTTCAAAAAATCCAAAAAAAAATTAAATTAATAAAATCATAAAAACCAAAAATATTTTGTGCTTCTTGTTTAAGTATAGTGTCAATTCTTAAGTTTGGTATTAATTGCATGCTTTTATAATTTTCTTTAATTTTCAAAAATTCATCATATGTTCTTCATGATCTTCAAGCTGTTCTTGATGATCTTCTTTGTTTGATCTTTGTATTTTCATATTTTGTGTCTTTTCTTGTTTTCCATATGCATTTTCAATTTGTTAGTGTCTCAACATTATAAATTTTTAAGTTTGGTGTCTTGCATGTTTTTCTTTTCTTAAAAATTTTCAAAAATAAGTTCTTGGTGTTCATCTTGACATTCAAAGTGTTCTTGCATGCATTGTGTGTTTTGATCCAAAATTTTTATACATTGAGTCTTTTTGATGTTTTTCTCTCTCATCATTAAAATTCAAAAATAAAAAAATATCTTTCCCTTTTTCTTCTCATAAAATTCGAATATTTGAGTTGACTTTTTAAAAAATTTTTAAAATTTAGTTGTTTCTTATGAGTCAAATCAAATTTTCAACTTAAAAATTCTATCTTTTTCAAATCCTTTTCAAAAATTAAATCTTTTTCAAATCTTTTTTCAAAATCTTTTTCAAAATCTTTACTAACAATTAATGTGATTGATTCAAAAATTTTAAGTTTGTTACTTACCTAGTAAGAAAGGTTCAATCTTTAAATTTTAAAATCATATCTTTTTGTTTCTTGTTAGTCAAGTAATCAACTTTAATTTTCAAAAATAAAATATTTTTAATTTCCTTTTTAAATCTTTTTCAAATTAAATTTCAATCATATCTTTTTCATTTTTAATCATATCTTTTTCAAAATCAATTTCAAAATCTTTTCTAACTTCTCACCCTTTTAAATTTGATTTTCAAATCTTTTTCAATTAACCACTTAACTTTTGTTTGATTTTAAAAGTTTTCTATTTCAATCATATCTTTTTCAAAACCACCTAACTAATTTTCTCTCTCTAATTTTCGAAAATTACTAACCCCTTTTTCAAAATTTGTTTTAATTAACTAATTGTTTTAATTTTTAATTTTAATTTTACTCCTTCTCTTAATTTTCGAATTTTAACTTTAATTTTAAATTAAAAACAAAAATATTTTTATTTTATTTTATTTAATTTTTGAATTCTTTCCTCTCTCATCTCCTTCTAATTATTTATTTATTTACTAACACTTCTCTTCTACTAAAAAATTCGAACCAACTCTTCTCCTCTATGTTCGAATTCTTATCTTTTCTTTCTTCCATCCTTCTCTTCTTATACTCATATAAGGAATCTCTATACTGTGACATCGATGATTCCATATTTTTTTTTCTGTTCTCTTCTTTTTCATATGAGCAGGAACAAGGATAAGAACATTCTGGTTGAAGCTGATCCTAAACCTGAAAGGACTCTGAAGAGGAAGCTAAGGGAAGCTAAAGCACAACTCTCTGGAGAAAATCTGACAGAAATTTTTGAAAAAGGAGACATGGCCGAAAATAATAATAATGGTGGATATGCAAGGAAGATGCTTGGTGACTTTACTGCACCAAATTCCAACTTCCATGGAAGAATCATCTCAATCCCTACCATTGGAGCAAACAATTTTGAGCTAAAGCCTCAATTAGTTTCTCTGATGCAACAGAATTGCAAGTTTCATGGACTTCTATCAAAAGATCCTTTTCAGTTCTTAATTGAATTCTTGCAAATCTGTGATACTGTTAAGACTAATGGGGTTGATCCCAAGGCCTACAGGCTTATGCTTTTACCATTTGCTGTAAGAGACAGAGCTAGAATATGGTTGGACTCTCAACCTAAAGATAGCCTGAACTCTTGGGATAAGCTGGTCACGGCTTTCTTAGCCAAGTTCTTTCCTCCTCAAAAGTTTAGCAAGCTTAGAGTGAATGTTCAAACCTTCAAACAGAAAGAAGGTGAATCCCTCTATGAAGCTTGGGAGAGATACAAGCAACTTACCAAAAAGTATCCTTCTGACATGCTTTCAGAATGGACCATCCTGGATATATTCTATGATGGTTTATCTGAATTATCTAAGATGTCATTGGACCATTCTGCAGGTGGATCCATTCACCTAAAGAAAACGCCTGCAGAAGCTCAGGAACTCATTGACATGGTTGCAAATAACCAGTTCATGTACACTTCTGAAAGGAATCCTATGAGTAATGGGACACCTCAGAGGAAGGGAGTTCTTGAAATTGATACTCTGAATGCCATATTGGCTCAGAACAAAATATTGACTCAGCAAGTCAATATGATTTCTCAGAGTCTAAATGGATTGCAAGCTACATCCAACAGTACTAAAGAGGCATCTTCTGAAGAAGAGGCTTATGATCCTGAGAACCTTGCAATAGCAGAGGTGAATTACACGGGAGAACCCTATGGAAACACCTATAATCCCTCATGGAGAAATCATCCAAATTTCTCATGGAAAGATCAACAAAAGCCTCAACAAGGCTTTAATAATGGTGGAAGAAATAGGTTTAGCAATAGCAGGCCTTTTCCATCATCCACTCAGCAACAGACAGAGAATTCTGAGCAGAATACATCTAGCTTAGCAAATATAGTCTCTGATCTATCTAAGGCCACTCTAAGTTTCATGAATGAAACAAGGTCCTCCATTAGAAATTTGGAGGCACAAGTGGGCCAGCTGAGTAAAAGAGTCACTGAAACTCCTCCTAGTACTCTCCCAAGAAATACAGAAGAGAATCCAAAAAGAGAGCGCAAGGCCATAACCTTACTTGGTGTGGCCGAACCCAGAGAGGAGGAGAAGGACGTGAATCCTAGTGAGGAAGACCGCCTGGGACGTTTACTGACCAATAAAGAGTTTCTCTTTGAGGAACCAAAGCAATCTGAGGCTCATCTAGAGACCATAGAGATTCCATTGAACCTCCTTTTACCATTCATGAGCTCTGATGATTATTCTTCCTCTGAAGAGGATGAAGACATCATTGAAGAGCAGGTTGCTAACTATCTAGGAGCCATCATGAAGTTGAATGCCAGTTTAGTTGGTAATGATACTTGGGAGGATGAACCCCCCTTGTTCACCAATGAACTAAGCGCATTGATAAGGCAGACATTGCCTCAGAAGAAACCAGATCCCGGTAAGTTCTTTATACCTTGTACCATAGGCACCATGACCTTTGAGAAGGCTCTGTATGACCTTGGGTCAGGGATAAACCTCATGCCACTCTCTGTAATAGAGAAACTAGGAATCTATGAGGTACAAGCTGCAAAAATCTCACTAGAGATGGCAGACAAATCAATGAAACAGGCTTATGGATTAGTAGAGGACTTGTTAGTAAAGGATGAAGGCCTTTACATCCCTACTAATTTCATAATCCTAGACACTAGGAAGGATGAGGATGAATCCACCATCCTTGGAAGACCCTTCCTAGCCACAGCAAAAGCTGTGATTGATGTGGACAGAGGAGAGTTAGTCCTTCAACTGAATAAGGACAACCTTGTGTTTGAAACTCAAGGATCTCCTTCTGTAACCATGGAGAGGAAGCATGAAAAGCTTCTCTCACTGCAGAGTCAACCAAAGCCTTCACAGTCAAACTCTAAGTTTGGTGTTGGGAGGCCACAACTAAACTCTAAGTTTGGTATTGAACCCCCACATTCAAACTCTAAGTTTGGTGTTGGGAGGTCCCAACAATGCTCTGAACATCTGTGAGGCTCTATGAGAGCTCACTGTCAAGCTATTGACTTTAAAGAAGCGCTTGTTGGGAGGCAACCAAATGTTATTTAATTATATCTATTTATTTTTCATTGCTATTCTATGTTTTCTTTAGGTTTATGATCAGGTGAAGTCACAAAAACTACTGAAAAATCAAAAACAGAATGAAAAACAACATTAAAAATAGCTCACCCTAGAGGAAGAGCTTACTGGCATTTAAACGCCAATAAGAAGCATCAAACTGGCGTTTAACGCCAGAAAGAAGCATCAAGCTGGCGTTAAACGCCAGAAACAAGCACCAGACTGGCGTTTAACGCCAGAACAGAGCATGAAATTGGCGTTAAACGCCAGAAACAAGCAGCAAGCTGGCGTTTAACGCCAGACATGCATTCTAAGGGCGTTTGCACGCCTAAATGGAGCAGGGATGTTAAGTCCTTGACCCCTCTGGATCTATGGACCCCACAGGATCCCCACCTACCCCACCTCTTCTTCTCTCCTCTTCACACCTTTTTATAACTCTTTTTCCCAAATACCCTTCACCAATCACCTCCATACTTCTTCCCCAAATACCCTTAACCACTCACATCCATCCACTCTTCCTCATAAACCCCACCTACCTCCAAAATTCAAATTCTTTTCCCTCCCAAACCCAACCCTAATGGCCGAAACCTACCCTTCCCCCCACCCCTATATAAACCCCTCAATACTACTCCATTTTCACACATTACAACCACCACTCCTCCCCCTTGGCCGAATACACCTTCTCCCTCCATCTCCTCCACTTTCTTCTTCTTCTACTACTTCTTTTCTTCTTTTGCTCGGGGACGAGCAAACCTTTTAAGTTTGGTGTGGTAAAAGCATTGCTTTTTGTTTTTCTATAACCATTAATGGCACCTAAGGCCAGAGAAACCTCAAGATAGAGGAAAGGGAAGGCAACTGCTTCTACCTCTGAGTCATGGAAGATGGAGAAATTCATCTCAAAGGTCCATCAAGACCACTTCTATGAAGTTGTGGCCAAGAAAAAGGTGATCCATGAGGTCCCTTTTAAGCTCAAAAAGAGAGAATATCCGGAGATCCGACAAGAGATTAGAAGAAGAGGATGGGAAGTTCTCTCTAATCCTATTCAACAAGTTGGGATCTTAATGGTTCAAGAGTTCTATACAAACGCATGGATCACTAGGAACCATGATCAAAGTATGAACCCGAATCCAAAGAATTGGCTTACCATGGTTCGGGAGAAATACTTAGATTTCAGTCCGAAAAATGTAAGGTTGGCGTTCAACTTGCCAATGATGCAAGCAAATGCACGCCCCTACGCTAGAAGGGTCAACTTTGATCAAATGTTGGACTAAGTGCTCATGAACATATGTGTGGAAGGAGCTCAATGGAAAGTTGACTCAAGAGGCAAGCCGGTTCAATTGAGAAGACTGGACCTTAAGCTTGTAGCTAGAGGATGGTTGGAGTTCATCCAACGCTCAATTATTCCTACTAGCAACCGGTCTGAAGTTACTATAGACCAGGCCATCATGATCCATAGTATCATGATTGGGGAGGAAGTGAAAGTTCATGAGATTATACCTCAAGAACTCTATAAGGTGGCTGACGAGTCCTCCACTTTGGCAAGGTTAGCCTTTCCTCACCTCATTTGCCACCTCTGCAATTCGGCTGGAATTGACATAGAGGGAGATATCCTCATTGATGAGGACAAGCCCATCACTAGAAAAGAATAGAGCAAACAAGAGATCATGGACCTCAACAAGAGCTTGAGGAAATTCCAGACCATGAAATCCTTGAGATGCCTCAAGGGATGCACTTTCCTCCATAGAACTATTGGGAGCAAATCAACACATCCCTAGGAGAATTAAGTTTCAACATGGGACAACTAAGGATGGAACACCAAGATCACTCCATCATTCTCCATGAGATTAGAGAAGATCAAAGAACTATGAGGGAGGAGCAACAAAGATAAGGAAGAGACATAGAGGAGCTCAAGAGCACTATTGGTTCTTCAAGAAGAGGAAGACGCCACCCTCACTAAGGTGGACCCGTTCCTTAATCTCCTTGTTCTTATTTTCCTGTTTTTCGATTTTTGAGCCTTATTTTTTATTTATGTTTGTGTCTTTACTATATGATCATTAGTATTTAAGTGTCTATGTCTTAAAGCTATGAATGTCCTATAAATCCATCATCTTTCTTAAATGAAAAATGCTTTAATTTCAAAAGAACAAGAAGTACATGAATTTCGAATTCATCCTTGAAATGAGTTTAATTATTTTGATGTGTGACAATACTTTTTATTTTCTGAATGAATGCTTGAACAGTGCATATGTCTTTTGATATTGTTGTTTATGAATGTTAAATATGGTGGCTCTTGAAAGAATGATGAAAAGGAGAAATGTTATTGATAATCTGAAAAATCATTAAATTGATTCTTGAAACAAGAAAAAGTAGTGAATACAAAAGCTTGCGAAAAAAAAGAAAAGAAAAATGGCGAAAAAAGAAAAAAAAAGAAAAAGGAAAAGAAAAAGCAAGCAGAAAAAGCCAAAAGCTCTTTAAACCAAAAGGCAAGAGCAAAAAGCCAATAGCCCTTAAAACCAAAAGGCAAGGGTAAAAAGGATCCAAGGCTTTGAGCATCAGTGGATAGGAGGGCCTAAAGGAATAAAAACCTGGCCTAAGCGGCTAAACCAAGCTGTCCCTAACCATGTGCTTGTGGCGTGAAGGTGTCAAGTGAAAACTTGAGACTGAGCAGTTAAAGTCGAGGTCCAAAAGCAAAAACAGAGTGTGCTTAAGAACCCTGGACACCTCTAATTGGGGACTCTAGCAAAGCTGAGTCACAATCCGAAAAGGTTCACCCAGTTATGTGTCTGTGGCATTTATGTATCCGGTGGTAATACTGGAAAATAAAGTGCTTAGGGCCACGACCAAGACTCATAAAGTAGCTGTGTTCAAGAATCAACATACTGAACTAGGAGAATCAATAACACTATCTGAATTCTGAGTTCCTATAGATGCCAATCATTCTGAACTTCAAAGGATAAAGTGAGATGCCAAAACAGTTCTCTGCCCTATTCTGGAGTTAAACGCCAGAAACAAGTTGCAAAGTAGAGTTAAACGCCAAAAATATGTTACAACCTGGCGTTTAACTCCAAAAAGAGTCTCTATACATGAAAGCTCAATGCTCAGCCCAAGCACACACCAAGTGGTCCCCGGAAGTGGATTTCTGCATCATTTACTTATCTCTGTAAACCCTAGTAACTAGTTTAGTATAAATAGAACTTTTACTATTGTATTTTAATCTGGGGATCTGTTGTTAATCTTTAGATCATTTTGTACACGTTTAGGGGGCTGGCCATTCGGCCATGCCTGGACCTTGTTCTTATGTATTTTTAACGGTAGAGTTTCTACACACCATAGATTAAGGTGTGGAGCTCTGTTGTTCCTCATGAGTTAATGCAAAGTACTATTGTTTTTCTATTCAACTCAAGCCTATTTCTTCTCTAAGATATTCATTCGCACACAAGAACATGATGAATGTGATGATTATGTGACGCTCATCACCATTCTCACTTATGAACGCGTGCCTGACAAACACTTCCGTTCTACATGAAAGCAAGCTTGAATGCATATCTCTGAGCCTTCTGATCATGAGATCAGAGTCCTCGTGGTATAGACTAGAATTTTTGGCGGCCATTCTTGAGATCCGGAAAGTCTAAACCTTGTCTGTGGTATTCCGAGTAGGATCTGGGAAGGGATGGCTGTGACGAGCTTCAAACTCGCGAGTGCTGGGCGTAGTGACAGACACAAAAGGATTACTGAATCCTATTCCAGTATGATCGAGAACCGACAGATGATTAGCCGTGCGGTGACAGTGCATTTTGAACCATTTTCACTGAGAGGACGGGATGTAGCCATTGACAACGGTGATGCCCAACATACAGCTTGCCATGGAAAGGAGTAGGAAGGATTGGATGAAAGCAGTAGGAAAGCAGAGATTCAGAAGGAACTAAGCATCTCCATACGCTTATCTGAAATTCTCACCAATGAATTACATAAGTATTTCTATCTTTATTTTACTTTTTATTTATCTTTTAATTATTAAAACTCTATAACCATTTGAATTTTCCTGATTGAGATTTACAAGGTGACCATAGCTTGCTTCAAGGCGACAATCTCCATGGGATCGACCCTTACTCACGTAAGGTTTATTACTTGGACGACCCAATGTAGTTGCTGGTTAGTTGTGCGAAGTTGTGACAAAGAACTAAGATTATGAACGTGCGTATTAAGTCTTTCACGTCATTACCAAGGAATGAACGATCATGATTTCGTGCACCAAGTCTGAAAGTAGTTCACCAAAAATAAAGTTCGCCGGAGATGGCGACCTCCCCACACTTAAATAATAGCATCGTCCTCGATGCTCAATCAAGCTGGGTGTGAAGAAGTGGCATCTCCGGAAGGATGTGCTACTGGTGTCTCTGTGGGCTCTAGGAGTGATAGTGCTTGCGGCTCTGCCTGTATCGGTGCCTGTGAGTCTGATGGCTGTGTCTGTGGAGGCTCCTCATGCTGGGGCTCTGCTTGCTGGGATCCTACCTGCTCAGCCTCGGCTCGTGCCTGCTCCTTCTGGTCATCCGCCTCCTCCTCAGATGGCTCTGTTGGTGTGTCAGGCTCGGAGGAAATGTCATGGTGGCCGAATCGGATCATCAACTTTAAATGCTCATAGCGCTGCTTGCTGCGATGCTCAGTCCTCTCATATCGCCGCTGGTTGTGGCGCTCCATCTGGTCGAGTCGCTCGAAGAGGCAGTGCACTAAGTGGTAAACAGGCTCGGAAGCAGGGGAGGGTGCTGTGGTGGTGGCTGGTGCAGCAGATGCTGAAGGAGCAGCAGAAGATGTGGCAGCATCAGCGGAGGTAGTAAGAAAGGAAGGTCTGTAGCCCAAAGCCTGGAACTTCCTGCTGTGTGGGATAATCTTCTTGCAGTCGGCGGCGGTTGGCTTCTCATCTGGAAGCTCCCAGGGCACCTCAGCTCGGCGGCCCAGCTGAGTGATCAAATATGGGAAAGGCAGAGTGCCTCTGACATGGACCCTGGCCATGTAGTACCGGATAAAGCGGGAAAGATATAGGTCCTTGCCCTCCATCACACACCAGATAAGAGTGATCATGGCGGCTGGCACCTCAATCTCATGAGATACCAAAAGCCGAGCCTCATCATTCAAATAGATAATCTTTATTCCCTTTAGGGCTACTATTGACTTGCCCATGACCCATGGGACAGTAGGATCAAGAGTTATAGTCTGCTTTACTGCGTCCCAATCAAACCTGATAAATCTCATATCCTCCTCAGCCTTTTGGTAACCATATGGTTCATCGGATTTAGGTAGGAGCTGGAGGATATCTTCAATTGCTTCCTCAGTAACCAGAATCTGCTTCCCTCTGAGCTGTACCGCATCCAGGGTCATTTTGAAGTAGTTGCAGTAAAATTCTCTGACCCAAGATGCATTGACCGCAGTCAAGTTCCTTTTCAGGAAGAACCATCCTCTCTGTTTTATCTGTTCTGAAGTGTATTGTTGTAGTTCTTCTGGAAATTTGAGGGTCTTTTCCAGGTATAGATTCCTTGAAGTTTCAAAAATCGGATACTTCAGCTCACAGTATTGATGCACGGAAACTTGTCTCTCAACAATTTTCCCTTGGCAAGTATACCGAATTGTCGTCAAGTAAAAACTCACAATAGAGTGAGGTCGAATCCCACAGGGATTGATTGGTCAAGCAACTTTAATTGGAGGAATGTTCTAGTTGAGCTAAGCAGAATTTGATTGGAGAATTGCAAAAATTTAAATGGCGGAAAGTAAATGGCAAGAAATGTAATTACTGGAAATAAAGTATTGAATGTAAATGACGGAAAGTGAATTGCAGAATCTTAAATGGGGAATGAGGAAGATGAACATAAAAGTAAATGGCAGAAAGTAAAGAGAATGGGTAAGATCAGAAATGGGGAGTTCATCGGGCTCAGGAGATGTTGTATTCTCCGGATCAAGTTCATTTTCATCTCTTCCTCAATCAATGCATTCATTGATCTCCTTGGCAATCTTAAGTGATTGAATTCCAATTCCTTGGTAATTCAATCTCTCAAATCTTGATCAATAGCCAATTCCTTGGTCTAATTGCTCATGAGAAGAGATGAAGTATGGTCACTGATTATACCACATGTATTCCCAAATCAAAATGTTGGTAGGATTATATGTCACTATATCCATCCAAACCCCAATTTGGTCCAACATGAGAAAGCATTTCTAGCATGATCTCTTCATTCCTCTTCCAAGGTTCCGAAGAGATCCAAGTATGAATAGCTTCTTTTCCAAGACAACTACCCAATTGGATGAAAATTGAAAGCTTTCTAGTAAAATCAAGAGAAAAGAAAGAAGAAGAATAATGAAAACTATTATTGATCCATCAAATTACAACAGAGCTCCCTAACCCAATGAAAGGGGTTTAGTTGTTCATAGCTCTGGGAATGGAAAACAAAGATGGAAAATACATTCTCAAAGTAAAACTAAAAGTGCAGAAAAAGTAAAATTATACAGAGAGTAGTTCTCCCAGTGCCAAAAGCTCTCTTTTCTAGTTCAAAACTACTCCTATATATACTACTTTTCTGATCTTCTAGTTGGCTCTTCAAGTGTTTGGATATGGGCCTTTGGATCTTGAGTTGAAGCAGTTTGGAATCTTCAATGGGCTCAGCTTTACTTACAGAAAAAGTGTGAAGTAGGCATGGACTTTAGCTAGGACGTTAGTTGTGTTAACGTTAAGTGAAAATGGGTTCGAGAACGTTAGTGACAATCACCTTTTTCACTAACGTTCCTAGCCCAAGATGGTTCACGTTAACTTCAACGTTAGTGGCACTAACGTGACCACTAACGTTGCCTCTTGGTCCATCGCAAGCGTTATTGGCGTTCACCTTTTCCAATAACGTTGCTCTTAGCCCCCCTTTTCTCACGTTAGAGTCCACGTTAGTATAACTAACGTTGCTCTTAACGTGGGCATGCCTTAGCCTCGAGAGCGTTAGTGACACTTACCTTTGTCACTAACGCTCCAAACGCCCCTTCTCACGTTAGTGCCTCACATTAATTGTCTTAACGTGGTGGTGATTGCCATCTCCAACGTTAGTGACAAAGGTGAGTGTCACTAACGTTGGCTCATCATGCTTGGCTCCACGTTACTCTTCACGTTAGTGGTCTTAACGTGACCACTAACGTGGGCAATGTTGGCTTAGTCCAATGTTAGTGACAAAGGTGAGTGTCACTAACGTTGGCATTGTTTTCCCCTTCCACGTTAGAGTTCACGTTAACTGGGTTAACGTGACTCTTAACGTGGTCAATTGCCAATTTGGAGCGTTAGTGGTATTCACTTTTACCACTAACGCTGGAGCTCCCTTTCTCTCCACGTTAACTACCATGTTAATGTAGTTAACGTGGCAATTAATGTGGGCCATGATGGTTTCGAAGGCGTTATTGGCAATCACTTTTCTCATTAACGTTGCAAGTTTATTCCCATTCCACGTTAGTGGTCACGTTAATTAGATTAACGTGGCTGCTAATGTGGCTCTTCCTTGCTTCCTTTGTTCTGAAATCAAGCAAATAAAGTGCATCAAAGCTCTAATCCAAGTTATGAGACATGCATTATCCAATTTGTCATTCAATTCATGCATAATTCTCATAAAATCACATGAAATTCAAAATATTTGCTTGAATCAAGATGTAAGTGATTATCTACCCAAAACTTGCTTATTAACTAAGAAAATGCATGAAACTATCCTAAAACAGTAAAGAAAAGGTCAGTGAAACTGGCCAAAATGCCCTGGCATCAAGTATCTATTTGCAAACTTGACTGGGTCTGTGGCGGGCAGTAACTTATCAACTTTTTCCTGCGGAGTAAAATTTTTCTCCCGCCAGGAATCATCATGGAGGATATCCAAAATAGTGGTAGAGGATTCTCCTCTTTTTCTCTTGCCTGTGCCTGTTTTGGCTTTTCCTTTGCCTTTGGGGTCTGACATCCTGAAAAGTAGAGATTCCAGGATACAATTTATTAAACTAAAGCAGAAAAATAGGTAAGCAAATAGTATTTGAGCAATATAAGCATAGATGGGCAAAAGAGGAATAAAAGAGCAATATAAGCATGAAGTGAGTTAAATATATGTAAGATTTTGGATTGTATTCAAGTTAAAAGTCAGAGAATAAAAATCACAATCCAAAATCTATGATATGCAAAATTCTTGTTAATTAGGAGAAACAATAATCATGCCTTGAAATGGTTTGAAAGTAGTTAGTTGAAAACTTAAAACAGAAGTTAGAA
Source organism: Arachis hypogaea (assembly GCF_003086295.3). Classification (NCBI taxonomy): domain Eukaryota; kingdom Viridiplantae; phylum Streptophyta; class Magnoliopsida; order Fabales; family Fabaceae; genus Arachis; species Arachis hypogaea. The sequence goes on from NC_092048.1 coordinate 110,503,611, forward strand.
AGTTACTGCAGTTAAGAGTTAAAAAGTGAAGTTAAAGTAAGTGGCATGGTGTTGTGGTTCTTAATTAACAAAATTTGCATAAACTTGACATTCAAGTAGACATTGTAGATTATTGATGATAAATCATAAAAAAACTTGCAAAATGAAATTGAAATCATCAATAATGCAATTTAATTAATAAGGGAATTAGAAAGAATAAGAAAGCTAGCCCATTCATTCATGAATTGGTTTGGTTAAAACCAATTAGTGCAAAACTTGAAATTGCCAAAACCAATTCATGAATAGGAGTTGAGTGAAACAATTTGCAAAAAAAATCAGGCAGCATTCTGGCTATAAATTGGACGTTCACGGATAATAAACAGCAGCAGAAACAGTTCATATGATAATAAAGTGGTGCAGAAAAGAGTAACAAATAGTAATTCACATGAATTCAGAATAAACAAACTCAATCTGCAGTAAGAAATGCAATTCAGATAGAATAGTGTAACAACATCATTAAATAGTAAAGAATAGCATATGAACAGCATCATCAGCATAGCAGATTCAAAATTGCAAAACAGATAAAACAAGCAGCAAGAACGGCGCAATTATCAGACCTAAATCCACTAATCACATCTTAGCTACCTAACCACCTAAAATCCACTATGATCATGCATTTCTAACTATCCTAATTGGAACAGAATTTGAAAAATAAGTAACTAACTAACTAACTGGGAAAGGAATCGGTGTGCGGCAGAACCTGGTGGGCGCAGTAATAATATGAACGCAGAGAAAGGGTGGTGGTTCGGGTGGTGCTGGGAGTCCTATGGTGGTGGTAGGGCGGCATGGCGGTGCAGGGGGGCAGCACGGCAGTTGTTCGGGAGGGGGCAGTGGGGTTGGTTTGGCGCGGTGAAGGTGATGACAAGTCATCCTAGCCTATTTTAGCTAGTCTTTTTCTTTTGTTTTCATTAGAATTATGCACTTTCTTGACCTACAAGCAAGCTAATTGAGTAGATTTTCATGTTTCCCTTGATTGAACCAACCGTATATGAATTCATGCCATTTCATGAGGTTTTATGCTATATTTGTTGCATATTATGAAAGATTGAATATCTCATGATTTTGAGCATAGCTTTGATGAGTTTGGTTGATTAATGATAGGTGAAGAAGGCTTGGAGAAAGGTTGAAGCAAGAAGGAATGGCTAGGAGTGAAGAGAGGACAATGGAATAAGTGAAATTGAACTAGGAAGCAAGAAGCTGGACCTAAAGTTAGCATCAAACTTTTGCACAAACTTTTGGTTGAAAAGTTAGCCCCAACGTTAGCCCCCTAACTTGGAGGCTAACGTTGGAACTTGAAAACTCTCCCCTGGGCTTCAAAAGTTTGCGCCAACGTTAGCCCCCTAACTTGGAGGCTAACGTTGGCACATGGATTTCTCCCCTGGGCACCAAAAGTTTGCGCCAACGTTAGCCCCCTAACTTTGAGGCTAACGTTGGCACATGAATTCCTCCCTGGCCATCCAACGTTTGCGCCAACGTTAGTCCCCTAACTTGGAGGCTAACTTTGGCACATGAATATTCAAGGAAGAGGAGCAAAAGTTAGCCCCAACGTTAGCCCCCTAACTTGGAGGCTAACGTTGGAACTTGAGAATTTCTCCCCTGGGCACCAACGTTTGCGCCAACGTTAGCCCCCTAACTTGGAGGCTAACGTTGGCACATGAATTACAATGGGGAAGGAGCCAACGTTTGCGCCAACGTTAGCCCCCTAACTTGGAGGCTAACGTTGGCGCCACTAGCACACAAGGCATTGCCAACGTTAGGGTCAAAGTTAGACCCCTAACGCTGGCACCAACGTCCATACCAGAAAAATGTGCTAACTGATATGAAAAGTTGGAGCCAAAGTTAGACCCCTAACTTTGGCTCAAACTTTTGGTCCAACTTTTGCTAACTTCAAAACCGGTTCAATTGGTTCACTTCGGTTCTTCTCCAAACTTCAAGAGCAATCAACCAAGGCCTCTTTCAACCCAATTCCACCAAGAGCAAAGGCCCAACTCAAGGCTTGAAGATCATTTGAAGAAAGTGTATAAATAGGATAGAATTCAAGTTCTTCGGGGAGCTTTCCTTTTGGAATTTTCATAATAGTTTTCGGAGAGCTTTTGTTATTGAGTGAACTTTAATTTCTTTATTTCCATTGCTTTCAATTTCATTTTACACTTGTCTTGGATCTTGGATTGGAGAATTGAAGAAATTCTGTTTCAATCTCAATCTTGGATCTCTGTTTCTTTACTGTTAATTGAATTTAATTTTCTGTCAATTGCTCCTCATCTCTTTTCTTTGCAATTTACATTCTCCTTGCAAATTGTTCTTGTTGGATCTAGGAAGGCATTGAGATCTAGACTTGGTTTTCTAGTCTCTGGGACCTGAGATCTGAATTTCCCATTTCACTTCTCTGTTTACTGCCTTCTACGTTCATTTACTTTTCTGCTTCATATCCGGTTCAATCCTAATTCCCTTTCCCTCTTCTGTTTGATGCAATTTAATTTTTCCTTGTTTAATTTCTGCAAATCCACATCCCAATCCCCTTTACATTTCAAGCAATTTACATATCTTGCACTCTAAGCTTCTGCCATTTAATTTCTTGTCCCTTAAGATTCAACAATTTAATTTCCTGCACTCTTTACTTTCATGCAATTTACATTCTGCAAATCACAAATCACCCAACCAACACTCGATTCGCTTGACTAAATCAACCACTAAACTAAAATTGCTCAATCCTTCAATCCTTGTGGGATCGACCTCACTCCCGTGAGTTTTTATTACTTGATGCGACCCGGTACACTTGCCGGTTAGATTTGTGTGTTTTGGGAGAGATTTATTTTTCCTCCAAAATACTCATCAAGTTTTTGGCGCGTTGCCGGAGATTGATTAGATTGACAATGATTAAGTGAGGTGGTGATCTAGATCAAGCACTTTTTCTTTATTTTTCTCTAATTTTGACTAACCCACTAACTGTTTGAATTTTTGCTTAAGCTAACTGGAACTTCATTCTAGCAATAGACTGAAGTGCCACTGATTCTGTGCATTTCTCATGTTCTGCTTGTATGTCAGGTACAAGAAGAACCATACCCCATTTTCATGAACAAGACGAAAGAACTCTCAGGAGGTTAAGAAGAGCTGAAAGAGGGAAAAACATTGTTGGAGAAGAGGAATCAGACGAAGATTTCCAAGAGATGGAGGAACATTTAACCAATCCACCAGGTGGAGAAGACAACAACAATGGCAACCCACCCCAGAGGAGAGTTTTGGCTTCCTACACCTTTGCAAATCCTAGACATTGTGGGAGCAGCATCTTGGCTCCAAATGTCAATGCTAACAATTTTGAACTCAAGCCACAACTCATCACTTTGGTTCAGAACAATTGCTCTTTTGGTGGAGGACCACTTGAGGACCCACATCAACATTTATCCACTTTCTTGAGGATATGCAACACTGTCAAAACTAATGGAGTGCCCCCTGACAGTTACAAACTGATGCTATTCCCATTTTCTCTCAGGGACAAGGCCACTCAATGGTTGGAATCGTTTCCAAGGGACAGCATTAACAACTGGGATGATTTAGTAACTAAGTTCCTTGCAAAATTTTATCCACCTCAGAGGATTATAAGGTTAAAGGCTGAGGTACAAACATTTACACAAATGGAGGCCGAACCCATCTATGAGGCATGGGAGAGGTACAAGGCTTTGATCAGGAAATGTCCCCCTGCTATGTTTAATGAGTGGGAGAAGCTTCAAAACTTCTATGAAGGCTTAACACTGAAATCTCAGGAAGCTTTGGATCATTCAGCTGGAGGTTCCTTGCAACTCATGAAAACTGCAGAAGAGGCTCAAGAACTCATTGATATGGTGTCCAACAACCAATATTTCTTTGCTCATCAAAGAGGCCGCCAACCATCACAAAGGAGAGGAGTAATGGAGCTAGAAGGAGTGGATTCAATCCTAGCTCAAAACAAGATGATGCAGCAGCAAATTCAGCAACAATTTGAGCAAATGGCCAAGAGAATTGATAGTCTCCAAGTTGCAGCAGTCAACACTAGCCAATCATCAACCACATGGGGACAGAGTGAAGAAATTCAAGAAGAACAACAACAAGAGCAAGTACAGTATATGCACAACCAAGGACCAAATGAAGTGTATGGTGATACATACAATCCATCCTGGAAGAACCACCCAAACCTCAGATAGGGAGATAACCATGCCCAAAACCAACAACCATGGCAGAGGAACTCAAACCAACACAACCCAAGAAGCAACCAAAACCACAACCAGCAGCAGACTAACCAAAACCCCTACAGAAAACCTCAAAACAACTACCCCAACCTCAACCAATACCAACCTAATAACCAACCCACCAACCAAAATACCTACCATCCACCACCCACATCTCATAACCCACCTCAAGTATCACCTGAAGCCCAAAGAATCACTCACTTGGAGGCCATGATAGACAAAATGCTGAAACACCAAGAAATGGTAGCCAAGAATCAGGAAGCCTCCCTGAAGAGCCTAGAGAGACAGATGGGGCAACTCTCCAAGCAAGTATCTATTGAGAGACCCTCAAACTCACTACCCAGTGACACAATTCCAAATCCCAAGGAAGAATGCAAGGCAATACAATTAAGGAGTGGAAGAGCATTGATAAGCAACAATGACACTACAAGGAAGCAAGCAGAGAACACCAAAGAACCAATGGAGGATGAGAATCAAACAAAGGTAGATGAGGCTAAAGAGCAAGTTGTGATGCCAAACAAAGACACTGAGAAACTCAAAGAGAAGGACAACCAGCCACATAGCTCAAAGGAAGTAGCTCAGGGGCAGCAGCAAATAGGAAAGAGCATCACACCTCCACTGCCATATCCCCAGAGGTTCAACAAAGAGGTTAAAGACCAGCATTTTCACAAATTCCTTGAGCTCTTTAAGAAGCTAGAAATTAATATCCCCTTTGCTGAAGCACTTGAGCAAATGCCTCTATACTCCAAGTTTCTGAAGGATCTCATCAACAAGAAAAGAAGTTGGGATGAGAAAGAAACCATAATGATTACTGAGGAATGCAGGGCCTTGATTCAAAAGGGGCTTCCCCCCAAGCTTGAGGACCCAGGGAGCTTCTTGTTGCCTTGCACCATTGGGGAATTAACCATCACTAAAGCAATGTGCGATCTCGGAGCAAGTATTAACTTAATACCATCCTCCTTGGTGAAAAAGCTGAATATAGAGGAGGTCAAACCAGCACAAATGTCTTTGGAGCTGGTAGACAAGTCAATGGTATACCCCAGGGGTGTAATTGAAAATCTTTTGGTCAAGGTGGACAGTTTTATTTACCCTGCTGATTTTGTGGTTCTAGAATCAAACGATGATGATAGTGACTCTGTTATACTGGGAAGGCCATTCTTGGCCACTGCTAGAGCTATCATAGACGTAGAGGAAGGGGAATTAACTCTAAGGATGCATGACCAGAGTGTTACTCTGAAGGTTTTACCAGAGGCATAATTTAGCAGGGAGAAGAAAGACTATAAAAAAAATGACCAAGAAAGTCACAGCAACATCCCAATGCTGAGGATTGTGCAGACTGATGAAAAAGCCCAAGAGGGTATTAGAGTAGTAGCCACTGAAAAGAGAGGCCACCAAGGAAAGCCTATGGCCAGAAAAGAAAGATCAACAAAAGGAAAGATGAAACGCAGAAACAAAGCAAAAAGGGGCTGGAAGAATAGAAAGATTCCAACAGAGGGGCTTTCCAAAGGTGACAAAGTGCAACTGATATATCAACAACTGGGGGCAAATCAACAAACCGAGGATTACTACACTGTCAGCAACATACTATCATTAGAGCATGCTGAAATAGAACACCAGAAAACAAAGAAGAGGATCACGGTCAGAGGAGACAAATTGAGGCCCTACAAGCACCAACCACCATAAAAGAAAGCCTCAATGTCAAGCTAGTGACAATAAAAGAGCGCTCCATGGGAGGCAACCCATGCTTTAAGATTCATGTCATTTTAAATTCAATAAGTTATGATCATTTGAGCATGAATTCGTTTCTCTTTTCATGAACATGTCCATTGACTGCATACACTGTTATGAAACATATACTAAGTTTAGTGTGCCTCCAAGCACACTAAACCAATGTTACAAAGAATTTCGTTTCACATGCTTAAAATATTTTGATAGAGCATATGCCCGAACACTAAGTTTGGTGTACACATAGCTTCATGAAAATTTGGAACTCATGCATCAATAATCATACATTTGTTATTTTCCAAAACCTTATAAATAGAAAAAATTCTTATTCAATGATGAAGGCATTAATTGTGATATACCTTTTGACAAGAAACAAGTTTGGTGTTCATCAAACCTTGATGCACCGATTCAAGGATACAATTAATCCTTCATGAAAAAAAAAAAAAAAAAAGAGACAAAGAAAGTGTAATGGAAACAATTCTTATGAACATGTAACATTTGAACCTCACTAGTTGGAGGAAGAGACTCATTTCTTTATACATTACCAAACATTAAGTTTGGTGTCCTCCAAAGAGAGTGTCACGGTTCAAATGAGACAAGAATTAATGGTTCACAAAGTTTTAATAAAAAGTACACCCTTGCTACGGTTGGATAAGACTAATGTATGTTGTCTTGTTGTGGTGACTAGGAGGTCAAAGAATCTTCAAAGAAAAAGACAAGACAAAGGAAAGCATAGCATAAGGACAAAATCCCATCACATGCTTCAAGAAAGAAATCTGCCACTCCTTGAGAATGATCACGGCAAAGGCAAGGGAAGGAGCAAATTTTGTCTTCATTCATCCATACATGCACACCCTTGATCCCCATAGTGTCTAATTGCATCCTAGCCCTTCATTGCTCATTTAAAAGCATACCACCTTCAAGCCATGCACATGACCGAATCACTCCTCAATATAACAAGCTTTGTGCAACCTTTCTCCTACTTTAAACTCCAACCACTTAAACTTCTCTTCATAATTTCTTATCATAGCAAGTCCGGTCCTAACTTCTTTCTCCTCCAAACATACATCAAAATCTCCAACATTCTTCACATCCCCTCTCAACCAACCAAGTGATCATGGCATCCTCCTCAAGAACCAAACGACGAAAAGGAAAAGATCCAATAGTGGAGGAAGAAACACATGAATATGACCAACGGAGGTTCAAGTCTTGGTTTCATCAAATGCAAATTCAATGGATGAACGAGAAAAGAATCTATCCTGAAATTCCATTCATGTTGCTGGATGATGGATGTCAAGAAATGAAGAACAAAATCCGGAAGAGGAGATGGGAGGAACTTACATCACCAGCCACCCGAATTAATACCAATATCATAAGAGAGTTCTATGCAAATGTCCCAAGGCTTGACATGCGTCATCCCCCAACGTACAAGAGTTATGTGCAGGGGGTGGAAGTAGACTTTAGCCCGGACGCAATCAAGAAAGTCTTGAAACTAAAGTCAGTCCGCTTTGATGAACCGGGATACCAACAAAGATTGACTGAAGATCAAGATTATGAGGAGATTGCGAGAGACATTTGTTTTGAGAACTCAGAATGGGAAGGAGATAACAAAAACAGATACAAGTTCCTGAAGAGATGTAACCTCACTCCGGAAGCAAAAGGATGGTATGAGTTGATGAAAAGATCAATTCTGGGCACTGTGAACACCTCAGAAGTTAACAGAGAGAGAGCCGTGATGCTGCATTGTATCATGGTGGGTGGAGAGATAAGAGTTCATGATATCCTTGCAAGAGACATTCAAAAGTTAGCTGAAAAGAATTCGGCCGGATCTTGGTTGTACTATCCAAGTACCATTTGGAGGTTGTGTGCAAAGGCTAAAGTTCCATTGGAAGAGGAGAATCCAATGTGGTTAAGCCAAGGCATGGCCATAACCATTGAACGAATGATGATGCCCCTTGAAGCCCATCAAGGCCGAAGACCACATGGAGGAAGGGAAAGAGAAGAACCAATGGAAGAAGATGAGCCACAAATAGAAGAAGAGCCACAAGAGGAGGAGGAACATCCACACTTTTTCCCACATGGTAATATGGATATGACTCAAATGCAAGAAGCAATAGGAAGATTGTCTCAACAGTACACGAGAATCCAAGAAAGGCAAGAGGAATACCATTCTCTGTACATGAAGAACCAACAAGCACAAGAAGAAAGAGAGCTAAGAATAATGAGCAAACAAAGTGAATTCGAGTCAAGATTCCTTGTGATGCAAGAAGAACATGCCTTTCAATCTCATGAATCTTTTGGGAAGTTGGAACAAATGCAAGCTGAAAGTTTGAAGGCTTTCAAGGAGTTCACAACACTCCAAGATGCAAGGTATGAAGTGCAAGCCGATTACAATGTCAATAGCCAAATCAAACTAAACTATATTGGAGAACATTTGCACAACATGGATCCGGCGTTCCCAACTTTTGATGAATTCTTCAAAATGAGAAGTGAGGTAGAAGTGAGCAGGGCTATGAGACTTGAAGATAGAGTGGAGGAGGCTATGAATAAGGCTGGCTTTTGGCAAGATCAACAGCCACCAAACAAGGATGGTGGGAACACTAGCAGCCAAGTGTATGAAAGGAGAAAGAAAAGGCATGACAAATGAAAGGTGGACTTGCTCCTTGTTCAAAGAAAAAAAAAGCATGCATTCTATCTGTTCTAAGTTGTCTTTGCATTTCTAAGTAGTCCTTTTTAATTAAAAGTCTTTGCATTATGTTTGTTTCTTTCAAAATAAGTAGGCTAGTTTGTGTGTTTGCTTGTGTGTTCATTTTCACTTGACAAGAAGCATGTGTTGTCCCCTGCATCTTTAAATTCAATAAAAGAACAGTTTGAATGTGAAGTAAAATGGTTTCTGTTAGATAGAAGTGGAATAAAAGTAAGTGGTGGTATGTGTGTGATTGTATAATAGCTCACTTTTAGTGGATAAAGAGCTAGGATATCTCCTTCTAAGTAAAGAGTGGCCTACTGTCTATGAATCTCAATTGAATTAAATTCCTTGGTTAGAAAGAAAAACAAAAAGAAGAAAAAAAAAAAAAGATAGCCAAAAAGTGGCAGAACAAAAGAAAAACAAAAAGAAACAAAGCTGGACACCAATAGCTTGAACTTTGAAATATATGCCTGTGATGTCTTTGTACTAGGATCTGCTTGGATTAGTAAGCTCTTAGGAGTGCCTCAACACTCGGTGACTTGGGTTAACTAATCCGGGATCATCAACTGAAAGTCCACTATCAAGAGCAACCTAACTACAAGGCATTTAGTAACCCAAAGAGGTGCTGGGCATCAATGTTTTAAGAAGGAATGTGAGCCAAGTGTCTATGGTGAATAATGTGTCAAGTATAAAGAAAAGAAAATGAACTTGCTACACATGACACTCAAATAAAGCTTATGAACAAAGTAATAGCCAAGGATAAAGGAATAATGAGAGGTCATAGCAGTATGTCACTTGAAGCTTGAAGGAGACTTTCTAGGCCTAGGAGTCAATAAGAAGTGAGTATTGGCATATCCACACAAAACCCCATGAACTATCAATAATACTCTGCTAGCATGAACATCATCTTCTATTTCATTCTTTCTTCTCAATAAATCTTTTCTTGCTTGGGGACAAGCAAGCTTTAAGTTTGGTGTTGTGATGACAAGTCATCCTAGCCTATTTTAGCTAGTCTTTTTCTTTTGTTTTCATTAGAATTATGCACTTTCTTGAGCTACAAGCAAGCTAATTGAGTAGATTTTCATGTTTCCCTTGATTGAACCAACCATATATGAATTCATGCCATTTCATGAGGTTTTATGCTATATTTGTTGCATATTATGAAAGATTGAATATCTCATGATTTTGAGCATAGCTTTGATGAGTTTGGTTGATTAATGATAGGTGAAGAAGGCTTGGAGAAAGGTTGAAGCAAGAAGGAATGGCTAGGAGTGAAGAGAGGACAATGGAATAAGTGAAATTGAACCAGGAAGCAAGAAGCTGGACCTAGAGTTAGCATCAAACTTTTGCACAAACTTTTGGTTGAAAAGTTAGCCCCAACGTTAGCCCCCTAACTTGGAGGCTAACGTTGGAACTTGAAAACTCTCCCCTGAGCTTCAAAAGTTTGCGCCAACGTTAGCCCCCTAACTTGGAGGCTAACGTTGGCACATGGATTTCTCCCCTGGGCACCAAAAGTTTGCGCCAACGTTAGCCCCCTAACTTTGAGGCTAACGTTGGCACATGAATTCCTCCCTGGCCATCCAACGTTTGCGCCAACGTTAGCCCCCTAACTTGGAGGCTAACGTTGGCACATGAATATTCAAGGAAGAGGAGCAAAAGTTAGCCCCAACGTTAGCCCCCTAACTTGGAGGCTAACGTTGGAACTTGAGAATTTCTCCCCTGGGCACCAACGTTTGCGCCAATGTTAGCCCCCTAACTTGGAGGCTAACGTTGGCACATGAATTACAATGGGGAAGGAGCCAACGTTTGCGCCAACGTTAGCCCCCTAACTTGGAGGCTAACGTTGGCGCCACTAGCACACAAGGCATTGCCAACGTTAGGGTCAAAGTTAGACCCCTAACGTTGGCACCAACGTCCATACCAGAAAAATGTGCTAACTGATATGAAAAGTTGGAGCCAAAGTTAGACCCCTAACTTTGGCTCAAACTTTTGGTCCAACTTTTGCTAACTTCAAAACCGGTTCAATTGGTTCACTTCGGTTCTTCTCCAAACTTCAAGAGCAATCAACCAAGGCCTCTTTCAACCCAATTCCACCAAGAGCAAAGGCCCAACTCAAGGCTTGAAGATCATTTGAAGAAAGTGTATAAATAGGATAGAATTCAAGTTCTTCGGGGAGCTTTCCTTTTGGAATTTTCATAATAGTTTTCGGAGAGCTTTTGTTATTGAGTGAACTTTAATTTCTTTATTTCCATTGCTTTCAATTTCATTTTACACTTGTCTTGGATCTTGGATTGGAGAATTGAAGAAATTCTGTTTCAATCTCAATCTTGGATCTCTGTTTCTTTACTGTTAATTGAATTTAATTTTCTGTCAATTGCTCCTCATCTCTTTTCTTTGCAATTTACATTCTCCTTGCAAATTGTTCTTGTTGGATCTAGGAAGGCATTGAGATCTAGACTTGGTTTTCTAGTCTCTGGGACCTGAGATCTGAATTTCCCATTTCACTTCTCTGTTTACTGCCTTCTACGTTCATTTACTTTTCTGCTTCATATCCGGTTCAATCCTAATTCCCTTTCCCTCTTCTGTTTGATGCAATTTAATTTTTCCTTGTTTAATTTCTGCAAATCCACATCCCAATCCCCTTTACATTTCAAGCAATTTACATCTCTTGCACTCTAAGCTTCTGCCATTTAATTTCTTGTCCCTTAAGATTCAACAATTTAATTTCTTGCACTCTTTACTTTCATGCAATTTACATTCTGCAAATCACAAATCACCCAACCAACACTCGATTCGCTTGACTAAATCAACCACTAAACTAAAATTGCTCAATCCTTCAATCCTTGTGGGATCGACCTCACTCCCGTGAGTTTTTATTACTTGATGCGACCCGGTACACTTGTCGGTTAGATTTGTGTGTTTTGGGAGAGATTTATTTTTCCTCCAAAATACTCATCAGAAGGCAAGGGCGGGAAAAGGGGGGAAGGGAAGGGAGGGGGGCGACGTTGGGTTGGTGGCCGACGTTCTGGGTGGTGGCGTGGGTGGCGGCTCGGTGGGGGCAGTGAAGGAAGGAGAGTGGAAGGGGAAGAAGAGGGGGAGAAGAAGAGAAAGTAGGAGGGGGCGAGGACGGTGCGGCGAGGGTGGCGCGGCGAGTTCGGCGCGGTGGCTGGGTCGGTGGTGACGCGGCGGCTGGTCGGCGGTGGGTGCAGAGGAGAAGTGAGAAGGATGTGAGGGGGGAGGGGGTAATGGCGACTGATGAGTATTTTGGTGAAAAATAAATTTCTCCCAAAACACACAAATCTAACCAGCAAGTGCACCGGGTCGCATCAAGTAATAATAACTCACAGGAGTGAGGTCGATCCCACAGGGATTGATGGATCAAGCAATTTTAGTGGGTGATTAGTTTAGTCAAGCTGACATTTAGTGAATTGTGTGAAATTGTAGCCAACAGAAAGTAAATGACAATGAATTTAAAGTTGCAGAATGTAAATTGGCAAGTAACTTAAAGAGCAAGAAATTAAAATTGCAAGAATCTTAAATGACAAGAAATATAAATTGCATTAAATGTAAAGGGAATTGGGAATTGGATTTGCGGAAATTCAACAAGGAAAAGTTAAATTGCAACAAGCAGAGAAGTAAAAGATGGATTTGATTGATTCGGAACCAAAACAGAAATGTAAATAAACATGAAAAGCAATAAACAGAGAATGTAAAATTGGAATTAAGATCTCAGAACCCAAGAGACTAGATAACCAAGTCTAGATCTCAATGCCTTCCTAGATCCAACAAGAACAATTGCAAAGGAAATGTAAATTGCAGAGAAAGTAGATGAAGAGCAATTAACAGAAATTTTGATTCAATTAAGCAGTAAAGAAAGCAGCAAGAAATCTCAGAGGGAGAATGAAATAGAACACCTTCAATTCTCCACCCAAGACTCAAAAATAAAGAAAAGAAAATTTAAAGAGAGCTCTTGAATCCTCGTGCTCCCTTATGGAGCCAGCCTCCTCACAAATATGAAAATGATGCCTTATATAGGCTTTACAAAATGGAAATGAAAATGAAATTAAAAACAAATTACAATTAAATGAAATTCCTATTTTATCTATTTCTTGTGCCTTTGAGTGATGATCATGGGCCTTTGCTCTTGGTGGAATTGGGTTGAAAGAGGCCTTGGTTGATTGCTCTTGGAGTTTGAGGAAGAACCGAAGTGAACCAAATGAACCGGGTTGGAGTTTTGCAAAAGTTGGACCAAATGTTTGAGCAAAAGTTAGGGGTCTAACTTATGGTCTAACTTTTCATATCAGCCCACAAAATTTGCTGCTATCCACGTTGGTGCAAAAGTTAGGGGTCTAACTTTTGCTCCAACGTTGGCCTCCCTTATGCATGTTCATGGCGCCAACTTTGTCCTCTTGTCATATTGCTAATTTTATGCCCAATATAGACTATCATATATGGTTGGAAAGCTCTGAATGTCAGCTTTCTAACCCACTTGGAATCACTTCAATTGGACATCTACAACTCAAGTTATGATCATTTGAAGAGGGCATGGTCGCTGGCTTTGGTGTGCAGCGTTTGAGGTAACGTTTGCCTCAAACGTTGGCGAAAACGCCAGTTCTGGAGGCTCAAACATATTGTCCACCCCGTACTATTATACATTATTGGAAAGCCCTGGATGTCTACTTTCCAATGCCGTTGGGAGCACATCAATTGGAGCTCTACAGCTCGAGTTATACTCCATCGAAGGTGCAGAGGTCAAGTGGCCTCACTGCAGGTTGCCACCATGTTCATTTATGCACATTGCGGGGCGGTTTTCTCCCTCAATTTTAGTGTCCACCATGCAGTGCCATATATGCTTGGAAAGCTCTTGATTCCTACTTTCCAATGCTTCTTGAATCACCTCATTTGGAGCTCTGTAGCTCAAGTTATTCTTGTTGGAAGGATACCCCTTCAAGCTGTTGTGGTGTGTGGCGCCAACGTTAGCCTCAAAGTTAGGGGGCTAACGTTGGCGCAAACTTTTGCTCTTCCCCTTGTGAATTTCATGTGCCAACGTTAGCCACCAAGTTAGGGGGCTAACGTTGGCGCAAACGTTTGGTGCCCAGGGAGGTTCTCTTCATGCCAACGTTAGCCTCAAAGTTAGGGGGCTAACGTTGGCGCAAACTTTTGGTGCCCAGGGGTGAATTTCATGTGCCAATGTTAGCCTCCAAGTTAGGGGTCTAACGTTGGGGCTAACTTTTCAACCAAAAGTTTGTGCAAAAGTTTGATGCTAACTTTAGGTCCAGCTTTTTGCTTCCTGGTTCATTTTCACTTATTCCATTGTCCTCTCTTTACTCCTAGCCATTCCTTCTTGCTTCAACCTTTCTTCAAGCTTTCTTCACCTATCATTAATCAACCAAACACATCAAAGCTATGCTCAAAATCATGAGATATTCATTCTTTCATAATATGCAACAAATATAGCATAAAACCTCATGAAATTGCATTAATTCATACATGGTTAATTAAATCAAAGGAAGCATGAAAATCTACCCAATTGGCTTGCTTATGGCTCAAGAAAGTGCATAAAACCTATTGAAACCAAAGGAAAAAGGCATAGAAAAATATGACATGATGACATGTCATCAGCGACGCGAAGAGGGCTAGGGTTCCGCATAGGTTGGGTTAAGTGGATTCAAATCCACGCAAACGCGTGGATCACGCGAACGCGTGGTTGAGGCAGAGACGCAATGACGTGGATGCTTCATTGATGCGAACACGTGAGTGAGGGATAATGATAGTGAGCACGCGTATGCGTCACCTAGAATTGTGCTAAACGCACAAATCTAGCGTCGTTTTGGCGCAACTCTCTGTTTCAATTGAGGGGGCAATAATTTCCACGCGACGCGTACGTGTCGCTTACGCTTTCGCGTGGTGTGTGAAGTGAAAGTGACGCGTATGCAAATAATATAATTGACAAATAATTTAAGCAAACAAATATCTAAGCATAGTACACAAATAACCTGTTCAAGAACAGGAAATTATTTAATGCAACACACAAATATTACATGTCAACAACTTATTCCCATCTAAATCATACTTAATGAGAAAATCACTACAACTATTTTCAAAGAATTCTTTTAACAAAAAGCTCCAAACAATATGATTAGAACATGCAGGCTAAACTCCCTGTGTTGTTTAAACATTTCAGCTTGATCGGGACAACATAGATATGAATGAGTCGAAACAATCTTTGAAATAACCCAAAGACTAATATCTTTTACTATATGCACATAAATTCTTGAAGGACACCTTACAACAAATGTCAGATTTGTCTTCACTAATACCTTCATAGCTCACAATAATTTGTCAGAATCACTAAAAAATCATTTGTACCTCTATTACGTTCAAAGACACCATGACTTCGTCCAATTTCAAGTTTAGACAAATCTCAATTCAATCTGTCAAGAAAAATACATGTTTTACACCATTTCTGTATATGAAAAATTATTGTTGCTCAGTCTAACATAAAGGTCCGGAAGCGAATCTTAAAAAAGTGGCAGATTTGACTCTTAAGTTCCATAAATTGTTGTGCAGAGATTGGATGTGCAGTTTAATCTGATGCTTCAAGAAGCTAGTTTTATAATAGATTTGCTTGTAAAGAGAGAAGAGCATAATGTAGTTTAGTATACAAAAGGATGCCTCCTTAGAAAAACCTTCATGTAGTTGTTCTTAGTAAGGCAGAGGCTACCTAATTTAAAACTCTTTTATTATCTTCTTTTGTTGTTTTGGCTTTATTTTGTCAAAAAAAAAAAATCTTATTTCCTTTTATTACTATATTAAATTCACATTAAGTTACAAAATATTTTTATTGTAGACTTCCTCTCCATCATGAACTAGCTCATGATCCACTGAATTGAGTTTACTGATTTAAACTCGATTCATTTAATATATAAGTTCAAATTCTATCTCAAAGTTCGCTCACAAAATCATGAGCTTAACTTATCAAATTGTTAATAAGTCAAGCTGAAGTTGAGTTGCGATCTAATTTAACTCAGTTTCAACCCTATAAATGAATCAAATTCATGATGTAACTATATTAATTCAACAATAATTTATCTTAACTTAATTTTATTTTAATACTTGACTAAATTCGCATTAAATTACTAGTATTTTATTTTAAATTTATCCTTGATTAAGAGTATTATCTAAATTTTTAACAAAATAAAATTGTATCATAATTTAACATTTATCAGCCTAAATAATAACATTAAGAAAAAAAATAATTTTCTTCTATTACTTGAATTAATTGTTAGTGTAACTATTTTTTTATTTTTCTATCTAAACCCAACAACCAGACCTGGCTTCCAACCCCTTCCTTGTGAACCCAGATTCCTCTACTCCACTTGCATGTGACCTTGAAAGCTTGCTGGCTTGAACTGCGATAGGTGCCACATCGCTGCTGTTTCAGTGCAGATGCTCAGGACGGACAAGACCAGCGAAGAGAGATAGACACAGCTCTGTTGCTGCTTACTCTGCATATTCCGGCAACTCCATAGAAGCACAATCTAGACCACATGTGAGTGCAGAATTGAAGGGAGACTAAAAGTCAGCAGCTCCTTGCCAGACTTGCTGTAGATGTGGGTTACAGAAACCGTTGCAATAGGACAAATATTCTCACCTCCACATCACACTCAGGGCCTCTTCTTTCCAACGCTTGAGGAGTTTCCTTGGATGAATGTCATTCTGCTTTGTTGGAGAAGCCACCGGTATTTGAATCCTTGAAGCACATCCACGGTCTATTGGAAATGTTCCAGCGATACCGAATCCTCTTACTTCACCTCACGATGCTATGTTGTGGAAGATGGAATTGCCTTTTTTTTCAAAGATAGTATGTTATATTTTATTAATTATTGAAAAATGAAATACAAAGATGTCTAAAAGTAGGACAATATAATCAAAGGTGGGGATTTCCCAAAACAATAGACTGAAGGTATTCATCCAACGGTGCATGATCAAAAAATGAAGAAAAATCTTAAAGAAGAAAGAATGATAAATCAAATTGAATGAAACTAAGAGATTGTCTCATGGAGATGATGATCTAAACTGGGAGTTTTTTGGATTTCACGGAGCAACTTAACAAAGCTTGCTAGAATGGCAGACGACATTGAAGTAGAACCTTCAAAAATTAATTGGTTGCGAGCTTTCTAGCAAATGATGGTAAGTAATTGAGGATTACAGTCAGCTTTCTTCAACGGGTTAAGCATCTCTATTGATGCAGTCCACCGTGTCCAAAAGACGTTAGGGATCTGAGGGAAAGACAGTCACGAAGATAACTCTGAGACCATACTTCTTTGATTCTAGAGCAATCGATCAAACAATGAGTAATTGTTTCTGTTGCTTCATCACAGCAGGGGCATATTGGCGATACAGATGGAATGCGGTGGTAAATCTGAGCAAGTACCGAAAGCCGACCATGGAGAGCTTTCTAGATAAGTAGCTAAATTTTATGAGACAAGTTCAACTTTCATAGATCAATCCATGGCTTTTTCTGCTGCATATAATTAGGGCAAAGCTCCAGAGGTGGATGGTGAAATAAATAGCCAATTCTGTAACCTGAAGCTGTATCATATTGTTTGGATTTGTTCAAATCCCATTGTAATTTGTCCCTGCTCTGTTAAATTTTAACTGACAAAATCTTGTCTGTAACGTCTTGGGGAAATAATTCTTGAATGAAATTCTGATTCCAATTCCTGCTTTCAGTAATTAGGTCTTTAACTCTTGGAATCAACTCAGAAATAGCTTGTCTGTTTGCATGTCAGAAATTATTAACGGATACGGGGGAGGCAGCCAAGGATCCTCAAAGGTTCGGATATTCTCTCCAGTACCCACATCCCAGTTAAGACCTTTTTCAGCAATCTTTCAGCCTTGCAGTATGCTCCTCGATCCCCAAGAAGGTAAGACTCTAATTTCTGCAGTTATAGAAGTACCATTGCTAAAGTACTTACCTCTTAGGATTTTGGATAATAGGAAATTAGGCTGTGTTATGAGCTGCCAAAATTGTTTTGGGGAAATAATTCTTGAATGAAATTCTGATTCCAATTCCTGCTTTCAGTAATTAGGTCTTTAACTCTTGGAATCAACTCAGAAATAGCTTGTCTGTTTGCATGTCAGAAATTATTAACGGATACGGGGGAGGCAGCCAAGGGTCCTCAAAGGTTCGGATATTCTCTCCAGTACCCACATCCCAGTTAAGACCTTTTTCAGCAATCTTTCAGCCTTGCAGTATGCTCCTCGATCCCCAAGAAGGTAAGACTCTAATTTCTGCAGTTATAGAAGTACCATTGCTAAAGTACTTACCTCTTAGGATTTTGGATAATAGGAAATTAGGCTGTGTTATGAGCTGCCAAAATTGTTTGCTTAAAAGCGCCAGATTTTAGATTCTGAGATCTTTAAATCCAAGTCTCCTTCTCTTTGTGGGTAAGTCATGTCCCAGCTAATCCAAGCCATCCACCTTTCAGAATCTGTTTGTCCCTACCAGAACTGAGAAAGTAGAGAGTGAATGCATCAGGCAACTTGAAGCAAGACAATGTATAAATAGTAATAGCTTTTCCCAGTGCTTTAAACAATACCTGTCTACCACCCGATGATAGAAGATTGCGCTTCCACCCTTGGATTCTTTTCCGAACCTTCTCTTTGATGATACTAAAAGAATCCTTTTTTCGATTTAGAGACTGTAGAAGGCAAACCAAGGTATCTATCCTAGGGTCTAATATGATTAATATTCATAGAGTTATCCAGTAGTGTACGAGTAGTGGAGGGAGTGTTGTGGCTAAAAAATACAGCAGATTTATTAAGATTTATACTCTGGCCACTGATGCTTTCATAAGAATTCAATAAATGTAGGATGTTTGAACATGCTTTAGGATTAGCCTTATAGAATAAGATGAAATCATCAACAAAAAGGAGGTGGTTGACCTTGGGACTTCGCTTATATATCTAAAGACCCTAAGTTAGTTTGTTTTGTTCTGCCTTGTGTAGCAAGAAAGAGAGACATTCTACACAGAAAAGAAAAATATAGGGAGATAGAAGATCTCCATGTCGAATACCTCTATTTGGTTTGAAGAAACCATAGGGTTATCCTAAGAAACAGTTGTCACTAATTCTCGAATCCACATGATCCACTGGGAGTCAAAACCAAACTTGTCTATACAAACCAAAGAAAGTGCCATTCCACTCTATCATATGCCTTACTCATATCTAATTTTAGCGCCATTTCATTTTCGAGCCCATTTTTTTGTTCTTCAAGTAATGCATACACTCATGAGCAATTAGGATATTATCAGAGATTAATCTGCCTTTAATAAAAGCACTCTGTGTAGGGCTAATTAGTCTATTCAATGTACCCTGAAGTCTATGTACAAGTACTTTAGAGATAATCTTACAAAAGACTGAAAATAGGCTTATTGGTATTACCTGAGTCATATCTTTAGCATCAGAAATCTTGGGAATAAGACAGATATGAGTGTGGTTAAAACCCTTCAAAATTCTGTCCTCCTGAATAGAAGCTCTTAACTGCTCGAAACACATCACCACTAAGTATGTTCCAGAAGCTTTGAAAAAATTTTGCTGTCACACCATCGTCTCCTGGAGCACTTTGAGGATGAATGCTAAATGTTGCACGTTTCACTTCTTCCATAGTTACTGGTCTTTGAAGCCTATGATTCAGGTGAGCCATAACCTTAGGTTCAAAATCAGTAAACAGAGGTTCAAGGTTCTCATGACAAGTGGAGGAGAAGATATCCTTGAAATAAGATTCAGCCACAGAAGCAATACCAGGATTTGAAGTAGCCACTTCACCATCACTGCCAGTTAGTTGCCAAATTTTATTTCTTCAGGTTCAATGTCTAAATTTATGATGGAAGAAAGCTGTATTTTGATTACCAAATTTGAGCCTTTTGACTCTAGACTTATCTTTCCAATAAGATTCCTCATTTTGCAATGCTTTCTCAAGTTTGTCCTCTATTTCTGAAATGATGTCGCCTCCATGAATTCCTACTAAACGAAATTCCTCTAATTCAGACTGTAGTCAATCAATCTCCACCTTCGAATTAGATCTGTGTTCTTGCTGCCATCTGACAATCTTATGCCGACAATGTTTTATTTTTTGAGCTAGGATATACATGGCTGAACCATCAATCTATTCGTGCCAAACCTCTCTAACAATCTGCCTTATTTCATAATTGGAACACCATCTTTCTTGAAAATTGAATCGCCATTTAGATCTCTCAGTTCTTGGATTAAAGTCTAAGAGAAGAGGAGAGTGATCTAATCCTGATTCTGACTGTCTAAGAACTGATGCATTGGGATAGAGTTGCTGCCAATAAAATCCTACCAGAAATCGGTCCAGTCTTTCTTGTATCGGGGGCTCATGACCACTCCACCTATTAGACCAAGTGAATGGTCTTCCGACCATACCAATATCAATCTGGGAATTATCATCAATAAAACTGTTAAAAGTTTCAATAGAAGAAGGAGATTTAACAGCCCCACATGCTTTCTCCAACTGATTAGAAATAGAATTAAAATCACCCATTAACACAACCTTACTATCGAACTATTGGGTGACTGAAGTTCATTCAGAAAACTGAGCCATTCTATATTGATTGTTTGAACTGAGATAAACACCTAGAATACCATAGGGATCATTAGAACCAGCTGTCAAAACTGATGTCGCAATGAAGAATCTACCATGCTGTAAAATCTGAAAGGTGCAACCATCCCTCCATGCCATTGCCAAACCCCCAGATAATCCATCCAGATCCACAATAAACCATTCCTTGAAACCACAAGATCTTAGTTTTTCTTCAACTTGTCGAGATTGATTTTTTATTTCATAGATAAAACCTACCCCGGGGAAGAAGGATTTGCAAATCCCTTTAAGATTGTGGATTGTCAGCAGTCTCCCTAAACCCCGGCAATTCCACGAGAGTAGTTTCATATTTTTTTGGGTACCACTTGAAGGATGGCATCCTCCACCGTCATAGCATCAGAGACAATATTATTGAGACAAATTTTATTTAAAATATCTTCAGTAACATTACCTCCACTCCTCCGTTTGAAACCTATCACAGACTTTCTGGCAAGTTGTTTCAGGTTTGGTTTTTTATTCTCCTTTCTAAGCTTGGACATGACGTTGTTACTGTGTTGCACATTATTCATGGTATAGGATATCTCCAATAAAATATTAAAAGAAGAATTAGTATTAATAGTCGTACCAGTATTTTCTTATTCACCCATATTTTTTGCTCTAGAACCCGAATTAGCAGTAATTTTTTCATTATTCGATTTTTTCTGATCATCTTGCACACTCAATTTTGAGAAACTATCAAAAAGTCAAGCAGGTGGAGATTTTTTCTTCAGTTGAGCTGGAATAGAACCATCCTGAGGTTGATTAGGATTGAAGGAAGCTCTCTTTTCAGTTAAATGCCTACCGACTTGATCTGTCTTAAGCCATTCACCAACTCTATCTTTCTTGATATTGTTTTAGGTAGAATCATCAATAAAAAATTGGCAGTTCTTAGGTTCATGCCCCAATTTCTCACAATAAGATTAGAACACACCTATACGTTCATAGCGTACTCTAATTTCTAGTATTTTCTTATTAGGATCAAGCAATTTCAGTGTATCCCTCGCTCTTTTATCCCCGTTCAGTTCCACTTTAGCCTTCACTATGCGTGTATATTTGCCTCTAACTTCAAACAGAGCAACGTCTTCAATTTGACCAAGTCTCCCACCCAATTTTTGGCCAATCTCAAGTGTTTTATATTGTTCAGAAAATCCCTAAAATTGTGACGATACAGGAAAAGAAGATATGTGATTATACTAACAGCTTCCATCTACGAACGTAAAGAACAAAACTCTTGAATAACCAAGGCGAACCCCTCTCAATTTGAGTCACATCAGAGTCATTGTTAAAGAAAAATTGAAACTGGCTCCTCGATTTTTTGACTACTCTGAATCCTTTTGGTTTATTCCATATTGCATAGAGGGCTCCTTCCATGGTACCTACGAAAAAGATTGATATGAGAAAATCCTTTCAAACAGGCTCTGTGTACAAGCTTGAATTTCTTCAAAAATATCTTTATAAGCTAAAACGATCAAATCATCCTCCTGATCACTGTCAATTATATGGGGGGTTTTGGGTATCTAATTTGTTGCTCATGGTGTAGAGAAAATCAAAATTGGTATTTGATGATTTTGGAGATAAAAGATATATGGAATGAGTCAATTAGAAAATGGAGTGAATTTAAAGGAGAAATCTAGGGTAGGGATGAATTGGGAGAGGAAACGAAAATTAAGGAACCAAGTGGGGGTGAATTAGAAATAGAAAAGAAATTAAGAGAAGAAAGTAGAAAAGGATAAAAAAGACCTTGACGAAGAAAAGACAAAGAAAGGTGAAATCATGGAAGTGGCACAATAAAACCCTAGCAGAGTGTGGACGAACCCAATGGACGCTATATGAGGAGTATGTACTCCTAAACAAAAGTCAATTGTATTTATAATATGATATTTTTTATTGTATAATATGATTATTTGACATTACATATGATATGAATAATAAAAATTATGCAATCAAATAAAGAAGTTTAATTTTGCTAAAAAAAAATAAAAATATATACTGATAACAATTCCAACAATAATTTGTAATTGATTAATTCTGACTCTTTTCATTTACTTTAAACATAAACAGCCCAATATACAAGAAAAAAATAGCCCAATATTGTGTTAGTATAAAAATATGATTTTTTTTTTGTAAAAATAAAAAAATCGATTAGAATGAACCAAATGAACTAATTCTAAGAGTAGAGTAAGATTGATTTGATTTTTTTTTTTATGTAAAAGAATAGTTTAGAATAAACCAAAATTAAAATGAGGACACATGCCACATTCTCCTGCATAGTCTTTATGAAAAGAAATTTTTGGTGTCTTTATCAAAGTGCTCTCCTCTAAAATTTCCATCTCACCCCTCTCAAGCCCACGATTTGAGGAAGGAGAAAAGTCCACCAGCATGAATCTTGGATTCTCCACAGATCATCTTAAGTGATTTTTAAAGTTTTTTTTTCATTTACTTTCTTAAGTTTCAATCAAATTCATTATGATTTTTTAAAGAAATTTAATAAATAATAAAATATTTGGAGTGGGGATAGTGTTCTTATATTTTCAGGAGTTTTGGCTAAAAAACAAGCAAGAATATAGAGAAAACACAAGTAGCAAAAGCATGGCTTAAGAAACAGAAGCGTTCCCTAAGAAATGGAGTGAAGCATGCATGCTTGGCGAACTACACCCACACCCAGTGGCCACTCCACGCCCGGTGGCCTTCCTCTAAGCCTCCAGCATGCCCAGTGGCTCCCACTCCATGTCTGGCAGATTGATCTCCTTGAAAGGTGAGTTTTGGGCTTTTTGCCCAATTTTCTGTAATACAAGCCCGGCTTAAAGCTAATTACAACACTTAAGAAACAACAATTAAGGTCCAAGCTTAATTATATCCACATCATTAGTAGCCTTAATCACATCTAAAATATTGAAGACTCTAGAAGATTAGTTATTAGTTCTTTCTAGAAACATAAGAGATTTGATTGTTAGGATTTGGTTTGAATTATTGTTTTTGAATTTGAATTTGAATTTTAAAATTTAGGATATAAATAAGTGAACATTGTTCACAAAGAGGAATTCCGTAAGCAGATCCTCTTCTTGTTTTTCTTCATTTTCCATGGGTAACTAATCTTCTGTCAAAAGGTTAGAAGCTTTGTTTATGTTTTCTATGGGTTATTGATCTAAGTTTATTTTATTTTGAAGTTTTGCATTGATCTATTTTATAATTGAGTTATGCATTCTTCATTCGGATTAGTATCATTGGTAGGTATGATAATTCCTTTTGAATTCTTTTATTAAAATTAGAAAATTTGATATTTGAATTAAAGTTTGAAAACTCTTTCACATAACTCTTTGAATTCTACTAGGAATAGTAGTTCAATTAGTGTGCGACACATGCATGATTTTTAATTACTCTAATTTTGAATAAGTGACGTATAATATAGATTAGAACAACTTTTGAAAATAGTATTTTTCTTCTAAAGATTTAATCAGATAGGACTAGCTTAAATATGTGACATATAATTCGACTTAAGGACTACTTATAAATCTTATTAGAAAACTAAATCAATTTTTTTGCTTAATCTCTTGATTAATTAATTGACGACTAATTAATGCTTGAGAAACTGAGGAACCAAGGAATTGGAAATCAGTTACTAAAGATTTGTCATGAAAGATCTTTTACAAACTTTAAGATAAGTAAACAATATTTGATTTCTCTAAAAGCATATACATCTTCGAAGCCCTTGACTCTCACAATCACTGTCTTCTCTTAAATCAACATTCAAGTTCTTTGTCCGTAAGCATTCAAGCTCTAAAGTTCTCAGAAAAACTCAATCTTATCCTCTTCAATCCAGGTTCTTTTAATTTAATTAGGTATTTAATCTGATATTTGCTTGCTCAATCCTTTCATCATTGTGGGAACGATATCCACTTACTGTGATATTACTTGAGCGATCCGGTGCACTTTTTGGTATCCGTGAGCTTCAATTTTTGCTCAAGTTTTTGGCGCTGTTGCTAGAGATTAATTGAGATTGACAACATACGTCCGATTAAATCATAACTTAGATCTTATTTACTTTCTTTTCTTTTATTTCACTTTTAGTTATTTATCTTCTTTTCTTTTCTTTTACGTTCTTTTTCTTTTCTGTTATCTTTGTCAAATTCTTTTCTAAAATTAGATCCTATTTTATTTTCTTTTAAATTCCTTTTTCTTTAGTTTTCTTTATAACGCAAGGTACGTTTGATCTTATTTTATTATTGTCTTGCATGCAAGAAGGATGAGATCCCACACCTCCTCTCTAGTATGATCCTAAGATAAAGTTAACAATGCAAGAGACAAGAAGAAAAGAAACTGGAAGACAATCAAAACAATGCAAGAAGAACCCTTGGAGACTACAACACACCCACCTCTAATAGCTGTGGTGACAGCATAGTAAGGCTCACGGTTCAAGCAAACAACTTTGAACTAAAGCCTTCACTCATCCAATTAGTACAGATGGACCACTTTAGAGATAGTCCTCAAGAGGATCCAAACATCCACTTAGCAAATTTTTTGCAGTTATGTGGCACTGTGAAAAGTAATGGAGCTAGCCCTGAAGCCATCCGGCAGAGACTATTCCCCTTCTCTCTAAGGAACAGAGCCACACAATAGTTCCAATCGCAACCCTTGGGAAACATCACCTCATGGGAGGATCTAGTTAGCAAATTTCTAACTAAATACTTTCCACTCCAAAAGTTAGCCCAGTTAAGGAATGACATCAATTCATTCTCCCAAAAAGAGGGTGAGTCACTCTATGAAGCTTGGAAAATGTACAAGGAGATGCTTAGAAGATGTACACATCATGCCTTCTCCGAAGAGCTTCAAATCCAAACTTTTTATGATGGTGTTTCTCAAGCCTCAAGAACAATGATGGACTCATCAGCTGGGGGTTCTCTGCATAGAAAAATGCCTGAAGAAGCATTGAAATTAATAGAGATGGTAGCAGCCAACAATTTTATGTACTCATTTAAAAGGGCTACAAAAAAGGGGTATGAAGGCACATGATACTATAGATGCCTTTTTAGGACAAAATGAGGTGATGTCCAAGCGAATAAACTCACTTACAAAATAATTCGAGCAGAATCAAGTGGCAACCATCAGAAGTCAAGCTTCATGTAATATGTGTGGAGGAGAATATCGAAGTGAAAGGTGTGATGCATACAATTAGAAAGTAAACTTCATGGGATATTCCTCAAGGGCAGAAAATGATCCATTTTCAAAAACTTATAATTCTACCTGGAGAAACCACCCTAAATTTGGTTGGAAAAACCAAAGACAAAGAGATTTCAACAATCTATATCAACAAGCCAATCATCAAAAATTACTTCTTGAGCTCACAGTTGAAAAACTATCTCAGGTTAATAACTCATTAATGTAACAAACTGAAGCTTTCATACAAGAAGCAATAAAAAATTTCAAAAATCAAGAAGCTTCTATAAGAAACCTAGAGGTGCAAGTAGGATAGATGGCCAAGAAATTGGCAGAAAGCCCACCAATTCCTTCCCTAGTGACACTATACTAAACTCTAGGGAAGAATGTAAAGCCATCTCCTTAAGAAGTGGAACAATGATTAATAAAGAGTTTCCCAAGGAGAATAAAAAGTCAATTGAAAACTCTCTAAAGGAACAAAGGGAGGAGAACTTAGAGGAAGCTCCTACACCAACAGAGTTTAAAAAAGAAAAAGTAGAAACCTATAAATCAAGAATCTCATACCCTCAGAGGCTCAAGAAGCAAGATCAAGAGAAGAACTTTTTAAAATTCTTAGAGGTCTCCAAGAAACTACAAATCAACATTCTTTTTACTGAGGCCCTTGAACAAATGCATCTTTATGCCAAATTTATGAAAGTGTTGTTGTTCCAAAAAAGATCCTTTCAAGAAGACGAGAAAGCAATTCTCACCAAGGAATGCAGTGCCATCATTTAAAAAAAAAAAACTACCACAAAAGTTGAAGGATCCAGGTAGTTTTTAGATCCCTTGCACTATTGGAGACATCACTATTGGCAAGGCTCTTTGATGAGTCCATATTTGATAATAATTTTTTGCTTGAATTAGACGGATTTCATCACATAAACTCACACTTAATCACCAAAATAGCATACTTTTATGATTTCTCTCTGATTTGAACCTGAATGTGAAAACATGCATTTTTGTGCTTAAATTGACCATTTTAATTTCACTTTTATTCTATTCGATGCCGTGATACATTTGTTGAGTGATTTCAGGTCCTAGAGGCAAGAATGACTAGGAAAAAGTGGAAGGAAATATGCAAAAAGGAAGAACACATGAAGAAAATAAAGGAGAAGTACACAGTCAAGTGTGCGTACGCACAACCACCTATGCGTACGCACAAGTCCCAGCGCATGACTTCATTAATGAAGCACGTGGCCTACGATTTTTGGGGCTTCTTGGCCCAATTTTGGAAGTGCTGAAGCCATCTTAGAGTGCTATATGAAGGGGACATCATTCCATATCAAGGGAGAGGCCTCATTACACACATTAGATTGATAATTAGGAGTAGGAGTAGTGTAGTTTAAGAAATTCTCTCTTAGGGTTTACTTAAATTTCATTGTAGAATTTTATAGTTTTAGTTTTGATCTTGGATTTTGCTCATCTTTATTGTAAGTACTCTTTAATTTTCTCTTTAACTACACTACTCTTGCTACTTTGTCTTATGGTTCAAGTTACTTTGTTAAAATATGAAATTTTGATTTTTTGAAGTTTTGGTTGATGAATTTAATGTTTTATGGTTTCTATTTGCTTGATTGAATGTTTATTGTTAATTTTGTGAATAGTTTGGTTATAGTTTCCATTATCTTTTGCAATTTCTTATGTTTTGCTTTTATGCCCACCAAGTATTTGTAAAAATGCCACTTGGAGATTTTGAGTAGATTTTCACCCTTGGCTTGGAAAATGAGTTTTTAGAATACTAGAGTCATAATTTTCGACATTTAGTGGTAATTCTTGGGTTGTTAGTTGGCTCTTGTTTCCATTGACGCTAGCTTTTTACTAATGTCAATTAGTAAGTTAGCTAAGACTTATGGATTAAGGTCAATTATGCTTGCTTGACTTAATCCTTGATGTTAGGGGTTGACGAAGCGAGATTAACTCATCATAGTTACCATAGTTGTGGTTATGACGAAGATAGAATTCCTTAATTCTCATTCCCAAGTCAAGACTCTTTTATGCATCTTCACTAGTTTTGATCTTGCTTTCTTTTAATTTGCTTTAATTTCCTTTTTTGATCATTTGTTAGTTCTTTTATTTCTTAGTTCTTTTAATCTTTCATTCCTTGATTGAAGAAACCCCCTTTCTTCACAACCAAGAGTGTGACATCTTAATTGCATAGTCCGAGGGAGACGACCCGGGGATTCAAACTCCCGGTTATTATAAGTTTTGGATTGTGACATCTTTTGAATTAAACTTTCATTGGGAGGATCGATTGTCGGTTTGGACTATGCTATTAATGAAATTATTTTGTCTGAATTCCGAATCAATTGAGGGAGGAACCGTATGTGTATGAGCAGCACTCATGGCAACCACCTCCCCCATGTTACAATGAGCCAAACCCTCCCCAATGTGCATACCAAACCTAAAGGTATGAATGGTACCCCCTACACAACCCTCAACCACCAAACTTTTTCAAGCACCACACCATTCACCTCCATGGAATCCGAATGTTTATATACCTAGCTGCCAACCATATGAACCATCACCTTATTACACACCACCTCAATACACTTACCGCATAATCCACCTTCCAACTATACAACCTTTCTCCCAATCATTGAACCTTCTTTTTTCACGTACATGTGAAGTTCTCCAACCCTTTTCCCAAGAACAATAAGACCTTCAAGATTTTCTCCAAGAGTAAGAAAAATTTCGAAAAAAGAAAGGGGAGTTCATGGCTACCATAGCCGAAGCGGTGAACCGCTTAGTGCTACTATGCTCAAGCAATCAAGGCATTCCCTTTGAAAAATGTGAAGGATCAACTAAGGAGTGCAGTGAAGAGGAGAACATGGAATCTAAAATAGAAGAAGTAAAGTTAAAGCTTGAGTCACAAGAGGAGGAAGGTAAAACAATTGAATCGAAAGAGGTAAATAGAGAATTGAGGGAAATTGACCAAGAAGAAAATTCCATCATCAATGATTTTTTGTCCATATTGGTCAATCCCCTCAATGATCTTGATGAACCTTTCCCCTTGGAGTTTGAGAGAGATATGGAAGTAGACTTCACACAACCTCCTAAGTATGGATTGAATGATAGTGGGAAAAACTTAGAGGAGGTTAGTGAGGAAGAGCTAGAAAATGGGGGGTGAAGAAGAGGTCGACACCTAAGAAGTGGAAGCATTCATGCAAGAGTCTAAGAGAATGACTTTATTCCAAGAGTAATTTGAGTGGGTAACAATTTTCTCAATGAAATTCATTGGCTCACATCAATTTGCTATCATAGAAATGGATCACCAACTTAAGATCCTTCTTGAAGTGTTCAACAATGAAGAAATGGGTGTTGGTTGCCAAAGGAGTTCAAGTCTCACCAAGGAAGCCAAATCAAGAGGTAGCATTCAAGTGTGATGCAAGGTTCAATTAGGATGATTCCAAGATATATTTGGGTGCTTCAAAGAAAATTTAGGAGGTTGTTCGTCCAAGTGCAAGAGCAAGAATCAACAAGAGGATGACCGGAAAATTAGAATATGGGATCCTGGAAGATTTTGGAAGAACAAATATGGGTGGAAACTCAAGGATGAGTGGAAGCATAAGCCACCATGACAAGAGTATCCTCAAAAAGTCCAACTTAAGGAATTTAAACCAAAGTTCTAGGTGGGAGACACCCCACCAAGGTAACACCCTTCTAACTCCTCTTTCCTTTTAGATTT
The DNA here is from genome assembly GCF_003086295.3 of Arachis hypogaea. Lineage (NCBI taxonomy): Eukaryota > Viridiplantae > Streptophyta > Magnoliopsida > Fabales > Fabaceae > Arachis > Arachis hypogaea. The sequence continues at coordinate 110,532,830 of NC_092048.1, forward strand.
TGCTCATTGAATTTTGTTTCCTTTGGTTAGTGTTAGTTTAATTGGACCCTAGGCTTAATTTAGTTGCATTTTAGTTTTGATCATGTGTTTTGGATGGAATAATGTGTTTTTGGGGTTCTCATAAGGTTTGGGGCTGAAAAACTTTGGTGGATGTCATGTTTGATACCTTAGAGTTCTAAAATTTTTTGCAGAACTAGAGCATTGTGCATACGCACATTACCCCTAGTTTTTGCCATTTGTGCGTACGCACACGCCATAGCAACCCATCTGTTGGGAGCGTTCACACATGCTCGTGCGCCCGCAACCCAACCCTTTTTCGCCTCTGTGCGTACGCACAACCAGGTGCGTATGCACACTCCGTCCTTTTCTTAAAAGAAAAAAAGAAGCTTTCTGTGCATGCGCACAGCCTTGTGCGGACGCACACTCCATAGTACCCCCTGCCGGGAGCGGTCACACATCATTGTGCGTAGGAACACCTCTTTGTTTCCCCTAGTGTGCGCACACACACTACTTTGTGCATACGCACAAAGTGCTTTTCGAACGTTAATTCAAAAGGGGAACACATCGTGCCTTAACAGCTTCCTAATCCCTTTCTTTCTTCTTCATTCTCTCACCTCAGTCAGCACCCAGCCCAACACCCTTAGACCACAACCCAGCCCTAACCTCCGTCCGCAGCCACCACCACCGGCGACCACCGTTGCCTACCTATCTCTCTCTTATTTCTTCTCTTTCATCCCTCTTTCTCTATTTTTTCTATTGCTGTGCGCTGCCCTATTCTCTGCACCAACCCTAGCTCGCGCTCCACAGCTCTGGTGAGCAGCTCCGTCACGACCCAACAGCGGCAAAGTTCTGTGCCGCTACGACACCACTGCTCCCTGTCTCCCCCTTCTTTCTCTTCTCATCAACGCAGGTTCCATTTGTCCCCTGCCCCTGTGTTCTTTCTTTTATTTATTAAAATTTCTTTTCAATTCTGATTCTAGTATTTAGGTTAGGCTTAGATTAGTTGCTTGATGTTTTTCTAGATTGGAAGTATTTGTTGGCTGAATTTTTCTGGGTTGCTAACTGATTATATTGAGCTAAAAGTCCCTGTTTACATAATATGCACACCATATACTCGATGAAATGCTTGAGTGAAATTTTTTATTTAATTCCTATGTTTGGCTAGCATATGTTTTAAATTATATCTTCCTTAGGCATTATAATGCAGACTTCTGCAGTTTTATGTGATTTTCGGTGATGCTTGAGATTGAATTTTAATATGCACTTGGTGGTTATTTTTGTTTAAACACCAAATTGGTTTTAAAATTTCAACTTTGATCATTTTTTTGGTGTATTTTCTGAAGTGAATATCATGTTTAGTTAAGTGAATTGAATGCAAATTGCTTATTCATATTGGTTTTGAATATGAATGATCACATACATAATCACTTCTTCTTTGAAGTTTTTTAGCAATTCAACTTGATTTTCGTCAAGCTTATTGCTTTTTGAACAACGACTGTGTTTATATGATTATTTTTCACTTTTGACATGAATAAGTAGGCTATTTTGATATTCCATTGGTTATTGCCTTTGTGCTAATTTTGATTAAATCTTGCAAATTCATGGCACAGTTGCAATAACCAAGATTTGCGAACTCAATTCACTATAAATTGCTTTGGCCTAAGTTGTCTGTACTTCAATTGCATTTATTCATTCTTTTATTTACTACTTAGGCTTCTTAATTGTGGAAAACCTTACTTTCTCTTGAGCATATTACACTTTTCAACATGTTTTTCTCAATTAAGTGTTTCTTTCCTTTCTTGGCTCTAAATTTTGCATTTTAATTCATCCATCTTCTGCTTTGTTGTGCCAATTACCAGTTCTTCTAAGTTGTATTCTGTTCTTTCTTATTCAGAATGCATTGTAAAGACAAGGAGCCGACTTCTTCATTGGCTCCTGCCACTGTTCGTCCGAGCAATCAGCCGGACACTTTTGTAAATGAAGAGGTCCAAGAACAATACAAGAAGCTGGAGAACAAGGCCTTCCACTATGAGAGGAAACTGAATGTGCCGGATAGATACGCTGATGCTATCCACAGCCGGCTCGATTATTACCAGTGGAGGTTCATAGAACTTGACCCGGTGGAAATTAATGAACACTTGGTGAAAGAGTTCTATGAAAATTTATTGAAAGTGGACGCTGAGACAGTGTTCCTCCAAGGGGTACAGTTAGACACCTCAAATCATGCATTTGAGGCTCTCCTACAGCTTCCGCACATTCCGCCGAGCCGTGATGCTTATCCAAAGATAGCGGCGGATGTGATCAAGGGCAACATATCACTGGACACCGTCCTGAAGAAGATTGGCCAACCTGAGGCCCGATGGCAGTACAGCTCAGAAGAGAAGCAAGTTCCCATCAGTATTGCATGCTCTAATCTTTATGCTGAGGCGAGGATTTGGCAGTAGATCATTGCTGACTACATACTGTCAAGTACTCATGCCACCCATATCAGAGTTCGAGTGGTGGTGCTTCTTTGGGCCATCTTAGAAGGTAAAAAGATTTCTGTTCTACCCCTGATCTGGGAATCGATGTGGAAGGTGAAAAAAAATCAAAAGTTTAACATTCCTTTCCCCTCGATGATTATGAGATTAGCTTTGGCGTCTGGGGTAGAGTGGAGTTCGGATGACCGGATGTCTAGCCTTTCGAATGGCCAACCGTTTTGGCCATTCGGGGAATGGGAGGAGCCGGCATAGAAGAAGAGGAAGACTACTAAGCCGTCATCATCATCAGCACCACTAGCACCTTCAGCTCCTACACCCGCAGCACAGCCCATCTATGAATTGATTCAGGATATTCTTCAGGAGCTCCGCGGCCACGAGCACCGTAGTGAGCATCGTTTTTAGTGGGTAGTGGCGAAGCTTGACGGATGAGACCTTGGACCATCTTCTATAGACACACCTGAGCCCGAGCCCGACCCTGAGTCTGAGCCGGCAACACAGGAGGAGGCAGCTGAGGAGGCAGCTAGAGAGGGTATTGTAGAGCCGACCCGAGATCTGATCATCTACCAGCCACCACGGCACCCACCACCACCAGACGGTACGGCACCCACCACCACCAGACGGTAGAGCCTCACAGAGCTGTTCATCCCCATATCATTTTTCAGGGCGGAGGACCATGCAATTCTTAAGTGTGGGGAAGGATTCGCTACTTTTTGGGTGTAAAATTCTCTTCTAAACACTTTGTTATCCAGTTTATTTTATTTCTTATTATGCTTTTTGTGGATATTTATAGTACTTTGACTTATGCACTATATACTATTACTTTGGTCATTTGTATATATGTTAGTTTGCTTCTAGCTTATTTCTAGTGTTGCATTTTCGTTTTGATATATTGATGCGTGAACATCTTTTCTATCTTTTTCTAGTAAATTTGCATTCAAATTGTTGAGTTTAATCAAGATTTCAATATCTCTTAGCCACTATGGATGCTACTTTGATTTTTGTGCAATTCTATTTATTTTAGGTAGCATTCGAATGGATTTGATGGAGTTTCTGTAGAAAAAGAGAAGAAAGTGAATGATGCTGTCAACTCTGACCTCCTTGCACTCCAATGGGAATAAATTGAGCTACAGAGGTCTAATTGACGTGATTTTAGCAACATTGAAGCTAACTTCCAGAGCTTTCTAATGATATAAAATAGTATACACTTTCTGATGTCATGAAAACTGTCTCTCAATAATTTTCTACCGGCAAGTGCATCGGATTGTCGTCAGGTAAAAACTTACTGTAGAGTGAGGTTGAATCCCACAGGAATTGGTTGGTTGATCAATGTTAATTGGAGAATTGTTCTAGTTGAACCAAATCTGATTTGAAATTGGGATCACAGAATGTAGATTGGTGGAAAACTTAAATTGCAAGAAATTAAATGAACAGAAATTAAATTGCAGAATGTAAGAGCAGAAACTTAAATTGCAAGAAATTAAATGGGAATGGGGATTAAGAATGAAATTAAAAAGTAGAATCTAATGAGAATGGGTAAGATCAGAATAGGGAATTCCGTGGGTTTCAGGAGATATTGAAATCTCCGGATCAAATCATTTTCATCTCTTCATCAATCAATGCATTCATTGACTTTTCTTAGCAATCTTAGATAATTGGATCCCAATGTCTTGGCTCACCAATCTCTCTAAGTATGAACAATTGCCCAATATCTTGATTTAATTGCTCATGGGAAGATTTGAAGTTTGGTCACTGATTATACCACACAAATTCATAGATCAAAGTATTGGTAGGATTAAATGTCACAATATCCATCCAACCCCAATCTAATCGAATGTGAGAAAGTAATTCTAGCATGAATTCCTCGTCCCTCTCTCAAGGATCAGAAGAATTCCAATTATGAATAGCTTCTCTGTCAAGACAACTATCCAATTGAATTAAGATCGAAAGCCTTCTAACAAAATCAAGAGAAAAGATAGAAGAAGAAGATGAAAACTGTTATTGATCCATTGAATTACAATAGAGATCCCTAACCCAATAAAAGGGGTTTAGTTGTTCATAGCTCACAGATTGGAAAACGAAATTGAAGAATACATTGCAAAAAGAAAAAGTGCAGAGAGAAGAAAATTTTGCAGAGTTTCAGTATCAGTCTCTCTGTAAGCCCCCTAACTAACTTAAACTCTAGCTATTTATACACTTCTTCAGTTGATCTTCAAATAATCTCAATTGGGCTTTTGGCCTTTATTGAACTTGATCCAATTGACTCCCATGCTGTTGAGAAGAGATGTGCTTGATTTGCAGAGCTCTGATGCCCACGTTGGAGTCCACATTTGAGGGCCAACGTTGAGTCAAACGTCCTTCAAAGAAAATGGATTTTGGGCATTTTGAGCAATGTTTGACTCAACGTTGGAATGCCAACATTTTCTTATCCACGTGTACGTGTGACATACGCGTGCGTGTGGATGGTACAATTTACCACTTCACGCGTCTGCGCTGCCTATGCATGTGCGTGTTTGGGGATAGAATTCTCATCCACGCGTATGCATGAGTGATGCGTGCACGTGGATGCAAATTCCCCAATTCAGTTTTTGAAGGCTTTTCGAAGATGTTGATCCATCCACGCGTGCGCCTGGATTGCCAAAATTCACGCTCACGCGTACGCGTGCACGTCAATGCGCTTTTTCAAAATCAAGATTTGGAGCTCAGATCACACACGTTGGCATCAACGTTGGCTTGCCAACGCTCCCTCCAACGTTGGCACCAGATAATTATGTAGAACTTTGCTCTGGCCTCCTTCCAACGTTTGAGGCAATGTTGGTGGTCCAACTTTGGCCACCAACATTGTTTCTCCTCCTTCTTTCCATGGCCCTTCTTCAACCTCCTTCCATGCCTTTCTCCACCTATCATCAAGCAATACATGCATCAAAGCCTTGCTAATATCATGAGAGATTGCATCATTCTTAGCACACAAATAATTATGGCATAAATCTTATGAAAAAGCATCAAATTAACTATGTTTGAATGAATCAAGGTGTGTATGAACTTTTACCCAAATGATTGCTTATAGCTCAAGAAAGTGCATAAAACCTACTAAAACAAAAGAAAAAGGATAATGAAACTAGCCTAAGATGCGTTGGCATCACTTTCCTCCCATTTGGTACGGTCAAGGTAGAGCCTAACTTGGAGTTTCTCAAGTTAGGCGCCAGAACATCAAAGCTTGCACGTGAATTCAGCCAAGGTGCCGCCTAACTTGGAGTTTTCCAAGTTAGGCGCCACATGAAGGAGCCAGCATCAATTCCATTCGGCCATGGCAAAGTCTAACTTCACATTTGTGAAGTTAGGCGCCAATACTAGTATTTGCCATGGTCCCCACGCAAAAAGAAGTATTCAAAGATTTTGTTTTATATTTTTTATTAAACTTTATTTTATTTAAAAATAAGAAAAGATATTATTTAGTTTTAGAAAATATATTTTACATTAATTAGGATTAGATATAAAAGGGAAAAGAATCAGCCCTTCGGGCTCTTCTTTCTTCTCTCATACCTCATTTCGCACTTTACAGTTTTTCAGAATCCTTGTTTTCTCTCTGAACCATGAGCAACTAAACCTCTACTGTTAAGGTTAGGAGCTCTGTTTATTCTATGGATTAATACTATTACTTTTCTATTTTAACTCATGTATTAATTTCAATTTCAAGAATTGTTTTCGTTCTTTATCTTATGAATCTGGGTGGAACGGAAGTAAGACCCTTGTTCTAATTGAGTTCTTGTAAAACTTGGAAAAGCTCTTTGCTTAAACAACAGCTTGAAAACAATTTCTCCTAAATTTCTAATTATCTGGACTTAACGGGATACGTGACATATAATCCTCTTATATTTGGATAATTAGGATTTCTGTGGCATATAAACTAGAATTGAACTTAACCCTCTAATTGGAATCAAGTGACCAAGGAATTGACAGTTGATGAAGGTTAGAGGAGACTAAAAAGGTCTAAGGAATTAGGGTTTAGTCAAATACAGTTTGTCATGAATTGAATCTTGCATGATTGAAATATTTGGTAAGAAAAGTTAATCCAGAAAATAAATATATCTGAAACCTTAACTATTTTCTCCCATATTATTCACACCAGTTTACTCTTTGCTTTCTGATTTTCTGAATTTACTGTTAATGCTTTTGAACTCTCAAACTACCATTTTTTGCCTGTCTAACTAAGTAAATCACTCAATCATTGTTGCTTAGTCCATCAATCCTCGTGGGATCAACCCTGATTCACTTGAGGTACTACTTGGTACGACCCGGTACACTTGTCGGTTAGTTTGTGGGTTATAAATTCTGCACCAAGTTTTTGGCGCCGTTGCCGGGGATTGACTGTGATTGACAACTACTCGTTGTTTGATTGCTTAGATTAGATAATTTTTACTTTAATAAATTTTATTTAGTATTATTCATTTTCATTTTTTTTATTTTTCTTTTTCTTTTTTGTTTCCTTTCGTTCACAACACCCACCCCTTGCATTCGTTTTGTTTTTACTTCCTTTTAGTTTAATTTTCATGTTTTTTATATTAGTTTTTAAAAGCCTTTATTTTGTCTTATTCATTTTATTTCACTTTATTTTCGTTGCTTTTTTTTCTTTATTTTATTTCATATTGCTTGGTTCTGTTTGTTGCATACATTTCATTTTTCTTGTTATTTGTTTTATCTGCTTCTTGGTTTGAATTTTCGATTTTTGTATCAATTATTTAATTTTATTTTTTTCTCTTCATTTCTGAAATTAAGTTCGGTGTCACCTAGTTATTTATTTTATTTTTTCTTTTCAAATTTAAAAAAAAATTTAAAATTTTCACTTTAATTTTATTTATAATTTTTGAACTTTTTGCTTTAATTATTTAGTTGTTTTATTTTATTTCTTTACACAGGTTACCTCACTGAGAATTCTCTGCACTCTGACGTAAAGACTCCCACTTTTCTTGTTTTTTGTTTGTTTATGAGCAGGAACAGAAATAAGGAACCTCTTATACATTTTGATCCTAAACGTGAAAGGACTTTGAGGCGGCGCTTGCAACAAGCTAGGCTTTACAAGGCTAGTAAAAATCTAAGTAAGACTTTTGAAAAGGAAGTTGCAGACTCCACTATGGATCCTAATCGTGATGTTAATGTCAATGTGGTAAATTTGAATGAGAATGAACAACCTAGAAGAGTGCTTGGCTTATACACTGCTCCCAATCTAGATATCTTTGGGAAAAGTATTGTGGTGCCTCCTATAGCTGCAAACAATTTTAAACTGAAGCCTCAGTTAGTCACTCTTGTGTAGCAAAATTGTTAGTATCACAGACTCTCGAAGGAAGATCCAAATTAATTTATCTCTAACTTTCTGTAGATTTGTGACACTGTGAAAATAAATGGAGTGAATCCTGAGGTTTACAAGCTCATGCTCTTTCCATTTGCTGTGAGGGATAGAACAAAGCTGTGTCTAGATTCTCAACCCAAGGAGAGCCTGGACACTTGGGATAAGGTAGTTACTGGATTTTTGTCTAAATTCTTCCTACCACAGAAGCTGTCTAAGCTAAGGGTGGAGGTTCAGACCTTCAGGCAGAGAGATGGTGAGACCCTCTATGAAGCCTAAGAGAGGTACGAGCTATAGACCAGGCAATGCCCCCTGACATGTTTTCTAAATGGACTCAGTTGGAGATCTTTTATAAGGGCTTATATGAAATGTCAAAAATGTGTTTAGATAATTCTGCAGGTGGTTCATTGCACATAAAAAAAACACCTGAAGAGATACTGAGCTTATTGAATTGGTTGCTAATAACCAATATCTCTACTCATCTAACAGGAATCCTGTGAAATCTGAGACTCCTCAGAAGAAAGCCGTTTTGGAGGTAGAGGCTTTGGATGCTCTTCTTGCTCAGAACAAAGTTATGTCTCAGCAGATTAATATGCTTACTCAACACTTGAGTGGGATGCAGGTTTCAGCTGTTAATGCTCAGAATGCCCCTCAAAAGGCTCCTTATGACATGACTGGTAGCTTCATTCAAGGTGAGAATTATGATTATACTCAATTTTCTTCTGAACAGGTCAACTATATAGAGAATTCTCCTAGAAACTCCAATAATGATCCATATGCCAATACCTATAATCAGGGGTGGATAAATCACCCAAATTTAGGGTGGAAAGAGCAACCTCAAAGGCCACAGATTTTAATAATAATTCTCAGGGTGATTTCCATCAGAATATATTCAATAACCACTAGTTTCAGTCATCTCAGCAAGCAACTCCTCAGTATCAGAAGACTACTGATTTGGAAGTACTAATAGCAAGTTTTATACAAGAAACCAGAGCATCAATCAAGAACTTGGAGATTCAGATGGGTCAATTAGCCAAAAAAGTTACTGAAATTGAATAGAGGACCACTAATGGCCTTCCTGGTAACACAATTCCAAATTCAAGAGAGGAGTGCAAGGCTATCACCTTGATAAGTGGACAAGTGGCAAGTATGGAAGCACAAGTTACTGAAGAGCCAGTTGAAAAACAAGTTTTGGAGGAGAAAAAGGAGGAGGTTGAACATGCACCACCTAGGCGTGCAGATAATCCTTTTCCAGTCACTCTTGACACACATCCGACATTGCCTAAGGCTCCTGAGTACAAGCCTAATATGCCATATCCTCAGAGAATTCAAAAGGAGACCAAGGACAAGCAGTTTTCAAAGTTCTTGGAAGTTTTTAGAAAGTTAAAAATCAATATTCCTTTTGCCGAGGTTTTGGAGAAAATGCCTCTCTATGTTAAATTCATGAAGGAGTTGTTGTCAAAGAAGAAGCCTTTAAAGGGAGATGAGATAGTGGTCTTGACTAAGGGATGTAGTGCCATAATTCAGAATAACTTGCCAAGAAAGATGCCAGATCCGGGGAGCTTTCAAATTCCATGTACCATTGGGAGCACCACCTCTGAGAAATCCCTATGTGATCTGGGTGCAAGCATAAATCTAATGCCCTTGTCTGTGATGGAGAAATTACAAATTCAAGAGGCACAACCCACAAAGATAGCATTACAAATGGCAGACAAATCTCTAAAACCTGCATATAGATTATTGAAGAATATCTTGGTCAAAGTGGGTAAGTTCTTCCTCCCAGCAGATTTTGTGATCCTTGACACGGGGGAGAATGAGAATGCCTCTATAATCCTAAAAAGGCCATTCCTAGCCACAGAGGGAGCTCTGATTGATGTGGAAGAAGGTGAATTAGTGCTTAGAGTGCATAATGAACAACTGGTCTTTCATGTCTTCAAAGATATACATTCAGTGGGTAAAGAAGAGAGGTGAATGCAGACTGAGCTGATTGATCCAAATCTTCAAGAACCCCTGATGATGCACAACAGAATCTGCAGCTCAAACTTTGGTGACAATCAACAAAATTCCCCTGATATCAAACCTAAGTTTGGTGTCAAAAATGCATCATCCACCAAGGAGGAGGTTCTCAAAAAGAAGAAAATACTCAGGGGATGGAGAAACAAAAAGATTCCCACTGAAGACTTCTCCCCAAGAATGAAGGTGGTATTCACTGCATGCCCAATCCTGCCTTATACAGTGAATAGGATCTTGTCTCTTGAGCATATAGAGTTGATCCATGAGAGCACAGAAAAGAAGTTCACAGTGAGGGGTGAAGAGCTGAGCCCCTATGATCCTCCTCCTTAGAGGAGCTGACCATCAAGCTAGTGACGGTAAAGAAGCGCTTGTCGGGAAGCAACCTGATGTTTTCGTATCCTTAAGTTTGATTTTTGCTTTGATGTTTTCTATTTATTTATTTAGTTTTGTTTGAGTTTCTATTGTTTTTCCTTTGTTTTATGTATATTTTGATCATGCAGAGTGATTAGAACAGAAACAGGTGCATTAAGACAGAGTTTTGGTCACCCTGGAGAGAGTTGTTGCAGACAGGGTGGCGCCTAACTTCAGAAGGTGAAGTTAGACGGCACATGAAGACCAATTTTAAAGGAGAACTGCTAAAGAGGTGGCGCCTAACTTCACTTCTTGAAGTTAGGCGCCAGTTGTGCATCCTTTGTCCAAATGCTTGCTGCCAGGTCTGCACCTAATTTCATTTTTTGTGAAGTTAAGTGCCAAAAAAAAAATTAGAGGGTGGCGCCTAACTTAAAAAGATCCAAGTTAAGCATGAGAGAAGCATTGCGTTACAGGGAGGCTGGCGTCTAACTCCACTTTTCTCAAGTTAGGCGCCAGCTTTACACCTTGGTTTATTGAATATACGTATCAAAGCTTCCTTGGACCATATCTCATAGATTTCTTCCCCATACCCCACCTGATTCACTTTCCCAATTTTCTTATTCCCCAAATCCCAGCCCTTAGCCCCTACCCGTAATCAATCCCCATTTCCTATCTATTCATATATATATATATATATATATATATATATATCTTTTTTTTAAATTACTATTTTCGTTTTCAATTTATTTCAACAAAAAAACATAAATAAATAAATAATATATATGAAAAAAATTAAATTAAAAAATACTAATAATAATAATAATTTTTCTTATCCTTATATTATTTTTTTTCTTCGGTAATAATTTTTGTTTTACTCCTCCGTGCATTTTTTATGTTCCTTCCTGTTTTCAGTTTTTCTTTACTTGAAGACAAGCAAACTTTTAAGTTTGATGTTGTCCCTTCGCTGTTGGCTTTTTTGTTTATTTTAAGGGCACCAAAGGGAGGCGAATCATCTTCACAGAGGAGCACAGCCTAAAGAATGAGACGACCACTAAGATAACTGAGGTGGTTGATCTGAGTTCCTTTCATTCTATATTTTCTTCCGTTCTTATTATGTTATATTCCTATTTTCTGCTATTTTACTTGAATGTCTGCATGATCTTTAGTAATCCTGAGTCCTAGGTTCTAGTTTAATTCTGTTATTTTGAAATTTCAGTTATTTATCTTTTAATTGAAGAGATGCCTCACGTACCGTACACTGAGCTTGAATCTAAAAAAAAAAAGAAAAGAAGTGAGGAACAAGAGTTTAGATATTCTAAATGTGGTGGTATTATATGTGATTCTGAATGTATGATATGAATAGTGCATATTTGAATTTGAATCAAATGATGTTAATGCATGAGGAACAAGAGTTTAGAAAACTATTATGAATTCTCTTAAGTAAACAAAAGCTTAATCCTTGAAGCAAAAGAAACAGTAAAAGAAAAATAAAAGCAAGGTCCACGGCTTTGAGCATCAATGACTAGGGAGGTTAGACATTATTAATAGCTCAAAGAGTTGTTTTCCTAGTGATATGCTTGTGGTGTAAATGTGTCAAGTAATCCTTGAAACAGAGCACTAAGAGTCGAGATCAAGTGCATTTAACAGAGTATGCCAAAGGCTTTGAGCACCACTGTTTAGGAGTAACTGAAAGAAAAATCAGAACCAAAAGAGAGTCCACTAGTTAAGTGCTTGTGGTGTTTTTGTGTCAAGTAAAGCTTGAGACAAAGCATTTAAAGTCACGGCTAGGCTCAAGGTGCGAAGCACCAAAGAAAAGAGAATTAAAGAAAATTCGTTTTGTTCAAGGATTAATCCAAAGTAAAAAGATTAGAGAATTCATAATATTATCCGGATTCTAATTCTAAATGACAGTGACATTTCTCTTATTCAAAGGATATTGAGATACCAAAACTATTCACGATTGTAGTATATAAACTCCATTTTAAGAAGAGACAGGAGCTTAATCAAACACTCACTTCTCATGTAAATTTACATCCTAAGCCTATATTAGTTTTGGTTGCTTGAGGACAAGCAACAATTCAAGTTTGGTATTGCGATGCGTGAGCATCTTTTCTATCTTTTTCTAGTGAATTTGCATTCAAATTATTGAGTTTAATCAAGATTTAAATATCTTTTAGCCACTATAGATGCTACTTTGAGTTGTGTGCAATTCTGTTTATTTCAGGTAGTATTCAGATGGATTTGATGGAGTTTCTGTAGAAAAAGAGAAGAAAGTGAATTATGCTGTCAACTCTGACCTCCTTGCACTCCAAGGAGAATAACTTGAGCTACAAAGGTCCAATCGATGTGATTCTAGTGGCATTGAAAACCTAACTTCCAGAGCTTTTCAATGATATAAAATCATATACACTTTCCTCCCATATGGTACGGTCAAGGTGGCACCTAACTTTTAGTTTCTCAAGTTAGGCGCCAGAACATCAAAGCTTGCATGTGAATTCAGCCAAGGTGGCGCCTAACTTGGAGTTTCCCAAGATAGGGGCCACATGAAGGAGCCAGCAGCAATTCCATTTGGCCATGGCAAAGTCTAACTTCACAAATGTGAAGTTGGGTGCCAATACTAGTATTTGCCATGGTTCCCACACAAAAAGAAGTATTAGAAGATTTTGTTTTATATTTTTTATTAAACTTTATTTTATGTAAAAATAGGAAAATATATTATTTAGTTTTAGAAAATATATTTTACATTACTTAGGATTAGATATAAAAGGGAAAAGAATCAGCCCTTCGGGCTCTTCTCTCTTCTCTCATACCTCATTCCGCACTTTACAGTTTTTTAGAATCCTTGTTTTCTCTCTGAACCATGAGCAAGTAAACCTCTACTGTTAAGGTTAGGAGCTCTGTTTATTCTATGGATTAATACTATTACTTTTCTATTATAATTCATATATTGATTTCAATTTCAAGAATGGTTTTCGTTCTTTATCTTATGAATCTAGGTGGAACGTAAGTATGACTCTTGTTCTAATTGAGTTCTTGTAAAACTTGGAAAAGCTCTTTACTTGAACAACAGCTTCAAAATAATTTCTCCTAAATTTCTAATTATCTGGACTTAATAAGATACGTGACATATAATCATCTTATATTTGGATAATTAAGATTTCTGTGGCATATAAACTAGAATTGAACTTAACCCTCTAATTGGAATCAAGTCACCAAGGAATTGGCGGTTGATGAAGGTTTGAGGAGACTAAAAAGGTCTAAAGAATTAGGGTTTAGTCGCATATAGTTTGTCATGAATTGAATCTTGCATGATTGAAATAGTTGGTAAGAAAAGTTAATGCGGAAAATAAATATCTCTGAAACCTTAACTATTTTCTCCCATATTATTCACACCAGTTTACTGTTTGCTTTCTATTTTCTGAATTTACTGTTAATGCTTTTGAAATATCAAAACACCATTTTCTGCCTGTCTAACTAAGTAAATCACTCAATCATTGTTGCTTAGTCCATCAATCCTCGTGGGATCGACCCTCATTCACTTGAGGTACTACTTGGTACGACCCGGTGTACTTGCCAGTTAGTTTGTGGGTTATGAATTCCGCACCATATATATATTGCAATCTTATTTTATTTGGTATATATATATATATAGTAGTTTGATTTGATGATATGAATAGCTAGCATAGTGCCTAGTTCAATTTTGTCCTAATTGTTCTTGATGGTTTTTGGGAATTTGAAAATTAGGAAAAGAATTAGAAAATTTTTAAACTTGTATCCATCACATCATACATACATATATATGAAATCATTTTGGTGAAAAAAAAGGACAAAGATTTCCAAGAATGTTGTCTTTAGGGCATACCATGGAATTGATTTGGGAAATCCTTTCTAAACTTGCTTGAATGAATTTTTGGTGGAACATAGAAGAAAGATAGAACAAAATACCTTGTGAGTTATTGAGCTTTTAATGAGTGGTTATATATTCTAACCACAAATTTTGTTCATTGTGTGTTATGCTCCTTCTATAAGTGTGATCTTGGTTTTACTTGATTCTTTAGTTCCAATAGTTGATGTTTGAATGCATTGAGCGTGATTGAGGCCATCTTTGAATTTCAGCTCACTAACCCATATGGTCGTACCCTATGCATCTACCATTGTTAACTCCTTTGAGCCTTATTTACCCCATTGTTTTTAACATTACCACATCACAACCTTAAGCGAAAAACCATGAATTACCGTGATTTGCATCCTTGATTAGCTTAGGTTGAGAAGTGTGTTGCATTTAAGTGTGTGGAGAATTTTGGAGGAACTTTGGTAGAAAGACTAAAGGTATTTTTGGTATGCATTGAAAAATTTTGAAAATGGGTGCATTCATGTATGAATTCTAAAGGCATATGCATTTGTTTCTTGATAAAAAAAAAGGAACCATAGTTTCCCCAAAGAAAAGAAAAAAATATATAAATAATAAATGCATATGAGAGTTGAATGAAAAATATCAATGTATGGATGTGTGGGAAAGAAAATGATGGAAGGTTAGGTTTGGTGCACGAAATTATGATCATCAATGGCACCAACATCATGGTACGCACAATTGTAATCTCAACTCTTTATCACAACTCCGCACAACTAACCAGCAAGTGCACTGGGTCGTCCAAGTAATAAACCTTACGTGAGTAAGGGTCGATCCCACGGAGATTGTCGGCTTGAAGCAAGCTATGGTCACCTTGTAAATCTCAGTCAGGTAGATTCAAATGGTTATGGAGAATTGATAATTAAAAGATGAATAAAAAATAAACTAGGATAGAGATACTTATCTAATTCATTGGTGAGAATTTTGGATAAGCGTATGAAGATGCTTTGTTCCTTCTGAACCTCTGCTTTCCTATTGCCTTCTTCCAATCATTCATACTCCTTTTCATGGCAAGCTGTATGTTGGGTTTCACCGTTGTCAATGGCTACCTCCCGTCCTCTCAGTGAAAATGTTCCAAATGCACTGTCACCGCACGGCTAATCAGCTGTTGGTACTCGATCTTGTTGGAATAGGATCCATTGATCCTTTTGCGTCTGTCACTACGCCCAACACTCGCGAGTTTGAAGCTTGTCATAGTCATCCCTTCCCTGATCCTACTCGGAATACCACAGACAAGGTTTAGACTTTCCGGATCTCAGGAATGACCGCCAATAGATTCTAGCCTATACCACGAAGGTTCTAATCTTAGATTAGAAACCTAACAGATACACATTCAAGCTTGTTTGCATGTAGAACGGAAGTGGTTGTCAGGCACGCGTTCATAGGTGAGAATGGTGATGAGTGTCACAGATCATCACATTCATCAGGTTGAAGAACGAGTGTATATCTTAGAGAAGAAGTAGGCGTGAATTGAATAGAAAAACAATAGTACTTTGCATTAATTCATGAGGAACAATAGAGCTCCACACCTTAATCTATGGTGTGTAGAAAGTCCACCGTTGAAAATACAAAAGTGATAATGGTGATCATTGGCTTCGGCCCCAGAGAGGGAACCAGAAGAACCAAGATCAAAAGTATGATCCAGTGTGTAAAATACAATAGCAAAAGATCCTATTTGTAGAGAACTAGTAACCTAGGGTTTACAGAAATGAGTAAATAATGCAGAATCCACTTCAGGGCCCACTCGGTGTGTGCTTGGGCTGAGCGTTGAAGCTTTCACGTGTAGAGGCTTTTCTTGGAGTTAAACGCCAGCTTTTGTGCCAGTTTGGGCGTTTAACTCCAGCTTATATGCTAGTTCTGGCGTTTTGACGCCAAAATTTCTATGCTGACTTGGAACGCCGGTTTGGGCCATCAAATCTCGAGCAAAGTATAGACTATTAAATATTGCTGGAAAGCCCAGGATGTCTACTTTACAACGCAATTTAGAGCGCGCTAATTGGGCTTCTGTAGATCCAGAAAATCCACTTTGAGTGCAGGGAGGTCAGAATCCAACAGCATCTGCAGTCCTTTTTCAGCCTCTGAATCAGATTTTTGCTCAGGTCCCTCAATTTCAGCCAGAAAATACCTGAAATCACAGAAAAATACACAAACTCATAGTAAAGTCCAGAAATGTGATTTTTATTTAAAAACTAATAAAAACATAATAAAAACTAACTAAAATATACTAAAAATATACTAAAAATAATGCCAAAAAGCGTATAAATTATCCGCTCATCACAACACCAAACTTAAATTGTTGCTTGTCTCCAAGGAACTGAAAATCAAATAGGATAACCAAAATGTCAATGAAACTTAGCTCCAATTAGATGAGCGGGATTAGTAGCTTTTTGCCTCTGAACAGTTTTGGCATCTCACTTTATCCCTTGAAGTTCAGAATGATTGGCATCTATAGGAACTCAAAATTCAAATAGTGTTATTGATTCTCCTAGTTCAGTATGTTGGTCCTTGAACACAACTACTTTATGAGTCTTGGCCGTGACCCTAAGCATTTTATTTTCCAGTATTACCACCAGATACATAAATGCCACAGACACATAACTGGGTGAACCTTTTCAGATTGTGACTCAGCTTTGCTAGAGTCCCCAATTAGAGGTGTTCAGAGCTCTTAAGCACACTCTTTTTGCTTTGGACCACGACTTTAACTGCTCAGTCTCAAGTTTTTCACTTGACACCTTCACGCCACAAGCACATGGTTAGGGATAGCTTGGTTTAGCCGCTTAGGCCAGGATTTTATTCCTTTAGGCCCTCCTATCCACTGATGCTCAAAGCCTTGGATCCTTTTTATTTTATCCTTGCCTTTTGGTTTAAAGGGCTATTGGCTTTTTCTGCTTGCTTTTTCTTTTTCTTTCTTTTTTCTTTTTTTCGCCAATTTTTTTCTCTTTTTTTTTCTGCAAGCTTTTCACTGCTTTTTCTTGCTTCAAGAATCATTTTTATGATTTTTCAGATTATCAATAACATTTCTCCTTTTTCATCATTCTTTCAAGAGCCAACAATTTTAACATTCATAAACAAAAAATTCAAAAAATATGCACTGTTCAAGCATTCATTCAGAAAACAAAAAGTATTGTCACCACATCAAAATAATTAAACTAGTTTCAAGGATGAATTCGAAATCATGTACTTCTTGTTCTTTTGTGATTAAAACATTTTTCTTTTAAGAAAGGTGATAAATTCATAGGACATTTATAGCTTTAAGACATAGACACTAGGACACTAATGATCATGTAATAAAGATACAAACATAGATAAACATAAAGCATAATTTTTGAAAAACAGAAAAATAAGAGCAAGGAAATTAAAGAACGGGTCCACCTTAGTGATGGCGGCTAGTTCTTCCTCTTGAAGATCTTATGGAGTGCTTGAGCTTCTCAATGTCTCTTCCTTGCCTTTGTTGCTCCTCTCTCATGATTCTTTGATCTTCTCTAATTTCATGAAGGAGAATAGAATGCTCTTGGTGTTCCACTCTTAGTTGTCCCATATTGGAACTTAATTCTCCTAGGGAGGTGTTAATTTGCTCCCAATAATTTTGTGGAGGAAAATGCATCCTTTGAGGCATCTCAGGGATTTCATGATGAGAAATTTCCTCATGCTCTTGTCCATGAGTGGGATCTCTTATTTTCTCCATCCTTTTCTTAGTGATGGGCTTGTCTTCATCAATGAGGATGTTTTCCTCTATGTCAATTCCAGCTGAATTGCAAAGGTGACAAATGAGATGAGGGAAGGCTAGCCTTGACAAAGTAGAGGACTTGTCCGCCACCTTGTAGAGTTTTAGGGATATAACCTCATGAATTTCTACTTCCTCTCCAATCATAATGCTATGGATCATGATAGCCCGGTCTATAGTAACTTCATACCGGTTGCTAGTGGGAATGATTGAGCGTTAGATGAACTCCAACTATCCCCTAACCACGGGCTTGAGGTCATGCCTTCTTAGTTGAACCGGCTTCCCTCTTGAATCTTTATTCCATTGAGCGCCCTCTTCACAAATGTCTATGAGGACTTGGTCCAACCTTTGATCAAAGTTGACCCTTCTAGTGTAGGGGCGTGCATCTCCTTGCATCATGGGCAAGTTGAATGCCAACCTTACATTTTCCGGACTGAAATCTAAGTATTTCCCCCGAACCATTGTAAGCCAATTCTTTGGGTCCGGGTTCACACTTTGATCATGGTTCTTGGTGATCCATGCATTGGCATAGAACTCTTGAACCATTAAGATTCCGACTTGTTGCATGTGGTTGGTGAGAACTTTCCAACCTCTTATTCGAATCTCATGTCGGATCTTCGGGTATTCACCCTTTTTGAGCTTGAAAGGGACCTCAGAGATCACCTTCTTCTTGGCCACAACTTCATAGAAGTGGTCTTGATGCACCCTTGAGATGAATCTCTCCATCTCCCATGACTCGGAGGTGGAATTTTTTGTCTTCCCTTTCCTCTTTCTAGAGGTTTCTCCGGCCTTAGGTGCCATAAATGGTTATGGAAAAACAAAAAGCAATGCTTTTACCACACCAAACTTAGAAGGTTTGCTCGTCCTCGAGCAAAAGAAGAAGGAAGAGAGTAGAGAAAGATGGAGGGGGTTAGTGTTTCGGCCAAGGGGGAGAAGTAGTATTTAAGATATGTGAAAATGAAGGGGTAAAGATAGGTTTATATAGGAGTGGGGAGAGGGTAAGTTTTGGCCATGTATGGGTAGGTTTGGAAGGGAAAGTGGTTTGAATTTGAATGGTGAGGTAGGTGGGGTTTATGACGGATGGATGTGGATTGGTGAAGGGTTTATGGAGAAGAGGGTAGGATTTGATAGGTGAGGGGTTTTTGGGGACGAGGTATTGAGGTGATTGGTGAAAGGTATTTGGGGAAGAGTATTATGAAAAGGTGTGAAAAAGAGAGAGAGTGAGTTGAGGTTGGTGGGAATCCTGTGGGGTCCACAGATCCTGAGGTGTCAAGGATTTCTCATCCCTGCACCAATTAGGCTTGCAAAACGACCTTTGCTGCCAATCCTGGCGTTAAACGCCAGGATGCTACCCATTTTTGGCGTTTAACGCCAGCTTCTTACCCTTTTCTGGCGTTAAACGCCAGTCTGGGGCCCATTTCTGGCGTTAAACGCCCAGAATGGTGCCAGACTGGGTGTTTAACGCCCATTCTGTTGCCCTTACTAGCGTTTAAATGCCAGTAGGCTTCTCCTCCAGGGTGTGCTATTTTTCATTCTATTTTTTAGTCTGTTTTTACTTTTTCAATTGTTTTTGTGACTTCACATGATTATCAACCTACAGAAAACATAAAATAACAATCGAAAATAGAAATTTAACATAGATAAGTAAAATTGGGTTGCCTCCCAACAAGTGCTTCTTTAATGTCAGTAGCTTGACAATGGGCTCTCATGGAGCCTCACAGATACTCAGAGCATGATGATGGCCTCTCAACACCAAACTTAGAGTTTGGTTGTGGCCTCCCAACACCAAACTTAGAGTTTGAATGTGGGGGTTTTGTTTGACTCTGCATTGAGAGAAGCTTTTCATGCTTCCTCTCCATGGTTACAGAGGGAGATCCTTGAGCCTTAAACATAAGGGAGTCCTCATTCACTTGAAGGACCAATTCTCCTCTGTCAACATCAATCACAGTTTTTGCTGTGGCTAGGAAGGGTCTGCCAAGGATGATGGATTCATCTATACACTTCCCAATATCTAGGATTATGAAATTAGCAGGGATGTAGTGGTCTTCAACCTTTACCAAGACATCCTCTACAAGTCCATAAGCCTGTTTCCTTGAATTGTCTGTCATCTCTAGTGAGATTCTTGCAGCTTGTACCTCAAGAATCCATTGCTTCTCCATTACAGAGAGAGGCATGAGGTTTATGCTTGATCCTAGGTTACACAGAGCCTTCTTAAAGGTCATGGTGCCTATGGTACAAGGTATTGAGAACTTTCCAGGATCTTGTCTCTTCAGAGGTAATTTTTGCCTAGTCAAGTCATCCAGTTCTTTGGTGAGCAAGGGGGGTTCATCTTCCCAAGTCTCATTCCCAAATAGCTTGGCATTTAGCTTCATGATTGCTCCAAGGTACTTAGCAACTTGTTCTTCAGTAACATCTTCATCCTCTTCAGAGGAAGAATACTCATAAGAGCTCATGAATGGAAAAAGTAAATTCAATGGAATCTCTATGGTCTCAGTGTGAGCCTCAGATTCCCATGGTTCCTCATTAGAAAACTCCTTGGAGGCTAGTGGACGTCCATTAAGGTCTTCCTCAGTGGAGATCACTGCCTCTTCTTCCTCTCCAGGTTCGGCCGTGTGGGTTATGTTGATGGCCTTGCGCTCTCCTTTTGAATTCTCTTCTGTATTGCTTGGAAGAGTACTATGAGGGAGTTCACTAACTTTCTTACTCAGCTGACCTACTTGTGCTTCCAAATTTCTAATGGAGGACCTTGTTTCAGTCATGAAACTTTGAGTGCTTTTAATTAAATCAGAGACTACAGTTGCTAATTCAGAGTGGTTCTGTTTGGAATTCTCTATTTGTTGCTGAGAAGATGATGGAAAAGGTTTGCCATTGCTAAACCTATTTCTTCCACCATTATTGTTGTTGAAGCTTTGTTGAGGCCTCTGTTGATCCTTCCATGAGAGGTTTGGATGATTTCTCCATGAAGGATTATAGGTATTTCCATAGGATTCTCCCATGTAATTCACCTTTTCCGTTGCTGGGTTCTCAGGATCATAAGCTTCTTCTTCAGACGAAGCTTCTTTGGTACTGACTGTTGCTACTTGCATCCCAGACAGACTCTGAGAAATCATATTTACGTGCTGAGTTAATATTTTATTCTGAGTCAATATGGCATTCAGAGTATCAATCTCAAGAACTCCTTTCTTCTGACTTGTCCCATTATTCACAGGATTCCTTTCAGAGGTGTACATAAATTAGTTATTTGCAACCATTTCAATGAGTTCTTGAGCTTCTGCATGTGTCTTCTTCAGATGAAGAGATTCTCCAGCAGAGCTGTCCAATGACATCTTGGACAGTTTAGACAGACCATCATAGAAGATACCTATGATGCTCCATTCTGAAAGCATGTCAGAAGGACACCTTCTGATCAATTGCTTGTATCTTTCCCAAGCTTCATAGAGGGATTCACCTTCCTTTTATCTGAAGGTTTGGACTTCCACTCTAAGCTTGCTCAATTTTTGAGGTGGAAAAAATTTTGCCAAGAAGGCATTGACTAGCTTTTCCCAAGAGTTCAGGCTTTCTTTAGGTTGTGAATCCAACCATGTTCTAGCTCTATCTCTTACAGCAAAGGGAAAGAGCATAAGCTTGTAGACCTCGGGATCAACCCCATTAGTCTTGACAGTGTCACAGATTTGCAAGAATTCAGCTAATAACTGATGAGGATCTTCCAATAGAAGTCCATGAAACTTGCAATTCTGTTGCATTAGAGAAACTAATTGAGGCCTAAGCTCAAAGTTGTTTGCTCCAATGGCAGGGATTGAGATGCTTCTCCCATAGAAGTCGAGAGTAGGTGCAGTAAAGTCACCAAGCACCTTCCTTGCATTGTTGGCATTGTTGTTGTTTTCGGCTGCCATGGCTTCTTCTTGTTTGAAAATTTCTGTTAGGTCCTCTATAGAGAGTTGTACTTTAGCTTCTCTTAGCTTTCTCTTCAAGGTACTTTCAGGTTCAGGATCAGCTTTAACAAGAATGCCTTTGTCCTTGCTTCTGCTCATATGAAAGAGAGAAGAAGAAAGTATAGAATCCTCTATATCACAGTATAGAGATTCCTTGAGATGTCAGAGGAAAATAAAAATAGAAGGATGAGGTAGAGAAGAGAGAATTCGAACTTATCAAGAGGGATAGAGTTCGAATTGTATATTGAGGAGGAGTGTTAGTCCCTAAATAGAAGGATGTGAGAAGAGGGAAAGAATTTTTGAAAATCAATTTTAAAAAGATTTTGAAATAATTAAAAGGAATTTTGAAAAATTGATTGATGATTTTCGAAAATTAAAATTGAGAAAGTAGTTAAGTGATTTTGAAATTAGAAATAAAAAAGATATGATTGAAAATTATTTTGAAAAAGATGTGATGGAGAAGATATGATTGAAAATCAAATGAAAAAAAAAGAAAGTTTTAAAATTAAAGTTGATTACTTGACTAACAAGAAATTAAAAGATATGATTCTAGAATTAAAATTTGATCCTTTCTTAATAGGCAAGTAACAACTTGAAAATTTTGAATTAAATCATTAATTGTAGCAAAGATTTTCGAAAATAGTAATAAATGAAAAAAATGGAAAGAAATTGATTTTGAAAAGATATGATTGAAAAGATATGATTTGAAAAGATTTGATTTTGAAAAATTATGAATATTTGAAAAAGATTTGAATTAAAAACAAAATCTTCCCTCTAATGTCCTCCTGGCATTAAACGCCCAGAATGGCATCCATTCTGGCGTTTAACGCCCAAAATGCTACCTTTTTGGGCGTTTAACGCCCAGCTAGGTACCTTGGCTGGCGTTTAAACGCCAGTTTTCCTTCCTCACTGGGCGTTTTGAACGCCCAGTTTTTTCTCTGTAATTCCTCTGCTGAATGTTCTAAATCTTTAATTTTCTGTATTATTGACTTGAAAAGACACAATTTTTAAAAAAATTTGAATTTTTAATGATGAGAAATAATAAAAAATGCAACTAAAATCAAATAAACAATGCATGCAAGACACCATACTTAGAAATTTTTTTATTAGAGACACTAACAAATTGAAAATGCATATGAGAAACAACAAAACACACAAAACAAGAGAGATTGAAGATCAGAGCAAGGAAATCATCAAGAACAACTTGAAGATTAATGAAGAAAATGATGCATATATTCAAAAAATGCAAGAAGAATAAAGACATGCAATTGACACCAAACTTTAAATTTGACACTAGACTCAAACAAGAAACATAAAATATTTTTTATTTTTAAGATAAATTTTTTTTGTAATTTTTTTCGAAAATTAAGTGGAAAAAGAGAAAAAAGGACTTCAAAATTCTTAATGAGAATTCCAAGAATCATGCAATGTTAGTCTAAAACTCTGGTCCAGGAATTAGACATGGCTTACTAGCCAGCCAAGCCTTCAGTGAAAGCTCCGGTCTAAAACACTAGACATGGCCAATGGCCAGCCAAGCTTTAGCAGATCATTACTTTCAACAGCAAGATTGATAGAAATCATCAAGCTCTTGTGATGATAAGTTGAAACCTCGGTACAAAAGATTAAACATGGCTTCACAGCCAGCCAGACTTCAACAGGTCATCATGAAACTCTAGAATTCATTCTTAAAAACTCTGAAGAACAAAATAATTAATTTTTTTTGAATTTTTCGAAAATTAAGAGGTAAAAAGCTTAAACATAAAATAAAATTACCTAATCTAAGCAACAAGATGAACCGTCAGTTGTCCAAACTCGAACAATTCCCGGCAATGGTGCCAAAAACTTGGTGCACGAAATTGTGATCATCAATGGCGCCAACATTATGGTACACACAATTGTAATCTCAACTCTTTGTCACAACTCCGCACAACTAACCAGCAAGTGCACTGGGTCGTCCAAGTAATAAACCTTACGTGAGTAAGGGTCGATCCCACGGAGATTGTCGGCTTGAAGCAAGTTATGGTCACCTTGTAAATCTCAGTCAGGCAGATTCAAATGGTTATGGAGAATTGATAATTAAAAGATGAATAAAATATAAAATAGGATAGAGATACTTATGTAATTCATTGGTGAGAATTTCAGTTAAGCGTATGAAGATGCTTTGTTCCTTCTGAACCTCTGCTTTCCTATTGCCTTCTTCCAATCATTCATACTCCTTTCCATGGCAAGCTGTATGTTGGGTTTCACCGTTGTCAATGGCTACCTCCCGTCTTCTCAGTGAAAATGTTCCAAATGCGCTGTCACCGCATGGCTAATCAGCTGTTGGTTCTCAATCATGTTGGAATAGGATCCATTGATCCTTTTGCGTCTGTCACTACGCCCAACACTCGCGAGTTTGAAGCTCGTCACAGTCATCCCTTCCCTGATCCTACTCGGAATACCACAGACAAGGTTTAGACTTTTTGGATCTCAGGAATGGCCGCCAATAGATTCTAGCCTATACCACGAAGGTTCTAATCTTAGATTAGAAACCCAATAGATACACATTCAAACTTGTTTGCATGTAGAACAGAAGTGGTTGTCAGGCACGTGTTCATAGGTGAGAATGGTGATGAGTGTCACAGATCATCATATTCATCAGGTTGAAGAACGAGTGTATATCTTAGAGAAGAAGTAGACGTGAATTGAATAGAAAAATAATAGTACTTTGCATTAATTCATCAGGAACAGCAGAGCTCCACACCTTAATCTATGGTGTGTAGAAACTCTACCATTGAAAATACAAAAGTGATTATGGTGATCATTGGCTTCGACCCCTGAGAGGGAACCAGAAGAACCAAGATCAAAAGTATGATCCAGTGTGTAAAATACAATAGCAAAAAGTTCTATTTGTAGAGAACTAGTAACCTAGGATTTACAGAAATGAGTAAATGATGCAGAATCCACTTCAGGGCCCACTTGGTGTGTGCTTGGGCTGAGCGTTGAAGCTTTCATGTGTAGAGGCTTTTCTTGGAGTTAAACACCAGCTTTTGTGCCAGTTTGGGCGTTTAACTCCAGCTTATATGCTAGTTCTGGCGTTTTGACGCCATAATTTCTGTGCTGACTTGGAACGCCGGTTTGGGCCATCAAATCTCGGGCAAAGTATGGACTATTATATATTGCTGGAAAGCCCAGGATGTCTACTTTCTAACACAATTGAGAGCGCGCCAATTGGGCTTCTGTAGCTCCAAAAAATTCACTTCGAATGCAGTGAGGTCAGAATCCAACAGCATCTGCAGTCTTTTTTCAGCCTCTGAATCAGATTTTTGCTCAGGTCTATCAATTTCAGCCAAAAAATACCTGAAATCACAAAAAAACACACAAACTCATAGTAAAGTCCAAAAATATATTTTTATTTAAAAACTAATAAAAACATAATAAAAACTAACTAAAATATACTAAAAACATACTAAAAACAATGCCAAAAAGCGTATAAATTATCCGCTCATCAAGGTTGCATTGTTGTTATTAGATTGATATAGGTTGAGTTGGATACTTAAACTAATCAAGGATTCAATTTTTTAGTCCATTTAACTATATTTATCCCACCTTAACCCTAATCCCATTACAACCCTAAGAATTCCTCATGATTTTTGCATTCATGCATCATATGTTTGTTGATTGTTAGATGAAGAGCAAATCCTTGAAATCATGATTAGAAGAGACTTGAGTGATTAAACTCTAGACACTGAGCGTTGAGAGTGTATACACATCTAGTGAGGATTCGGTTACTCAAATCTATGTTTTCTCACCTCTTATTATGAATTCTTGCAAGTTTCTTCATTTTTTAGACTTGAGTCAATTCTTTAGATTTTGATTGCATTGAATTATTTCTATGTTTAGCCCTATGGGTTCATATACTTGCTTGAAATTTGGTTGTTTATTTTCACCAATTCAATAGTAAACTATAGTATAGACAGATATAGATAGTATTTAGTACACTTGCATGCATATAGATAGTTGCATTCAATAAGTTGTTACCTTTGATTCTTCTCCTTGTTTGTGTTTAGCATGAGGACATGCTATTGTTTAAGTGTAGGAGAATTGATGAGTCCATATTTGATAATAATTTTTTGCTTGAATTGGACTGATTTCATCACATAAACTCATACTTAATCACCAAAATAGCATACTTTTGTGATTTCCCTCTGGTTTGAACCTAAATGTGAAAATATGCATTTTTATGCTTAAATTGACCATTTTAATTCTGCTTTTATTCTATTTGATGCCGTGATACGTTTGTTGAGTGATTTCAAGTCCTAGAGGCAAGAATGGCTAGATAAAAGTGGAAGGAAGCATGCAAAAGGGAGAACACATGAAGAAAACAAAGGAGAAGCACACAATCAAGTGTACGTACGCACAACCACCTGTGCGTACGCACAAGTCCCAGCGCATGACTTCATTAATGAAGCACATGGCTTGCAATTTTTGGGACTTCTTGGCCCAATTTTAGAAGTGCTAAAGCCATCTTGGAGTGTTATATGAAGGGGACATCATTCCATATCAAGGGGATCACCTTTTCCGAGAAGATTTTCGATGCTTCACCTTGAATAATCCTTAAACCAGACCGATTAATCTTCGGCTCTGATACCACTTGTTGGGCCACTATAGGGAGCTTTCGACTGCTGGAGAGACTTCGGGGAGGAATCAAGTGAGATAACATAAGATGAGAAGACACCATATCCAACTCAAAACCTTAAGGTAGTAAGTTAATGGGTCTCTCATCTTATAAACTCCTCACTCTTCCATGCTTTCTTCAATGTGGGACTAATTTCATACACTCTCACACTTGCAACATTAACAATCTTTCCATCAAGTATGAGTCTCTACGTCAAGCATCAACTCCCCTCTAGCTCCTCCACCACATATGAGTATTCGTCCATCACACCGCCGCAAAACACCATGGGACACACCGCTCCACCACATATGAGTATTCGTCCATCACACCGCCACAAAAAATCGTGGGACATGCTGCCCGGACCACCATTTCTGGGAAGACTTTCGATGCTTCACCTTGAATACTCCTTAAAACGAGACCGATTAACCATCAGCTCTGATACCACTTGTTGGATGCCGTGGGGAGCTCTCGACCACTAGAGAGATTTTCGGGGAGGAATCAAGTGAGATAACATAAGATGAGAAGACACCACATCCAACTCAAAACCTTATGTGGTGTCTTCTCATCTTATATTATATTACTTGATTCCTCCCCAAAGTCTCCCCAGCAGTTGAGAGCTCCCCACGGTGGCCCAACAAGTGGTATCTGTTATAGGAAAGCATGGTTACCGTAAGACAATTTCAGATCATTGTGCATTTGTGAAAAACTTTTCTGATGGTAATTTTATCATTCTTTTGCTTTATCTGGATGATATTTTGATTGTCGGCAAAAATGCTTTGAGGATTAATGAGTTGAAGAAACAGTTGAGCAAGTTCTTTGCTATGAAGGACTTAGGTCCTGCCAAATGATTTTGGGCATGACTATTACTTGTTATAGAGATTCCAAGAAGCTTTATTTGTCACAGGAGAAGTACATAAAGAATGTGCTTCAAAAGTTTGGCATGAATGATGCCAAATGTGTTGCTAGTTCTTTTGCTCTTCATTTTAAGTTGAGTACCAAGTAGTGTCCAACCATTGATGAGAAGAAGTAAGCAATGGATGAAATTCCTTATGCCTCAGCTGTTGGAAGCTTGATGTATGCTATGGTATATACTAGACAAGACATTGCTCATCCGGTTGGTATTGTGAGTTATTTTCTCTCTAATCTAGGTAAAGAACATTAAAATGTTGTTAAATAGATTATGAGATATTTCAAAGGTACAACTAACTTGAGTTTGAGTTTTGGTGGTGAGAAACCCTTGCTAGCTGGCTTTACTAATGCATACATGGCAGGAGATATTGATTCTCGAAAGTCTACTTCAGGATATTTGGTCAAGTTTGCAGGGGGAGCTATTTTATGGCAGTCAAGGTTACAGAAGTGTGTTGCACTTTCTACCACAAAGACAGAGTTTATTGCAGAAACTGAAGCATGTAAAGAGTTGTTGTGAATGAAGAAGTTTCTTGTAGCACTTGGTTTCATGCAAGACCATTATGTGTTGTTGTGTGATAGTCAAAGTGCTATTCATCTTGCCAAGAATTCTACTTTTCATGCAAGATCTAAATATATTGATGTTAGGTATCACTGGATACGAGATGTGTTAGATTCCAAGTTGTTAAAACTTGAGAAAGTTTACACTGATGACAATGGTGTTGATATGATAACAAAAACATTGTCAAGAGATAAGCTTGAAAGATGTTGTTTGATCGCCGGAATGGCGAGGACCTCCACCTAGTCGAGAAGGGGGAGATTTGTTGGATTTTTTTCTCTCCTTTGTGAGGCCCAAGCCCAAATTTTTTGGGGTGTCTCTTTGCACCTATTGTGCCACAACCCTAATCATATTTTTTGGGGTCATTGAGAGGTAGAGAGAGTAGCCACCAAAGTAAGAGAGAAGAGGGAAAACAGAATTCCCATTTTTATGCAAAGCAATAAATTTTAAATAGTGGTTTCTCATTTGTTCACCGTTGGATCGGTGTGAAATTTGAACTGCGTATTTTTCTCATCTTGTTCTTCACTTAGGACGGTGAAGATTTTGATTTGAACTCTGAAGTGAGAGAAATTGGCTTCTCAAAAGAGAAAATAGGTTTTCCATTTTTACACAAAGCAGCAATTTTTGAACAGCAGTTCTCATTCTTTCACCGTTGGATCGATACGAAATTTGGACTACAGATTCTTCTCATCTTGTTCTTTATTCTGAACGGTGGAGATTTTAATTAGAGATCTACACAGGGAGAACTAAGTTTCAAACAACAGCTCTATTTTTTTGGATATTGTTCATCTTCTTTCTTCTCATTTGTAAGCTTTGGTGCTTTAATGTTTTGGCTGGTTATATGCACATTTTTGTACTTTGTTTGAGGTTCTCTTGTATCTCATTTGATTATAGTGGAGCTATTTTATTGGTCTAGATGACTCGTGGTTTTTACCTCTCATATTGAGGGGGGTTTTCCATGTTAAAATCTCGGCGTGTTCTTATTATTGCTTTACTTGCTATATTTGCTTGTTCATAGTTGCTGCCATATTATGTTGTGAGTGCTTTCATACTGTTCTTGTGGTAAATATTTGTGTTATTTTTGTTTCTAGGCTCTTTTAACATTGACAAATAGAATATAAATATTACATTAACTACCATGACAGCAAGTAGACTAGCACCATATAAAACCAAGAGGAAAATGAAAAATGGAAAATGGAAAATGTAAGATGGGTCAAAGACATGCAAAGTGATTTGAGAGGGTTAAAAACCGTTTGAAGAATACAATTATCAACCATAATGAATAAAAATCTTAAACTCCTCTTCAATAAATAACATGTTACACAGTACAAGAATACAATATCAGAATAGTCAAGAAACAAACTAACTGAATGAAAAATAAATTATTACTTTTATCAGCAACAAGAAACATAATAAAAGCCAGCAATCAAAGGATTGATAAAGAACTAGCAAAGAACTGATAATCCAAGGATTAATAAAAGTCATCATGCAAGTGTTTCTTGATGAAAAAGACATTCAAATTCAGAGAGACAAGCTTCTCAAGTAGGGACCTAATCATGTAGAAAAGATTAGAATATTAGATAGATACTTCTATTCGTAGGATAAAGTCGTAATTTTTGTTTCTAGGGAAATGCCAGACTATTAGATAGATAAATACTAACTTGCAACCTCATTATATCAACTTCTATTTATGGATAAGAAAAAATGAATTTGCTGTTCTGCTGAGATCAATAGAGGAGCTTTTAACCTCACATATTTTTGTTTGTATTGTTGTTCAATTGAAAAATTACATTCATAAACCCATACTAGCTCAAACCAAGCATAGCTATGGTAATAAATGGTTTACCAACCTTGTTTGTTCAGATATTCTAGTGCCACAAAACACCTTCATAATATGTATAATTACTACTATCATTCTGGATCTTGTTCCCTATATCAATTAATTCTGAACTTGTAAGAAAATTTTCAATCTATATAATATGCAAAATTTTAGCAAAATTAAGGTGGTTTTAAGAAAAGTACATGGCATCAATTTCGTAATTTTTAATCAATTAACACAAACAAAAAGTCAAAACCATATGCTTTTAGTTTGGACTTGTTAAAACCATAGTAATTAAAAAATTGAAACAAAATATACTTGGAAGAACCATTGTTGATACGTAGCTGCTATTACTATTACAAACACCAAAATTAGACCACTAATGTTAATCTGGAGTTACAACCAGAATATCAACTTTTCTCTCAAGCTCCTGCAGCCGAGCAATGTAGCACAAGTTACAAAGCATTAATACTAAATTAAAGAAGTGAATGTCCAAACTATTCTACTAGTAACAAAAGCTAATTACCTTAGCTTAATAATTTTGTTCATGTGCTATTCTAGTGTATTGGTTCTAGATCCGTAGGCTAGTAAGCATAATAATAAAGGAATATAGAGTTACAAAATGTATTATATTATAACCAACCCGAAACTTAAGATGTAACCTCATTAGGCTAACAAACTACATTGCATTCATTCGCATTAACTCCAACATCAGGGAAATGAGTAGGAAAAAGAAAGAATCAAATAGTACAATGCAAAAAGGATTTCAGAAGAATCGGAGTGCAAAATATCATAAGCTATTACCTGTTGGCTGAATTAAATAAAATTTAAAAATAGGAGAATTACTTCAAACCTTTAGCGGATTTAAGGAGGGAGGGTCGTGTGGACCTGGTGTACGAAATCACAATCACACTTTTGCAATTCCGCACAACTAACCAGCAAGTGCACTGGGTCGTCCAAGCAATACCTTACGTGAGTAAGGGTCGATCCCACAGAGATTGTCGGCTTGAAGCAAGCTATGGTTATCTTGTAACTCTTAGTCAGGATATCAATAATTCTCAGATTTAATTGTAAAAAGTAAAAGAACATGAAATAAATACTTGTTTTGCAGTAATAGAGAACATGTTGAAGTTTTGGAGATGCTTTGTCTTCTGAATCTCTGCTTTCCTACTGTCTTCTTCTTCATGCACGCAAGGCTCCTTCCATGGCAAGCTTTATGTTGGGCATCACCGTTGTCAATGGCTACTTTCCGTTCTCTCAGTGAAAATGTTCCAAATGCGCTGTCACCGCATGGCTAATCATCTGTCGATTCTCGATCATGTCGGAATAGGATCCATTGATCCTTTTGCGTTTGTCACTACGCCCAACACTCGCGAGTTTGAAACTCGTCACAGTCATCCCTTCCTAGATCCTACTCAGAATACCACAGACAAGGTTTAGACGTTTCGGATCTCAGGAATGGCCGCCAATAATTCTAGCTTATACCACGAAGACTCTGATCTGAATCATGAGGCTAAGAGATATTCATTCAATCTAAGATAGAACGGAGGTGGTTGTCAGGCACGCGTTCATAGGTGAGAATGATGATAAGTGTCACGGATCATCACATTCATCAGGTTGAAGTGCGAATGAATATCTTAGAATAGAAGCAAGCGTGATAGAATGGAAAACGGTAGTAATTGCATTAATTCATGAAGAACAGCAGAGCTCCTCACCCCTAACAATGGGGTTTAGAGACTCATGCCATAGAAGATACAATATGAAACGTATAGAATGTCATGAGGTATAAGATGAATTACTAAAAGTAGTATTTATAGTAAAACTAGTGGCCTAGG